>NC_133141.1:24019762-24339554 GCF_048418815.1 Hemitrygon akajei | reverse complement strand
TTCATCTCCACTTTTGACACACACTCACTGCCACTTCTACCTCGCCTTTCTGCCCCCCCCGTATCCTTCTCATCCCCTTGTTGTTGTCCTGCTCTCTCCCCGCACTCTCTCTCTCTCAACCTGCCTTCTTTTATGCCCCTTCATCCCTCTCCTCCCCATTCACCCCCACTTTCTCACCCTCACCTCCTGCCACTTGGAGGTGGGGGTGAGAAGATGTTCTTGCCCCTCTCAGGCTCTCTGGCTAACACAGATGCGGGATTGCTGCGACTGGTTGGTTGGATGTGCTGGGGGCCTGACCTAGAACAGTTCAGAGACTCTTGTCTCATGAAACCAGAGCCGCTGGGCTTTGATTGGACTCCCTCCTGGTGTGACCTGCTTGGACTGGAATAACGACGGCTGCAGATGTGCCTGTCACTCAGCCGTGTTTGTTTAAATCATTCTCTGCAGCCTTTGCTAAATCCTGGAACCACAAACCCATCGGCGCTCTGCAGTTTCGTCTCTGAGCTGCTGTGTCCACAAAAAGGCTTTCTCAGCAAGCGACACGGCCGATGGTGGCAGCTGCTCAGGAGGCTCACAGGCCGGTGAGTCTGCAGGTGCTTGGACAAGAGCAACAGGGGCAATGGGAGGCCAGAGAGGCAGTTCTGCCTGTACGTGATCCATGAACTGAACACAGAACAGTCCAGCGCAGTATCAGGCCACAATGTCTGCACTGAACACAATGGCAAATTAAACTAAATCCCTTCTGCCTACAGATGATCCATCTCCCTCCATTCCCTGCATATTTGTGTGTCTGTCGTACACACCGCGATTGAATCTGCCTTCACCACCACCCTTGGCAGCCCGTTTGTGCACCTACCACTCTGTAGAAGAAAACTTGCCCACACATCTCCTTTAAACTTCCCCCTCTCACTGTAAGTGCAAGTCCTTTAGTATTCAACATTTCCAACCTTTGGAAAAAGACTTTGACTGTCTACTCTATCTAGACTTCTCAAATTACTTCTATCGGGTTTCCACTCAACCTCTAACACTCCAAAGAAAACACTCCAAGTTTATCCAACCTCTCCTTATAGGTAATACAATTGACTCCGTAAGGAGTGGGAGTAGGCCATTCAGCCCCAAAAACCTGCTCTATCATTCATTTTGATTTTGATTCCCTGTCGGTCTAACACGCAGCACTGAATGCATGCAATGGGACTGGTAGTTAGAGCAATGCGTGGCACTGATACCAAAGAGACAGCAGTGTGTCAGTGAGCAGAGCTGTTCTTAGAGTCACAGAGTCATACAGCACAGAAACAGGCCTTTCAGCCCAACTGGTCCATGCCAACCAAGATGTCTGTCTAAGCTAGTCTCCATTTGTCAATGTTTTGGCCCATATCCCTCTAAACCTTCCCCATCAATATACCTGTCCAAGTGTACTTTAAGTGTTGTTAATGTACCTGCCCTAACCACTTTTTCTGGCAGCTTGTTCCAAATACTCTGTGTAAAAAAATTACCCCTTGGATTCCTATTTTCCCTCACCTTAAACCCATGCCCTCTAGTTCTTGATTCCCAAACCCTGGGAAAAAGACCCCTCATGATTTTATTCCCCTCTAAAAGATCACTCCTCAGTCTGCTATGCTCCAAGGGAAAAAGTCCTAGCTTGCTAAACTTCTCCCTATGACTCAGGTTCTCATTTTGTGGCATCCCTGTGAATCTCCTCTGCATTCTTTCCAGCTTAATAACATCTTTCCTATATCATGGTGACCAAAACTGAGCACGGTACTCTGACAGTGACCTCACCAACTGCAATATGATGTTCCAACTATGACAACATAGACAAAACGCTGGAGGAACTGAAATGGAAATGAACAAACAGTTGACATTTCAGGACTGGAAGGGGGAAGTCGCCAGAATAAAAAGGTGGGGGGAGGGGAAGGAGGATAGCTAAAAGGTGATAGGTGAAGCCAGGTGGGTGGGGAAGGTAAAGGACTGGAGAAGAAGGAATCTGATAGGAAAGGAGAGTGGACCATAGGAGAAAGGGAAAGAGGAAGGGCACCAGTGGGTGGTGATAGGCAGGTGAGAAGAGGTAAGGAGCCAGAGTGGGGGATAGAGGAAGAAGGGTTGGGGGTGGAATTTTTTTTCACCAGAAGGAACAATCGATATTCGTGCCATCAGGTTGGAGGCCACCCAGACAGAATATGAGGTGTTGCTCCTCCACCCTGAGTGTGGCCTCACTGCGGCACAAGGGGAGACCATGGACCGACATGTCAGAATGGGAATGGGAAATAAAATATAAGCAGTTCTGCTTCTGGTGCATGGAGTGGAGGTGCTTGAGGAGCAGAGCCCCCCAGTTTACGACAGGTTTCACCATTGTGTTGGAGGCCACATTGGGAGCACCAGACACAACAGACGATCCCAACAGATTCACAGGTGAAGTGTTGCCTCACCTGGAAGGACTGTTTGGGGCCCTGAATGGTGGAGAGGGAGGAGCTAAATGGGCAGGTGTAGCACTTTGGCTGCCTCAGGGTTAAGTGTTGGGAGGCAGATTAGTGGGGAGGATGAATGGACAAGGGAATCAAGGAGGGGGCGTTCCCTGTGGAAAGTGGGGAGGGGAGGTAAAGGTGTGTTTCATGGTAGGATCCCTTTGGAGATGGCAGAAGTTGTGAAGGATAATGTGTTGGATGTGCGAGGCTCATGGGGACAAGAGAAATTCTATCACTGTTAAGGTGGCAGGAAGATGGGGTGAGTGCAGATGTCCAGGAAATGGATGAGGGCAGCATCAAATGTGGAGGAAGGGAAACCCCATTCTTTGAAGAAGGAGGAATCTCTGATGTCCTGGAAAGGAAGCCTCATTTCGGGAACAGATGTGGCAGGGGTGAAGGAACTGAGAAAAGGGAATAACATTTTTACAGGAGACAGGGTGGGAAGAGGTATAGTCAGGATACCCGTGGGAATCGGTAGGTTTATAAAAGATGTCGGTCAGCAGTTCGTCTCCAGAAATGGAGACAGAGAGATCTCAAAAGTGGTGGGGGGTGTCAGAAATGGAACAAGTGAATTTAAGGGCAGGGTGGAAATTGGAGGCAAAGTTGATGAAATTGACGAGTTCAGCATGGGTGCATGAAACAATGCAGTCATCCATGTAGCAGAGGAAGAGTTAAAGAGCTTTACTGGAACATGGACTGTTCTATGTAGTCAATGAAAAGGCAGGCATAGCTGGGGTCTGTGCGGGTGCCCATGGCTACCCCTCGAGTCTGGAGAAAGTGGGAGGAGCTGAAGGAGAAATTGTTGAGTGTGAGGACCATTTTTGTCAGCTGGAGGAGGGTGGTGGTGGAGGGGAACTTGTTGGTTGTTTTATTGAGAAAGAAGTGGAAAGCTTTAAGGCCTTCTTAATGGGGGGATGCAAGTGTATAATGACTGGACATCCCTGGTGAAAATGAAGTGATTTAGGCTCGGGAATTGAGAGTTAGTGAGGAGATCGAGAGCATGGGAAGTGTTGTAGATGTAGGTGGGAAGGGACTGATCCAAAGGGGATAGAATGGACTCGAGGTATGAGGTATGGGGCAGGAGCAGGCAGAGACAATGGGCCTAGCTGGACAGTCAGGTTTATGGATCTTGGGTAGGAGGCAGACGCGAGCCTTTGCGAGGTTAGGAAACTGTGAGTTTGTTTCCAACCTCTATACTTATTCAAGGTTCCCTATCCTGGAAGAGATGCTGATGGGAATTCAACAGGAATTGAAGCGCAATAAGAAAAAAGCTGCGGGAGTTGTGAAGCTGCAAGAATGAAGGAGAATCCAACTGCTGGAGGAATTCGGGATCAGTTGGCATCTCTAGAGGCAGATGGTCAAGGACGTGTTTGTTCTTTGCAGCTTATTTTTTTGCTCCAGACTCTGCAGTTTCATGTGTCCCTCGTGACACTGCTGGAAATCCTTGCAGTTTAGGCAGCATCAATGGAGAAAAACGGGGAATATTTCAGGCGTTCACCTTTTCATTGCCTCTCTGTTCATAGGTGCTGCCTGTTCAGCTGACCTGTTCCCAGCATTCTCGGGTGTACACAGTCCATTAGGGGCAGTGAACTAACTAAACAGGACACAGGCAGTTATATGTGCCCCAGAGACAACAGGGTGGCAATAAACTCCACATACAGAACGGGCAGAGCACCGTCTCATTTGGATGGTCATTCACCCTATATCTGGGTGCCTGTTTACCGGACTCTGAGCTCATTGTCCGTCCCGGTGAAATGGATACTTACCTAAGGAACCCATCTTACACCTCCTGCATCATTTGTACCATGACGTCAAACCCGACACACTGACCAACTGGCTAAATACGGACGAAAGCAGCTGTGTTCTTTTCTCGAGGTGCACCTGTCGATCATCAGGCTATTCTGGCTGCTTGAGATCAGATGTCCCATTGCCAGATTAAGTCTGTGACACAACTGAGGATTTTACCACCGACTGACACACAGTTGCTGTCAGTACATCACGCCCAATTTCCAAAGGCAACTTCCAAAATAGTTCATTTACAGTCCAGGGCCACGTTTCAGTAGAGCTGTTGGAACTTGTCAATATATTCAGAAACATGCCGTGTTATGGGTTAATGCCCCACTGCTTGGGGAACCTAATGAGAAATCAGTTTCCCAAAAAACATCTTGTTGGTTACAACAAGAGCTTTGATTTACTGTACATGCTGCCTCTAAAGAACTCAAATGTTACAAGGCACTTCAGCAGGAGATAGTAGGACAGGTGGCTGATACCTTGATCAGTGAGGTAGCTTTTTAAGGAGGAATGGGAGGGAGAAGGAGAGAGAAAGGGGGAGAGAGAGAGAGAGGAGAGAGAGGAAGGGAGAGCGGGAAAGAGAGGGGGGAGAGGGAGAGGAAGGAGAGAGAGAGAATGAGAGAGGGAGAGAGAGGGAAAGAGGAGGGGGAGAGAGAGAGAGATTTATGGAGTCTCTCTCTTTAAACACCAATGATTCTGAATGGAAAATCCTACAAAAGGTAGTGGATTTAGCCCAGTACATCATGGGTGAAGCCCTCCCAACCACTGAGCACATGAACGTGAAACATTGCCACACAAAAGAGGCATCCATTATCAGCGATCCTCAGCACCCAGGCCATGCTCTTTTCTCGCTGCTGCCATCAGGTAGAAGGTACAAGAGCCTCAGAACTTGTACCACCAGGTTCAAGAACAGTTACTACCCCTCAGCCATCAGGGGATAACTACACTTATCACTGCCCCATCATCGAAATGCTCCCACAACCAATGATCTCACTTTAAGGACGCTATCTCATTACCTCGTGTTCTTTTTTTATTGCTATTTATTTATATTTGTATTTGCACAGTTTGTTGTCTTCTGCACTCCGGTTGATCTTTCATTAATCCTGTTATAGTTACTACTCTATAGATTTGCTGGGTATGCCCACAGGAAAATGAATCTCAGGGTTGTATAGGGTGACATATATGCTGTTTGACAATAAAATACACTTTGAACTTTGAAACCTTTAAACCAACCGCCCCGTCATCTGGCCTATCACTCTGGTTCCCATCCTACAGCCAAACTAGTTTAAACAGCTCTAGCAAACCCACCAGCAAGGACATAGATCCCTTTCAAGCCCAGGTGTAACCCAACTCTTTTCTACAGGTCATACTTTCTCCAGAAGAAGAGACGTTTTCCCTAAACATGCTGCTTTTTCACGAGGGGGTGGGGGGTGTGGTTGCTAAATACAAGGTGACAGATTTGAAAGGGACATCAGGGGCAGTTTCTTCACTCAAAGGGTGGTAAGTATTTGGAATAAGAGAGCCAGAAATAGTGGTTGAGGTGTGCACGTTAGCAACATTCAAAAGCCACCTCAATAAGTACACGGATGGGAGAGGTTTAGAGGGCTATGGGCTAAATTTGGGCAGGTGGGACTAGTTTGCTGGGTACATGGTCAGCATTGAAAAGTAGGGCCGAAGGTCCTGTTTCCATGCTGTATGGCTCTCTGACTCTCATTGTAGAGCTGACAGCCCAGGAAGCTGAAGTTATGGCCAGAAGCTAAATTCAGGAATGTTCTTGAGCCCCAACTTAATTTGTTAAACTTTTTAGTCATGGTTATTCTGGGGTACAATATCACAGTTGCACTGGGACTGTCCCTGACAGGGTCTATACATTGACCTCTGTGTGTTCTAAGTGGTTTAGTAAAGGTGGCAGTACATTTACATGGGATGTTCCTGAGAGCATTTCATGGGCTTTAGGTTCCATTTTGCTTGCTGGCTCCCTGAGCTGTGGGTGAGTTGCTATGCCGATGGTGTACAGCTGCCCCTGGTCCTACCCTCTCCATTCCACGTTGTTAAAGCGCCATGAATAAGTTGAATCAGATGGCAGGTATCGACTGTCAGGTGGGCTGAGGAAGCCAACGAGACCTGGCCAGCCTGGGACAGACCCCAACCCTTTGTGTTGTGCTTCATTCCATCAAGCATAAAATGACACATGCAACCTTTGCATCGAGGCCATCAACCAACAGCACCCCTCTGCTGCCCGATTTAATGTCACGGAAGCAGAATAATTGAGATGTTCCTTGTTGTGATTGTACTGGTGGGTTTGGGACAGGGAGAATGATCCTGAAGTCCGATGGCCAGGAGGGGAGGGGGTGCAATGGCCAGACAGACAGGTGCAAACTAGCAAATTAGAGTTGTAGAGTTACACAGTGTGAAAAGAAGGTTTTGGACCATCTAGTCCATGCTGAACACCAATCATTTATTTACGCCAATCCCATTTCATTCTCCCCACAGTCTCAGCAAATCCCTCCTAATTCTATCCCTCACCCACACACCAGGGTCAATTTACAGTGGCCAATTAACCCATCAATCTGCTCATCTTTGAGATGTGGGAGGAAACCAGAACACTCAGGGGAACGTGGTCACAGGGAGATCTTCCCCCAATTTTTAGAACTTTCCCTGAGGTCCACACTTTTTATTCAGATTTCTGGATCATTGGGATATCTTCTGGGAAATGTAGGACCTGTACAAAAGGGACAAGTTACACCTAAACTCGAGGGGGACCAATGTTCTTGCGGGCAGGTTTGCTAGAGCTGTTGAGGAGGGCCTAAACTAGGTTGGCAGGCAGGGGGATGGGAATTGGAGTGATAGGTCAGAGGGTGGAGCATTTGGTGTAAATGCTTATGCAGTGTGTCGAGAGACTGTGAGGAAGGATACACAGTAGAAAGGGTATAAATGCAGCCAGTTACTGGGTTGAAATGTGTTTATTCTAATGCAAGATGTATGAGGAACAAGGCTGATGAACTTAGACATAGATCAGTACATGGAGCTAGAATGTTTTGGCCATTAAAAAGACTTGGTAGTCACAAGGACAGGAATGCCTGCTGGATGTTCAGAGGTTATTTGGAGAGCACTTACATGGGGTTTTGAATAGGTTTGTCCCTTTGAGGCACGGAAAGGATGGTAGAGTGAAGAGAGGTGACACAGAGGTGGAGCATTTTGTCAAGAGGAACAAGAAAGCATGCTTAAGGTGTAGAAATCAATGATCAGGAAGGGCTTTTGAAGGCAATAAGGTAGTCAGGAATGAGTTTAAGAAGGGACTTCTAGCTGGAAAAGGCTATGGGAAGGTTTTGGTGAGTGGGATTAAGGAAAACCCCAAAGCATTCTATACATTTGTGGAGACAATCTCCTTCAGAACAGGTGCACCACAAGGCTGTGTGCTTAGCCCCCTGCTCTACTTGCTTTACACTTATGACGGTGTGACTAACCACAGCTCCAATGCCATGTTTAAGTTTGCTGATGACATCAGTGTCATAGGCTGAATCAAAGGTGGTGACGAATCAGCATATAGGAAGGAGATTAAACAACAACCTCTCACTCAATGTCAGCAAGACCAAAGACTTCAGGAGAAGGAAACCAGTGGTCCACAAGCCAGTCCTCATTGGTGGAGCAGAGGTGGAGAGAGCCAGCAACTTTAAATTCCTCTGTGTTATCATTTCAAAGGACCTGTCCTGGGCCCAGCATGTGCAATTAGGAAGAACGTACGGCAGCACCTCTACTTCCTTAGAAGTTTGCAAAGGTTCAGCATGACATCTAAAACCCTGGAAGAAGATGGTGCCAGCGAACAACACGACTAAAGGCGACATCCTCCAGATGGTTCAAGAAACTACTTCTTTCACTTCTTTTACGTCTTCTTTTTCTTTCAAATGTGGTTCTGCTTCTGTTGCAGCCTGTGATCTACATTTTGATGGTGTGTTTTTCGGGCCAATTGAGTGATCTGGCGCTTTGCGGCCATCAGACGTATGCGGCCTTGAGGTCAAGAAACCTGGAGACGGACCGTGAGCCTATGATTGACTCCATTCCCGCCAAGCTCACCAATTAAAAGGTCGAGGAAAACTGAAATCATGGAGGCGAGTGGGTATTCAGCACTGTTCATGAGCCTCTCACTTGCTGCCACTGGAGGAAGGTGTCTGTGTGTGACGGTCCCTCTCGCTGATAGGAGAGGACAGAGGCCATGGAAGAAGGGGAAGGAGGAGGAGCATCAGACGGAGGTGATGGGCAGGTAAGGTGATAAGGTGAGAGAGGGAAATGGGAGTGGGGAATGGTGAAGGAGAGGGGTGGGGCATTACCGGAAGCTCAAGAAATCAATGTTCATGCTATCAGGTTGGAGGCTGCCCAGACGGAATATAAGGTGTTGTTCCTCCAACCTGAGTGTTCTCTATCAGACTCCCCCTTCTCCAGCCCTGTATCTCTCTCACCAATCAACTACCCAGCTCTTTACTTCACCCCCTCCGTTTCACCTATCACCTTGAGTTTCTTCCTCCCCTCACCCCCACTTTCTCTCTCTGACCCCTCATCTTTCTTCTCCAGTCCTGAAGAAGGGTCTCGGCCCAAAATGTCCGATGTCTACTCCTTTCCATAGATGCTGCCCGGCCTGCTGAGTTCCTCCAGCATTTTGTGTGTGTCGCTTGGATTTCCAACATCTGCAAATTTTCTCTTGTCAGCAAGGAATCACTGTGGGATTGGGTTTAAATATAAACTGGAATGACCCAACTATTGGACTTCTCGCAGACAGGATGTGAGAAGGACCGTAGATCGTATTTGATGAATGAAGTCTGTGGGAGTCCTGGGGAACCATTACTTTTCATCGTGAAATATGATTGAGATTAAATTATTAAAATGTAATTTCAGGTTTCTAGTGCTGCACACACAGCCTAGAGATGTGCAGCGACATTTTAGAAGTTATAAATCTTGATATGGAAAAAACGGTTCCCAGTAGCAACAGGGTCTGTCACTAGAGGGTGCAGGGCTGCAATAATCAGAAGGGAACTATTAGCTTCCAGTGGTGAATTAACTGTGATCCGCAGAGTGCTGCCTGAATGGATAGTGGAGGCGGAATTGTTAATGAAGACTTGGTTGAATTCTTGACAAGAATATAATGTGTGCGTCTATGAGGGAAGAGGGAGGAATGGAGCCCAAGTGCCTAACTGAGCAGTTGGCCCAGATGCAATGGATTCCATGGGAGCTGAGAAATGAATGGAACCAAACGGTACGGGTGATTAGATGGATTCTAGTCCTGCCTGCTGCCCCTTTTGCCTGTTGCTGGGATTGGGCCCAGCTTGTAGGAGAGAGCACCATTCATTGAGTCCTGGGTCAAATGGAGCCACTGTGGCCCAGGCCACTCCAACAGTATCTCCAAAACTCATGCCTTCCATTTCCATTCCAGTTGCCCTCTTGACTGGGAAATATATCACCACTCCTTCATCATCGCCGAGTCTGAACCCTGGAATTCCCTCCCCAACAGCACCTTCACCAGAAGGACTGCAGCGGTTCAAGAAGGTGGCTCACCCCCACCTTCCCAAGGGCAATTATGGATGGGCAATAAATGCCGGTCTTGGTACTTGTGCCCAGGTACCTAATTCTTTGCCACGGAAGATATTTGAGAAAAAATATTTACATAGGATACTGCCAGGATTCGAGAGAATTTGGGTGAAAGGGAGAGGTTGGGAAGGCTAGGACTTTATTTCATGGAACATATGAGACTGAAGAGTGACTTAAAGAAATGTATAAAATTACGAGGGAAATAGATAGGGTGAATGCACAGAGTCTTTATTCCAGGGAAGAGGAACTAAAAACTAGAGGGCTCAGGTGAAAGATTTAACAGGAACTTAAGGGATAACTTTTTCATACAGAAAGTGGAACCAGTTGTGCAGAGTTCAATCTCCACTGTTCAATCCTGGCCACTGTAAATTGCCCCTAGTGTGTTAATTGGTGGTGAAAGAATGAAAGGAAGTTAATTATTTTAGATAGGTTGGTAGGTGAGAGAGAACATGGGACTAATGGGATTGTTGTGCTGGGAGCTAGCATTAACCTGATGGACTGAACAGTCTCCATCAATGATGAGTAAGTATCTCTCCCAAATCCAGTGCCCATATAGTGTGAGATTCAAACGACAGTGTGATGTAGACAATAGACTTTTCGTACCACCAAAGTGTTTTCCAAAGTGGGCAATAGCTTCTGCAAGTGCATTCCAATATGTCTCAACCCCACTAACCCACATTGGGGTCATCTCACTTCAAAGTTCAAAGTACATTTATTATCAAAGTACGTATACATTATACAACGTTGAGGTTCGTCTCCTTACAGGCAGATAGAAAACAAAAACCCCAAAAGAACCTGTTAAAAAAAACTGACAAACACCCAATGTGCAGAGAGAGAAAATAAACAAATCATGCAAATACAAGTAAGCAGAAAGCATTTAGAATGAAAGTGAGTCCTCAGACACAAAGCCCAGAGCAGCCGGAGTAGGCCCACAGCCACAGCTTCAGCGCCAGTTTAGCGCGTAGTGGAGTAAATTTGCAGAGCACTGGGCAGAACCAGTCCGACCCTCACCTCTGTCCCGACACTCTGCCTTTTCAATCCATCTGGCCCAGCGATTAAATCGTCCAAGCATTGGGTTGTCCTTGCTCTAAGACCTGGGCCTCGCAACCACATTTCGGACTGTACCCAACGCTTCCAAATTGGCCTGGCACTTAGATTGATCAAGCTTCACTCGCGGTTTAGGTGGACCAGCTCCGAATCTGCCTTTCCTCTGTTCTGCTTGCCTCGACCTCACCTCGAACATGCCTTGACCTCGCATTCGCTTGCTTCAACCCTTGACTCAGCCTCACTTTCACTCATTGTTTGCAGTGATTGTTTACCATAGGTACATAGAGAATGATCCCTGTGGGGGTGGAGGGAAAGATGTGGTTAGTGGCAGGAACCCACTGAAGATAGTGGACATTATGGAGAACGTTGTGCTGGATGTACAGTGTAGTATTCAGCTCTGTCAGGTTCAATTAAAGGAGGATACAAGAGGCATTGATAGAGTGGACAGTAATGTCCACTATCTTCAATGGGTTCCTACTACTAACCACATCTTCCCCTCCACCCCCACAGGGATCATTCTCTATGTCATTCTCTGTCCATTCATCCCTCCCCACTGATCTCCCTGATGGGTACTTAACCCTACAAGTGAGACAGTTCTTCCCTCAGCAGCGTTCAGGGCCCCAAACAGTCCTTCCAGGTGAGATGATACTTCACCTCCTAGTCTGTCAGGGTCATCTACTGTATCTGGTGCTCTTGGTGCAAGCTCCTCTACATCGGTGAGACCCACCGTAGTTTGGGGGACTGCTTCGTCAAGCATCTTCACCCTGCCCATCACAAAAGGCTGGTTCTTATCCAGTGGCCACCCATGTTAATTGCACTTCCCATTCCTATTCGGACATGTTGGTCCATGGCTTCCTCTGCTGTCGCGATGAAGCCAGTTTCAGGTTGGAGAGGTAACACTGTTTTTCGATTTAACTTTCCGTTATTAAAAGTTCAAAGTTCAAAGCAAATTTATTATTAAGGTACATATTTATCACCATATGCTACCCTGAGATTCATTTTTTGCGGGCATTCACAGTAAACATAAAGAAACACACAAACATTAATGGAAAATTGCACACAAAGAAGGAAAAACAACCAATTTCTCCCCCTCACCCTTGTCTATCATTCCATTCCCCATTCTTGCTCCCCTCTTACCCATTCTCTTCATCTCACCTGCCTCTGGCCCCCTGGTGCCCCTCCTCCTTCCCTTTTTCCCATGGTCCACTCTCCTTTCCTATCAGATTCCTTCTTCTTCAGCCTTTTATCTTTTCCACCTATTACCTCCCAGTTTCTTATTTCATCCCCCCCCCCCACCACCCATCTTTCCCCCTCCCCGGTCTCACCAATCACCTGCCAGCTTGTCCTCCTTTCCCTCCCCCCACCTTCTTATTCTGTCTTCTTCCCTCTTCCTTTCCAGTCCTGATGAAGGGTCTCGGCATGAAATGTCGACTGTTTATTGCTCTCCATAAATGGGGCTTGACGGGCTGAGTTCCTCCAGCATTTTGTGTGTGGTGCTAAGGGTGGTGGTGGAGGTGGATATCCTGGTGGCTTTTTAGACACATGAATGTGCGGGGAAGGGAGGGATATGGACATTGTGTAGGCAGAAGGAATTAATTTAGTTAGGTGTTTAATCACTAGTTCAATTAGTTCGGCACAGCATTGTGGGCTGAAGGGTCTGTCTTGTGCTGTAATGTTCTGTGGACTAAGAGGGGCAAGTGGTCAGTTCAGGTGAAAATCTCAAGTGCCCACAGCCTGGACCCATGATTGGCTGTCTTGGACAGGTGCTGGATCAAAACTACCAGGAGATCCTTCGATCCACCCCTTTCTGCACCAGGTGACCAAGGGCTCGAGCCTGGGGCAGAAGTGCAGCGAAAGGAAGCGGCACCTCACACCTGCACCTCCACATACTCCCACTTGACATCACTCATATTTGACTAGGATCACTGCTGCCCTCTGCTGGTTTCCATATGAAACACATCTCGGGATGACTGACCATTCACCCAGTGGAGTAGTGTGTACAGCAGAGATCTGGGGGCACTTGTCCGAGCAGGACCTTGCCTGTAGGTGGCACTTTATTTCCAGGAGAAACCCTCAAATTAGACTTTATAAGTAACTTACTCTTTAACTCCAGACGTACAGTCAGTAGCCACTTTATTAGGTTTACCTGTACACCTGCTTATTAATGCAAATATCTAATCAGCCAATCATGTACCATCAACTCAATGCAGAAAAGCATGCAGACATGGTCAAGAGGTTCAGTTGTTCTGACCAAACATTAGAATGGGTAAGAAATATGATCTAAGTGAAATTATTGTTGGTGTCAGACAGGGTGGTTTGAGTAGCACAGAAACTGATGATCTTTTGGGATTTTCATGCACAACAGTCTAGAGTTGCCAGAGAGAGGTGTAAAAACAAGTGCCGCTCTGCCGAGGGCTCACTAGCTCATCTTTTCTGGTTTTGCCCTACATTATACAACGTTTGGACTGCAATTTTCGAGTGGCTCTCAAAAGCCTCTTCTAGAGACATTCAGCCCAATCACGACCTCGCCATCTCTGGATGTTCTGCAGAGATGTTCAAGATGTTCTTGATTTGCCGCACGACCTGCAGATTGCTCTGCATCTAGGAATGGTGGTGGCTAAGAAACTTATTCTTCTGACCTGGAAGTCTACTACCCCACCTACCTTTGCACACTGGCTCAAGGAGATGTTGTCTGTTATACAAACGGAAAGACTGCGTCTGCACAAACCCAAAACACAGAATATATTTGAGAGAATGTGGGGACTTTTCTTGGCCCAGTGTCATATTACCTCACATACATAGTGATTTTGATCTGTCTAGTCTCATGAGTGGGTGTGGTGCCTTTATTCACTTTATTTTACATTGCTTCCATGATACCACTGTTGTGTCAATTCTTTGTTTGAAAGTCTATTTACGTCATCTTGTAAATTGTCTGGCAGCCTTTTTGTTTTTGTGTTTGATTTGTTCTGTCTGCTCCACCTGGAGCTGCATTTCCTTTGCATTGTTTTGTACGTCTTCAATATGTTTTGTTTTTGTAAAACTGAAAATTGTAAATAAAGTATTTAAAAAAAAAGAAACATCCAGTGAGTGGGCAAAAATGCCTTGTTATTGAGAGAGGTCAGAGGAAAATGGCCAGACTGGTTCAAGCTGACAGGAAGGCAATAGTAACTCAAATAACCACGTGTTACAACAGTGGTGTGGAGAAGAGCATCTCTGAATGCACAACACATTGAACCTTGAAGTGGATGGGCTACAGCAGCAGAAGACCATGAACATAGAGAATATACTCAGTGGCCACTTTATTAGTAACTTCTGTACTAATGAAGTGGTCTCTGAATGTATTTCTCTGATACTTTTGCTACAAAAGATACTTTAAGAACAAATCTTTAACTCCAGGAGATGCTTTACCAGCAGGTGAGAATTCACCCCTCAACAAAGTGCATGGCAACGCGGGGGGAAACGTGGAGCTGTTGCCTCACTGCTTCGGCAAAGCAGTTTCAGTGCTAATATCGGTTGTCGTCTGTGCGTTGAGTTTCAAAGCGAGAACATTTTCAAGAGGCAGTACAATCATTAAGGTACTTCACCATCTGCAACATGCCCTCTTCACGGGATGGAGTTTCAGGAACCAGGAGACCGGCGTTCAATGTTTTAGGAGCAGCTTCTTCTCCTTTGTCATCAGGTTTCTGAACGGCATTATTCCCCTGCCACAAGGATGTTGGTACCATTTCCCTTTAAGTGCGACCCATCTCATTTGGACAGGTGCACAAAACAACAAATTTCATGCATATGTCAGTGATCATAAACTGATATAACATGGCCCAGAGCAGTTGTTCAGATGGGGAGATACCTTAGGAGTCTCTGGCTGTCCACTCGACTGATACGTCTTATCAACTCGTGCGTCTCTTTCAAGTCACCCCTCATCCTCCTTCACCCTGAAGAGAAGAAGCCCCAGCTTGCTCAACATGTCCTCATAAGGCATGCTCTCTAATGCAGGCAGCATCCTGGTAAATCTCCTCTGCACCCTCTCTAAAGCTTCCACATTCTTCCTATAACGAGGTGACCAGAACGGAACACATTATTCCAAGTGATGTCTAACCAGGGTTTTATACACCTGCAGCATTACCTCACGGCTCTTGAACTCAATCCCCAGGCTAATAAGCTGACACATCATATGCCTTTTTAACAACGCTATCAACTTTTGTGGCAACTTTGAGGTATTCATGTATGTGGACCCTGAAATCCCTCTACTCCTCTACATTGCTAAGAATTGGTAGCGTAGTGGTTAGCGCAAAGCTCTTACAGCTTGGGTTGGAGTTCGGAGTTCAGTTCTGACGCTGTCTATAAAGAGTAACTGTACATCCTCCCCGGGGAATGTAAGCATTTCCCCTCCAGTTTCCTCCCACAGTCCAAAGACGTACCGGCTAGATTAAATGGTCCTTTCTGCTCCCGATGCGTGGTGGCCCAGACCAGGTCTTTCCCGGTCAGGAGAGAGATCATGAAAGTCATCTTTCCTCACTGTGTAGGAAACTGGGACGGCTGGTGTTCAAACACCAATGAACACTGAGCGAGGAAGCTGCGTCAAGAGCCCGGGTGTCTGCTGAATCTCTCTGGGGTCGGAAGGTAGACTGACTCTGCAGAGCTACCAACAGTCTCATCCAAGTGACTCCTTGCAATGGTTGGTGCGTGGCGACCTGGAGGTCGAGCGCCTCCAGGCTCTGTCTAGAAATGTTCTCACTGTGGCAGGCCACAGCAAACAAGAGGTTCTCATACCCCACAGGGTCCACGTTAGGCTCAACCGTACTGTGATGAGAGACCCAGGTGAGGATGGTTAGGACCCAAGTGCTGGAGTATCCTTGACTAGAATTCAAGACATGATATGAGACTGAAACGAGGACAGGGTTCTAAACTAGACACAAGACGAGAATCCAAAGTTGAGCTGATGATTGAGCACCAAACCTCAGTTCAGGTGCTCTTTAAATATTAAAATCCTGATGCTAATTAGCAGGGCGGATCTGATTCTTTAAAGGAGCCATGCCAGCTATCCACATTGTCTGAACCCTGGAGGCTAGCTTAGTTGGGTGTGTATCATAACAGATCATAATGCCATTAGTTTCAAGGTAATTATGGAAAAGATAGGTGTGGTCCTCAGGTTGAGATTCTATATTGGAGAAAGGCCAATTTTGATGGTGTCAGAAATTATCTGGCAAGTGTAGATTGGGACATGTTGTTTTCTGGCAAAGGTCCACTTGGTAAGTGGGAGGCCTTCAAATTTAACTTCTGAGAGTACAGAGGTAGTATGTTCCTGTCAGAATAAAAGGCAAGCATAACAGGTTTAGGGAACCTTGGGTTTTCAACAGATATTGAGGCCCTGGTTAAGAAAAAGGAGGTGCATGGCAGATATAATAAATCGGGAGTGCTAAAAGAAGGCATGAGATTGCTCTAGCAGACAAGGTGAAGGAGAATCCCAAAGGCTTCTACAGATATGTTAAGAGCAAAAGGATAGCAAGGGACAAAATTGGTCCTCTGGAAGATCAGACTGGTAATCTCTGTGTGGAGCCAAAACAGATGGGAGAAATCGTAAACTGATTTTTTTTGCATCTGTATTTACTCAGGAGACAGACACAGAGCCTGTACAAGTGAAGCAAAGCAGCATCGAGGTCATGGACCCTATACAGATCACAGAGGAGGAGGTGTTTGCTGTCTTGAGGCAAATTAGAGTGGACAAATCCCCAGGCCTGACAAGGTGTTCCCTTGGACCCTGTGAGAGGCAAGTGCAGAAATTGTAGGGTCCCTAGCAGAGATATTTAAAACATCCTTAGCCATGGGTGAGGCGCTGGAGAAGTAGAGGGTAGCTAATGTTATTCTGTTCTTTAAGAAGGGCTCTAAGAATAAGCCAGTAAAGTATAGGCCAGTGAGCCTATTGGAAGGTATTCTAAGAGAACAGATATATACAGTATGTATTTGGATAGACAGGGACTGATTAGGGGTGGTCAAGATGGCTTTATGCATGGTCAGTTGTGTCTAACCAATCTTAGAGTTTTACAAGAAATTTGATCAAGGCCAGGCAGTGGATGTTGTCTACATGGACTTTAGCAAGGGAGGTTGGTCAAGAACATTCAGTTGCTTAGCATTCAGGATGAGATAGTAAATTGGATTAGACATTGGCTTTGTGGGAGAAGCCAGAAGCCAGAAGGGTTAGGGTAGCAGATGGTTGCCTCTCTGACCGGAGGCCTGTGACTAGTGGAACACCAGAGGGATCGATGCTGGGTCCATCTGTATCAACAATCTGGATGATAAGTGGTAAACTGGATCAGCAAGTTTGCAGATGACACCAAGATTGGGGTGGTAGTAGACAGTGAGGAAGACTATTAAAGCTTGCAGCGGAATCTGCACCAGCTGGAAAAATGGGCTGAAAAATGGCAGATGGAGTTTAATGCAGACAAGTGTGAGGTGTTGCACTTTGGTAGGACCAAATAGGGTAGGTCTTGCATGGTGAGTGGTAGGGCACTGAGGAGTGTGGTAGAACAGAGAGATCTGGGAATACGGGTCCATAATCCTTTGAAAGTGGTGTCACAGGTAAAAGAGTCATAATGGAGTTGGGATGTTATGTTGAAGTTGTATAAGGCGTTAGTGAGGCTAATTTGAAGTATGATGTGCAGTTTTGGTCACCTATCTACAGGAAAGATGGAAATAAGATTGAAAGAGTGCAGAGAAAATTTATAAAGATGTTGCCGGGACTTTTGGACCTGAGTTATAGGGAAAGGTTGAACAGGTTGGGACTTTATTCACTAGAACTTAGAAGACTGAAAGGAGATTTGATTGAGGTATACAGAATAATGAGGGGTAGAGATAGGGTAAATGCAAGCAGGTTTTTTCCACTGAGGTTGGGTGAGGCTAGAACTAGAGGTCATGGGTTAAGGGTGAAAGGTGAAAAGTTTAAGGGAAACATGAGGGAGAACATTTTCACTTGCTGGGTGGTGTGAGTGTGGAATGAGCTGCCAGCAGAAGTGATGGATGTGAGTTTGATTTCAACATTTAGGGAATTTGGATAGGTACATGGATGACAGGGATGTAGAGGGCTATGGTCCAGGTGCAGGCAGATTAGTGGTTCAGCACAGACTAGATGGGCCAAGGGGCCTGTTTCTGTGCTGTAGTGTACTATGATTCTATGAGGTTAAGGTTAAATTGGGGTTGTTGGGGTTTGCTAGGGTGGTGCTGTATCACAAAATAAATATTAACTATGTCCTCTCCCATCACACATACACAAACACACATGTTCATGCATGCTGGCCTTCATGGGACAAGACATTGAGTACAGGAGTTGGGATGCCATTTTACAGCTGTACAAGACAATGGTGAGACTACACCTGGAGTACTATGTGCAATTCTGGTCACCCAGCTATCGGAAAGATGTGATTGTGGGCACAGATCCATCTCAGAGTGAAGACCACCACCCATGAGGTGGGGAATTGCCACTGAACCATCTGACTCACACATCAGGAGGCATGCACATACTTGAAAGAACTGCCCAACCAACCCCACTACCCTAAAGCCCGACTAGTTCCCCTTTATCTGTCGCTCCTGCTGAACTTGCCGCATCCTCTGCACCACAACAACTCTCTGTGAAGGAACAAGATACCTTAGCCTTCCCCTTTTGCTCAGATTTCAGAGGCATCATTGCAGAAGTGGAAACATCCTTGTACACATTTAAGCCATTTGTCTGAGATCCCCCCAGCCCCCTCTGCACTAAGGAGAGGGGCCTGCTGTACCTGTTAAGGTGCAGTTGGTGCTGTGGCAAGTTGCTAGCATCGCCCAACTGGTGACAAGGAGAGGTGGGCATCACAGTGTGGGCTCCAGCTCTGCAGAAATCCATACCAGTCTGGGTCAGCTGCTCTAGGGAAGGAACTTTGCACATCAGCACTGGACAGTCTCCTGTATGTTCTCCTGCCCACTTCCCACTGAGAGCATGTCCGAGAGGTAATGTTGCAGCTAAATAGGACCCTGGTCAGACTCCACTTGGAGTACTGTGCTCAGTTCTGGTCACCTCACTACAGGAAGGATGTGGAAACCATAGAAAGGGTGCAGAGGAGATTTACAAGGATGTTGCCTGGATTGGAGAGCATGCCTTATGAGAATAGGTTGAGTGAACTCGGCCTTTTCTCCTTGGAGCAACAGAGGATGAGAGGTGACCTGATAGAGGTGTATAAGATGATGAGAGGCATTGATCGTGTGGATAGTCAGAGGCTTTTTCCCAGGGCTGAAATGGTTGCCACAAGAGGACACAGTTTTAAGGTGCTGGGGAGTAGGTACAGAGGAGATGTCAGGGGTAAGTTTTTTATGCAGAGAGTGGTGAACGCGTGGAATGGGCTGCTGGTGGCAGTGATGGAGGTGGATACGATAGGGTCTTTCAAGAGACTCCTGGATAGGTACATGGAGCTTAGAAAAATAGAGGACTATGGGTAAGCCTAGGTAGTTCTAAGGTAGGGACATGTTCTGCACAGCATTGTGGGCCGAAGGGCTTGTATTGTGCTGTAGGTTTTCTATGTTTCTAAAATGATAAGACCTAGGAGCAGAATCAGGCCATTCAGCCCATCATCTGCTCCGACATTCGATCATGGCTGATTTGTTTTCCCTCTCAACCCCATTCTCCTGCCTTCCCCCTGTAACCTTTGACACTTGCTTATTCAGAACCTGGGCACCACAGTAGTGGCGTTGTTAGTGTGACGATATTACTGCTCAGAGCGTTGCAGAGTTCAGAGTTCAATTCTGGCACAGTTCTGTAAGGAGCCTGTACGTTCTCCCTGTGGAGTGCACGGGTTTTCCGTGTGTGCTTTGATTTCCTCCCACAGTCCAAAGACATACCAGGCAGGTTAATCGGTCATTGTAAATTGTCCCGTGATCAGGTTAGGTTGGGGTTGATCAGGCTTGTTGGGGGTTGCGGGAGCAGCATGGCTCGAAAGGCCAGAAGGGCCTACTCCGCGTTGTAATGCAAAATAAATAAATAACCTATCACCTCTGCTTTAAATACACCCACTGACTTGGGATTCACCACCCTTTGGCTGAAGAAATTCCTCCTCTTTTCGTTTCTAAGTGGACGGCCCTCTATTCTGAGACTGTGCCCTCTAGTTCCAGACTCTGCCACTATAGGAAATGTCTTCTCCACATCCACTCTATCTAGGACTTTCAATATTCAACAGGCTGCAATGATAGAATACTTAATCCTATCGAGTACAGAACCAGAGGGATAGGGGTGGGAACGGTGCTGGGATTAGTAAAAAAAAAAGAGATTAGTAACAAGCGAATTGGCAACCTGAAGCTTTTATTTGTTATATTTACAAAATATTTAAAAGTGTGCATGTCTATACAACTCCATCATCCACATACCTCAATATACAGATACAAAAATACATTAAGCTTCTTACCTGTACCTCTACCATTTACCTGCAAGTGAGCTAGCCATTGTGGGGGTGGGGGGGGTGGGGGAAAATAAATCAGACTTATGCTAAGGTGTTCAGGAGGTGCCAGGTGCTGTCAATGGACCAAATTATCTGGAGGAATTCAGTTAACGTCTCAAGTGTAAGGCTTCTCGGCCTGAAACGTTAACTGTGTTCCTTTCTCCACAGAGGCTGCCTGACCTGCAGAGATTTCCCAGTGTTGCCTGTTTTTATTTCAGATTTTTGGCATCTGCATTTCTAGAGCAATATTCTGCCGTCCCTCCTGCCTTCTCCTTGTGTCTTCACTTCCCCTTTCTTCTTGTATCTAAGATTTAAAACCTGCTCAATATATGCCACAGCTAACAACAAAAACCAGGCAGAAAGGAATGTTAAGAAATTCAGACCCTTGTTGTAAATTATAAGACCTTTATTTTTATTCTTGGGCTCCTGAATGGATTAAGGGCCCAAAATAATTCAGGTGAGGGGAGGTTGGATCCCTTCAATGACTTAGGTTTTGTTTGATTGCATTGAATCCATTACCAACCAAAGCTGTAACCAAGCAGAGACTCCAAATGGTTCCATTATATTCCCAGCAGTCAGGATACCAGTGAACCAAATTCTTCTGTTCAGTCCTGTGCAGTCCAACGCACTAAATCACAGCTACACTCTCCTGGATTCACGACATTTCTCAATGATCACACTGACAAGGCAAGTCTCCTTCACTCCCACTATGAAATATTCATTTGAGCAAATTGCATTGTGTTTGCTTGTCACACAGAATAATTCACATAGTTTGCATGCTGTGAATACAGAATTCAATCTAAAGCATTAAATGTGGCCAGTTACTTGAGATTTCACTGCCTGCATTTGATACCATTCGTCCAGCATACTTCAGGCAAGCTCTTCATAGATATATATATATATATATATATATATGATCACATTAATACATCACATTGTCAAATAGTAAAGGCTTTAATTTAGACCTGGTTGCAGAAGCTTAAGTGTGGTGTGATATAAACATTACAGGTGAGGCGTCTGCAATAAACAGTGTCAAGAAATTCTAATACGGCCATCGGAATTCTTGATGGAGTTACATGTTCGCTCCCGATAGACTTGTCACCAGTTGTGATTAAATAGCTTTGCATTCAGCAGTCAGGCCAGTGTTTATCTTCTGTTGTGGAAAGGCTAAAGTAAGATCTCCTAGGATGACATGCAGTACTTGTGAAGTATCACTGCCTCCCAGTTAAATAGAAACTTTCAACAACTGTACAATTAGCACCTGTAAATTGCATGCAAGATACTGCTCATTCCTAGAATATACTCCAGATATTTGTCAATGTCAGTCAAAGTATCACAGGGTAGTGTCAGAGCAAAAAAAATCTGTGCCGTAATATCTCAGCAGGATCAATGTGTTTGACAGATCAAAGGCACTACACACACGTCTTAAAGGACACATTGTGTGGCTGGGAGAGGGTGTGAAAGATTACAAGGGTGTGTGCTAAACTAGTTAAACTAGGGGCTCTGACAAAGCAAAGGGTCTAATAATATTTGGAATCGAGTAACATGAATCAAGTTTGATGGGAATGTCTGCCTCGGCTGGCTCACTTCTTCGATCCAGATGACTTTGTGGAGGGGCCCATCAACATTGGCGACTGGTTTTTATGAGTTATCTTAATCTGGAAGAGTCACACAAAAGAAGCCTGTCAGCAGGTTAAACTTGATGAGCGATTCAATGATTTCACTGCACCTGAAAGCTTGGAAAGACTTACACCTCCTGGCTACATTCTCACAAACAACCACACTGCCAGTCATTTCTCAGTGCTCACCAGAGTGAGACCACCCAAAGCCATGTGATTACCAGGCCTCAAGCATCTCGGTGCAGTATAGTGGACTTTGGAATGATCATCACCCCTGGTGGTGGTTTGATGGTGTCTAAAAGGGGAACTGCTCTGACGATCGTCGCTGGGTTGAGCTACCAGGACCTTTGGAGACCTTCCACTGAGTTTCACTGGTTTGGATGTTGATTGGCTGCGAATGGGGTTTGAGGGCCCGAGGGGAAAGCGAATGCCCAAGAGCAAAGCCTCCACACCCCCAGCCCAACCGACCCATCCCCACCTCCCTTCACACTGGGTGACCAAAGATCAGGAGTGTGGAGGTTTGAGGAGCTGCAGATGCTCAAAAAGAGACTGCAACCCCTCACACTCTGTATATACACTGACTCCTCCCAGCCACACAAACAAAAGGTAGCTGGGGCTAGATGGAAGCTGGGGACATGGGACAGTAGTGGAAGGTAAGGAGGTGTCCCAAAGACACAGCACTCCCACCAATGAGGCAACATGTCAGTTCAAGCCCCCCCCTCTGGAGAGACACCCATACCATCCAGGTTGGCATTTCTGAGCAGTTGCAAGGGAGTGAAGTAGTGTCGGTCAGCCCACACCCAATCCGTGCCAGGCTGCTGGCAGTGTTATCGGCGCGACTGTGGCATGGGCTGAGCTTTGCCTTACCACAGGGGCTGTCACTCAGTCAGACAGGGTTTGGGGGGGGGGTGCAATGTCGGATGGCAGGAGCTGTGACTTACAGTGCATGGAGGCTGGACCCAGGGCTCTCCATCAATCTGCATCGGCAGTAGTCGCTTGGTCCTGAAGGGGAAGGAAAAATGGTCAAAACTAGGCGAGGTGCAGCACCGTCGAATCTGCTGACTGAAGGAAGCTCAGCGAGAGGGTTGTCCCCGTGGGGTTCGGCCCAATCAGGCCACTCGCACTCTGTTACCTGATGGTGACCTCGGTGCACTGAGCCAGTCGTGTGCCGGCACTCTTCAGGCCCGCGTAGATCTGCCCCATTTCAATCACCCCTTCCAGTCCGACCACTTCCAGCAGCTGGTCGCTCAGCTCTGCAAAAGAGAAACACGGCAGCGAGTCCCCTCTGCACCGAACACTCTTGCGCATCGAGCTGGAGCCCTCATAGGCCGCGGCAGGCGATACGGTGGCGCACTGTGGCGGTGGGCAATTTGGGGGGAGGGGGGGAAATGTGCGCTGTTTCTGATGGGGGGGTTGACCACATGACACAGCGAGCATGTGACATCAGGTCATGTGAGGTCGGACGACGTGACATCTGGCAGCGTTTGTGCATTCACCTCACGCACAGTGGGCTTGGAACAGCTGTAGCTGGGGGTCTCAGCCCGGGAGGGCACCTACCAGCAGGGAGAGTGGGGACCCTGTAGCTGGAAAAAGAGGTGGCCGAGAGTGACACAGCTCAGCCAAACCAGCCTCCCCTCCATTTCCATCTACACTTCCCGTCTCGGTAAAGCAGCCAGCAAATCAAAGTCCCCTCCCACCCCTGACTTCTCTCTACTCCCCTCTGCACGTACCACCAGGCTCAAGGACAACTTCCATCCCACTGTTGTAAGACTATCGAGTGGTTCCCTAGTACGGTAAGATGAACTCCTACCCTCACAATTTGCCTCATTTTTCCTAACACTATACTCTGCATTCTGTTATTGCCTTTCCTTGTGCTACCTCAATGAGATGAAATGATCTGCATCGAAGTTTTTCGTTGCATCTTGGTACTTGTGTCACGAACAAGCTAATCTACCAATTACCATCTGCAGCCACTGCTCAGATTCACATAGCTGTTGGTTCAACACTCCATCCAGTCCACAGCTCCCGGAGAGTGGCGATGCAAGCAGATATCTGGCCCTCATCGTTCACCGTACTGAGGAAGTCATGCCGCAGCTATGTAAAGCTTTGGTTAGGTCACACTTAGAATATCACGTGCAGTTCTGGCTGCCCCACTACAGGATGTGGAGGCTTTAGGGAGGTGCTGCCTGGATTAGATGGTATGAGCACTAAGGAGAGGTTTGACAAGCTTCGGCTGTTTTCTTTAGACCAGGGGTGTCAAGCTCATTTTAGGTCACGGGCCGGATTGAGCAAAATGCAGCTTCATGCGGGTCGGATCAGTCGGACGCGTGCGAACGCAGCTTTCGTTGCCTCCGTTTTTTCAGCCTGCTCTCATGTGTCTCAGTCTCTGCTAT
This sequence comes from Hemitrygon akajei, assembly GCF_048418815.1. Classification (NCBI taxonomy): domain Eukaryota; kingdom Metazoa; phylum Chordata; class Chondrichthyes; order Myliobatiformes; family Dasyatidae; genus Hemitrygon; species Hemitrygon akajei. Next base: position 24,315,207 of record NC_133141.1, on the reverse strand, counting down.
AACTACAAAGTGTTTCACTTTACAAATTCCGTTTCTTATGAAGAAGACTGCCGAGCAAGACTGCCGAATAAACACTAAAAACCCTGAAAACCTGGTACCTGAATAAACTCAGCATTAGCCATATCATACGCCATAGGCGCTTCGATTACTGGGGCCAGCTTTAATAGTAATTAGATATTATCTCGCGGGCCAAAGATAATTCCACCGCGGGCCGGATTTGGCCTGTGGGCCTTGAGTTTGACATATATGCTTTAGAGTGTCGGCGGCTGAGGGGAGACCTGATAGAGATTTATAAGATTATGGGAGGCACAGATAGAGTAGGGAGTTAGAATTTTCTCCCCCCATTATTGAAATGTCAAATGCCAGGGGAATGCATTTAAGATGGGGGGGAAGCTTAAAGGATATGTGCGGGGAGTGGTGGGCTGTCAAGGGTGGTGGTCTAAGCAGATACAACTGCAGTACTTAGTGACCTTTAGATAGACACATAAATAAACAGGGAATGGAGGGAGATGAATCACGTACAAGCAGAACAGATTAGCTTAATTTGGCATCATGTTCGTCACAGACCTCATGAGCCAAAGGGCTTGTTCCTGTGCTGTACACTTCTCTCTGAGCCAAGATGGTATGTGCGCAGTCCGCAGGTGCACAGTATTGTCAGAGGGGCGCTGACAAAATTGTGGATGGCATCCTTGTCTTGTGGTGGCCTGGTAAAGAGTATCAAAGCCTTTGCTTAGGAGCGGCATGGAGCTCCCTCCTCTCCGGGTCCTGGCCAACCTCCCTCATAACTGGCCTGACTATCAGGAGATTCGGCATCCACTCACATCACCGGCCTACGGACAATGTGGCTGCACACAGGCAGGCTGCCTTGCTCATCCGTCACACACCAGGCACTTTCTCTCTAAGTCACTTGGTAGGTGGTAACAGAATCAGGAGGAGGCCATTCAGCCCATTGTGGATGTGCCATTTTTCTACACAATCGCCATATCCCTTGATTCCCTTAATACTCAGTATATATATTCAATATATTAATCTCTGAATTGAATTGAATACACAAATACACTCAGTGACCGAACCTCTTGGGGAGAGAATTCCAAAGATTCACTACTTCTAGATGAAGAAATTTTTCCTCATCTCAGTCCCGAGTGGCCAAAGGGGAACTCTTCTCACTCTGGCTTTCTCTAGCACCCCCCGCCACACCCACTCCTACAGAGTGTATTCCACCCTCATGAGAAAATCTGTAGACACTGGAAATCCAAAGCAGCGCGCGCACACGCACACACACACACACACAGTGCTGGAGGAACTCAGCAAGTCAGGCAGCATCTATAGAAGAGAGTAACCGGTCAATGTTTCGGGCCAAGACCTTTTACCAGTCCCAATGAGGGGACTTGCCCAAAATGTTGACTGTTTACTCTCTTCCATAGATGCTGCTTGGCTTGCTGAGTTCCTCCAGCATTTTGTGTGTGTGTTGTAGTCCACCCTGCCTCCCAGTGACCCCTCCCCGATCTCCACACCACTCCCAATCACCAGCCAAGATTTCAATTTCTGTTCACTTTGTGACCCGCACTCCCACAACTTTGCCCTTTCCTACCCAACTGCGACCTCTCCATCATCATCATCTTCTCAACACCTCCTTTCAACCCCATAACACATGGCACCTGGGGGCAACCGCAGATTCCCACTCACAGTGCATGGTGATTTTTCTTGGAAACATCCAAGGTCAAAAAATATTTGGACTGTTACCTGGATAAGAAAGGTTTGGAGAGATGTGGGCCAAACGTAGGCAAAAGGGGCTAGCTTGGGTGGGCATCTTAGTTGGCATGGACTAGTTGGGCCAAAGGCCTATTTCTGTGCTCCATGACTCTGTGACTACCAACTGAAGATTGGGTTCCTGATTCCCAGGCAGCAGGCTATGGTATTTGCCTCAAAAGATCCATTGAGCCTTCCAGACAAAGCTGGATACTTGCCTTTCTTTTCACCATGTTTGCTCACCTTGCACACATGACTTCAGCGCCTCAGAGTCCGTTATGGCTGCGTAGGTTTTGTTTGGCAGGGGCTTGCTTTCTCCTTTCTTGTTCTCGCCCCACAGGTTTGAGCCCCCATGCATGCTGGGAATGTTGAGGATGGCGATCCCCTCCAATGAAAGGTTGCTCAGGTCTAAAAGGGTCCCACAGCACTGTGAAGGGAAGAAGGAACATGATTAAGGACACCCAAAGGAACACTGCCTTTAAGGAGTGGGGGGTGGTTAGAAAAAAGATTTCCAAATCCAAGACACTGGATGGTCTCATCAGTGCCCAATGCGGGTATGTGGACAGGGGATTGGCCTCCTTTCCTAAACTTGTGAGAGGCTGCCTGACCATCCCAGCAGGCAAGGGACACTAGTCCAGGAGATTAACTGACACCCAACCACAATCATGAAGCTCCAATGCCCAGGATTAGAGGAGGCTGCAGAGGCTTGTAGACTCAGCTAGCTCATCACAGGCCCAACTCTTTCCCCTGTCGAGGACATCTCCAGGAGGTGGTGCCTCAAGATGGCGGTATCCATCATTAAGGACCATCACCATCCGGGATGTACCCTCTTCTCGTTACTACCACTTGGGGAGGAGGAACAGGGGCCTGAAGACCCACACTCAATGATTCAGAAACAGCTTCTTTCCCTCCACCATCAGATTTCTGAACGGTCAATAAACACACCAACCTTGCTGTTCCTTTTACTGCACTGCTTATTTTTGCAATTTTATGTCTTTGCACTGTACTGTTGCTGCAAAACAACAAGTTTCATATCATAAAAGACAGTGATAATAAAGATGATTCTGTTCTCTTGAATGGATTATTGGAGATAAGGTCTAAAACCTTTTTGTAAGCTCTGAACATTTTTGTTTGTGTGTAGGAGGATTGTTCATGGATCCCACTCACCAAAAAATATACTCCAGCCCATTTTAGACACGACTTTCTCCTACATAGATAAAGGAATGTGACAGATGCAACGTGACTTACGTATGTACCCTCAAGTTCAGTGCAGAAGACTTCGTCCCTCAAGTCTGCCTCACCATTGTTAAGATCAGTGCTGATCTGATAGTCACGTAGATCTGAAAGAATCTACCTGCTTCTGCTTTAAAAATTTCCAAAAATATTCACTGTTCTTCAAAGAAGAGAGTTCCAAAGACTCAGGACTCTTCGAGAGAGACCATTTTGCCTCATCTGCATCTTGAAGTTGGCAACCACTTTTTAAAAAATTGTGACCTTTAATTCTAGATTGTCCTACAAGAATAAAAGCCCTCTCCATGCCCATCCTGTCAAGCGCCCCCAGGGTCATATACGTTTCAATCAATTCCCCTCTCACTTGACTAAACTCTTAACAGATGCAAGTCTAGCCTGACCATCGTATAATCTGCCCATTCCTGGTATCGCTTGTCTAATTCATTCCAGGGACATGGGCTTTGCTGGCTGACCCAGCATTCATTGCCTATCCACAGTTTCCCTTCAGAAGGTGGTTGAGAGATGCCTTCTTGAACCACTGTGGCACTTGAGGTGTGGGTATTTCCACAGTGCTGTTGGGGAGTTTGTTCCAGGACTTTGACCTGGTGGAGAAATGGATACACTCTATATTCCCAAGTCAGAATGGCGTGTGGCTTGGAGGGCAACTTCTAGGAGGTGATTTTCCCTGAGCTTGTCCTTCCATCTGGTAGAGGCAGTGGGTTTGGAAGGTAATGTCTAAGGAGACTTGGTAAGTTGCTTCAGTGCATCGTGTGGATGGTGCAAACTGTGCGCTGATGGTGGAGTGAGTGAACGGTTGTGGATGGAGTGCCTTTCAAGTGACTTGCTCTCTCCTGAATGGTGTTGAATTGTGGAAATGAAGAGTGTTCCATCACACTCCTAATTTGAGCCTTGCAGATGGTGGAGATAGGAGGTGAGTTTCTCACCGCAGGATTCCTAGCCCCTGACCTGCTTTTGTAGCCACATAGCAACTCCAGTTCAGTTTCTGGTCAATGGATATCGATAAGACCATAAGAAATAGGAGCAGAATTAGACCATTCAGCCCATCAAGTCTGCTCTGCCATTCTATCATGGCCGATTTATTTTCCCTCTCAACCCCATTCTCTTGCCTTCTCCCCGTAACCTTTGACACACATACTATTCAAGACCCTATCGACCTCTGCTTTAAATATACTCAATGATTTGGCCTGCACAGCCATCTGTGGCAATTAATTCCACAGATTCACCACTGATAGTGGGAGATTCAGTGATGATAATGCCATTAAAGGTCAGGGGGTGATAGCTGGATTTTCTTGTGTTGAATATCATCATTGCCTGGCACTGGTGTACCGTGCATGGTATTTGTCACCACCCAGCCCAGATACAAGTGAGAGTGCAGAATCTGGAAATCTGGAGCAACATGCAAAATGCTGGAGGAGCTCAGTGGGCCAGGCAGCACCTACGCAGCGAAATGAACAAGCCAATGTTTCAGGTTGAGGCCCTTCATCATCCTGAGCTGCTCACTTCCCTCCATTGATGCTGCCTGACTCGCTGAGTTCCTCCAGCACCTTGTATGTTGCACTACCAGCCCAGGCCTGCATATTGCTCAGCTCTTTAGATGTGAACTGCTTCATTATTAGTCCAGTAAACCTTTGAACTGCTTCCAGTGCATTAACATATCGCTGGTATGGTCTAACCAATGCATAACCTCCCTACTTCTATAGTCAAATTACCTCAAGTAAACACTAACATTCTGTTATTAGCTTTCCTAATTACTTGCTGAACCCACACAGTAGCTTTCTGTTAATCACGCATTGCCACTCTGATCCCTGTACCTTGGAAACTAGCACTCTCGTACTTCCTTTTTATTTTTTCCTGACAACATGAACCATGTCACATTTTCCACATTATACTCCATTTGCCAGATCTTTTCCCACTCACTTAACTTTTCTATATCCCTCTGCAGCCTCTTAATATCCTTGTCACAACTTACTTTCCTACCCCTCTCTAGGTCATAAGCAAATTTGGCAACAAGACCTTATGCCTTTATCTAAATCCTCGAAAGTTGAGGCTGCGGTAACCATCTTGGCAATCAAAGACCCCTTTAATACCTTCTCTGTTTCTAGCCAGTCTTCCACCTACACCATGAGCTTTTATTTTTTGCCATAACCTTTGGTGCCAAGTGTCTTCTGAAAATCTTAGTACATCCACTAATTTCTCTGTGTGCCCAACATGTGTCATTTCTTCAAAGAACTTCAGTACATTGGACCAATAAATTTTAAAAGTATATTTCCTTGAGTCCAACGACACTTGTTAAGCTGAGCTGGATACAAAGTAACTCACATCTATCTCCAGAACCTCCTGCAGGTTCTTGCATGTGGCAGAGACGGTTTCTGAGGTTGCAAACTCAAAATACCATAGCTTATTCTTCATCCTATCAAAGAAGAAAATGTTAGTTTGGAAGCAATTTAAGTTTGCAGGATAGCTTTAATAAATACAGAGTAATGCTGTAGTCTTTTTAAATGAGGTGGCATATCTTGCCTAACTTACAAGAGTAAAATACTCATTACTTTACATCTCTCACCTCACAGATCTTGAGTTCACGGTCAGAACATATTAAATACTGAACGAGAAACAGTCAGGGATCTACTAGTTCATCCTGGTAGTCATATGGCCCACCAATCAACCATCAAGTCGCCGATGTCATATTTCAATTCTCCATTCAACACAAGGGTTCATTTTGGTCCATTGAGTTTCTGCCGGCTCACAGGGTGGTCACATTCTCTACTAATCTTTCCCTGCTATCCATTCCCATCAAATTCTCCCACACACGAGGGAACAATTTACATTGGACAATTAACCCATCAATCTGTAAGTCTTTGGGACATGGGAGGAACCTATAGCACCTGGGGGAAAACTCACACAGTCACAGGGAGAATGTGCAAATTCCACACAGACAGAATTAAGCCCAGGTATCTGGGGTTGTGGGGTAATAGACTCTACCCGCTGCACCTCTGTGGCATCCATTAAGAACAGCTATCAATAAAGGCCGCCATGTTGCCGTAGTGGTTAGCGCAACACCATTACAGTGCAGGGCACTCAGTAGTTCCGAGTTCAATTCTGGCACCATTTGTAAGGAGCCTCTGTACGTCCTCCCCGTGGATCGCAGGGGTTTTCCCCGGGGGCTCTGGTTTCCACTCACAGTCCAAAGATGTATCAGGTAGGTGAACTGGTCATTGTAAATTATCCTGTGATTAGGTTAGGGTTAGTCAGTTTTGCTGGGGGTTGCTGGGGTGACACGGCTCGAAGGACCAGAAGGGCCCACTTCCCATTGTATCGCTAAATAAATAACATAAAAATAAATAAGCCTTCAACCAAGCAAGCCATGAGGTGATGAATGGGTCTAGGGGTGGAGATCTTTTTGGCCAAAGTCACCCGTTCTTTGGGCATGTTACACTTACTGTACATCCAGAGAACTTTGAACGTGTTCTCCCTGACACTGCACAGCTCAAGAAGTGACACTGACATGTATCACCATGGCTATTGATGCATCTGTGGTCTTCACTGTATTGCAGACACCACGGGCTCAGACTGTATACAGCTGCTCATGGACTCACCTGCTATTGAACTTTTCTGGATATTTCTCTCTCATTATGTGAAACCGATGAGCAATTGAGGCATCCTTTAAAGAAAGAAAAGATGCTGCAGTCAGATCTCACCATTGGCCCGCAGCCCACATTTTAACCACAAAGTCTGTAGCACAAAGAAGGTGAATTCATCACAGCCCCTCAGACTCACCCACCCACCATTTCCCTGTCACAATTGTTGTGCAGCAGTCTAGTTCGGTATTAACATCCTCATCTCTTGGTCAAAGGTGGGGTGGTCCCACAATCACAACCTCTCGCCAAACGTCAGTAATACTAAAGAGCTGATTGTTGACTTCAGGAAGGGGAAGGAAGGTGATTGATGGTGGAGAGAGTCAGCAGCTTAAAATTGCTGGATGATCTGTCCTGGGCCCAGCACATAGATGCAATCAATAAGGAAGCTGTGCCAACATCTCTACTTTTTTAGAAGATCAAGGAGGTTTGGCTTGTCACCAAATGAAGTTGCATCATGGTGTGGTACAGCAGTTCGAGTGTGCAGGAACGTAAGAAACTGTGGAGAGCAGTGGATACAGCTCAATATATCATAGGCACATCCCCCCACCATCGGTAGTATCTACCGATGCTGCCTCAAGGAGCAATGTCCATTAATAAAGATCCCCACCACTTGGGCCATTCCATCTTCTCGTAGCTACCATCTGACAGGAAGTGCAGAAGCCTGAAGTTCCACAGCACCAAGTTCAAGAACATCTACTTCCCTTCAACTATTCTGTTCTTGAACCAAATGGCACAATTCTAATCACTACCTTGTTATATAAATATTATACACTACAATGGAATTTTCTGTTCTGTTTTTTCATGTAAAAATTGTGATTAATTCATGTTTGTTTTTCTTGTGAATGTTGTGTGCCTATGTGCCTGTGATCCTGCTGCAAGTAAATTTTTCATTACACCTGTGCACACGTACTTGTGCAGATGACAATAAACTCAACTTTGACTTTGAGGTCACAAGTTCAAAGTCTATTCCAAGATTTAGCTGCAGCCTGGTTGAAGACTCCAGTGTTGCTGAAGATAAGGCAATAAGTGATGGCTCTGGCCAAAATACAACACTCAGCCCTCACCCAGAAACTGGTTAGACCAACACTGATCTCACAGCTGTTAAAGGGACTTTGCTGTTTGTGAAGTGACCATCATGTTTTCCTGGGCAATATCAGAGACTATCCTTTGTCACTTATGAAACACTGGGAAGCTTTAGGGTTGTCGTAAAGGCAATACATTCAAGATGCTGGTATAGGAACAGAAGTGGGAATTTACCCTTATTGCCTGCTCTGGCCTATTTATGAAACTTGTCCGGCATCAATCCATAGAACATTGGTGTCCCTGAAAGTGGCTATATAATTCAATATGGTGGTATGCTTGCCTTTATTAGTTGGGAAGTTATGTTGCAGCTTTATAAAATTTTGGTTGAGCTGCATCCGAAATATTCTATTCAGTTCTGGCTGCCCCATTACAGGAAGGACGTTGAGGCTTTGAAGAGGTTTACGAGATTACCCCCTGGATTAGAAGGTATGACAAACTAGGGCTGTTTTCTCTGGAGTGGCAAAGGCTGAGGAGAAACCTAACAGAGGTTCCTAAGGTTTTGAGAGGCACAGATAGACAGGGACAAAATGTCTAATACTAGAGGGCATGAATTTAAGGTGAGAAGGAACTAGTTCAGAGGAGATGTGCAGGGCAACTTATTTATACAAAGAGTGGCGGACACCTGGAGCAGACTGCCAAATGTGGTGGTAGAGGCAAATACGATATAGAGACATTTAAGATGCTCTCAAATAGGCACGTGGATGTGCAGAGAATAGAGATATATGGACCACGTGCAGGTAGAAGGGATTACTTTAGTTAGGCATTTAATTACCAGTTTAATTAATTCAGCACAAAGGCCCATTCCTATCCTGTTACTGTTCTAAAATTCATCTGAAGTTTGTTGACTCCTCTGTCTGAGGAGGGCCAAAAAAGCAAGACCTTGCTCCCCACACCCACACCCCATGAATAAATACAACAAAATGATGAATGCAAAATATATATTGATATATCTTTGTGGACTTACCACCCCAATGGAGAAGTAGTTGTTAATAATGTTGTAAGGGACAGGATCTCCTTTCTCCAGACCAGATTCTGTCACCTCAAAGCTCCATCGATCCAGCAACGTTGAAGTGCCCACCTCAATGTCTTTCAGCACCTTGGTTAACTTCTCACCTTCGTATCCTTTGAAACACAGCCAAATGTTGCCCTTCTCATTAGAGATTCAGCAGCAACAGATTAAAGCTCCCCTCACCTCTCAGTGACAGTGAGATGGGATGATGATACAAGAGGTGGTACATGTTAGAGTTATGGAGACATAGAGTCACACAGCACGGAAACAAGCCCTTTGTCCCAACTGATCCATGATGACCATGATTCCCATCTAAGCTAGTCCCATTTGCTCAGGTTTGGATCATCTTCCTCCAAACCTTTCCAATCTAAGTGCCTTTTAATTGTTGTTAATGTACCTGCTTCAACCACTTTCTCTGGCAACTTGCTCAATATATGAACCACCCTCTGAGTGAAAAAATTGCCCCTCATGTTCCTATTAATTCTCTCCCCTTTCACCGTAAATGTATGCCCTCTTGATTCTCCACCTTTGGGAAAAAGACTGCGCACGTTCATCCTGTCCATGCCCCTCATGAATTTATACACCTCTATACAATCACCCCTCATTCCGCTACACTCCAAGGAATGAAGTTCTAGCCTGTCCAACCCTTCTCTATAACTCAGTTGTTAAATTTCTAGAAATATCATCTTAAATCTTTTCTGTACTCTGCCCAGCTTAATGGCATCTTTCATATAGCAGGTTGGCCAAAGCTGAACACAATATTCCAAATGTGGCCACATTAACGTCTTGTACAACAGCAACATCCCAACTTCTCAACTCAGTGACATGTCAAAATCTTTCTTCACTGCCTTGTCTACTCGTGCCTCCACAGTCAGGGTACTTGTACTCCAGATCCCTCTGTTCTACAGCACTTCCCAGGGCCCTGCCATTCACTGTGAAAGTCCTAAAATGCAAAACATCATGCAAAAGTTCTGATGAAGGGTCTTGGTCTGAAACGTCAACTGTACTCTTTTCCACAGATGCTGCCTGGCCTGCTGAGTTTCTCCAGCACTTTGTGTGTATTGCTCAGATTTCTAGCATCCTCAGATTTTCTCTTGCTTGTGAAGTGTTATATTTCTCCATTTTCCTTTCTTTGACCCACTTACCCAACTGATCAAGATCCCCCTGTAATTTCTGATGACCATCTTCACTGTCTACACCACCACCCATTTTATCTGCAAACAGATCGAAGCCTGAAGGTCAATCGAACATCCAGGTGATGAGGCCCAATGGCCGGAACCTTTAGACTATGAAACTCTTGCATGTCCATTGGGGAGGTCTGGGGAGGTATGTGAATCCATGAGTCTGCGGGATGTTGAGGAAAATGGCCTGGCTTGGGATTGGAGAACTGCATGTATGCATGGGTGGGTAGGCAGGAGCGAGGGAGGAAGGGAGTCGGTTTTGCTGATGTTGCTTTGTTGCTTGGTATGTTCTGTGTTGTTCTGCTGAGCATTTTGGGCATGCTACGTTGGTGTTGAAATGTGTGTGGACCCTAGTACATCCTTGGGTGTGTTGGTTGTTAACACAAATGGCCCAGTTCACTGTATGTTTCAATGTACATGTGATAAATAAATCTAAATATAATCTAAATTTACTAATCAAGGCAGCAACTTGATGTGTCACAGGGTGAGACAAATATTGCTTCTGTATACAGTAAAATAATTGCTCCCAGGAACAGTGTAGGGAGGCTTTCATATTTTGACGAACTACTTTTGGATGCCATAGGCAAGAGAGGCGGTGGGCTTTAGTGGGGGAAGGCTGAAGGTTAAAGTGTTTAGAACAGGACCATGGGAGAGGGACAAGCCAAAGGAACTTTATTGTGGGGCTCGATGGTTAAAGAGATGGGATTCTGTAAGGCTGTTATTCAACCTCCAAAGGAGAAGCAATGGGAAGTCAGTGAGGACAAGTAGACAATATATTAAAAAAAGAGAAAAGAATGGCAGATAAAAATGCCTAATTATTTTGCAAAGAGATAGAAACAGTGGGATAGCTGAAGTTGTAAAAGTCCTGCAGATTGGAATGTGCCCTGAAGGAAAATGAGGTGTTTTGACTTGAAACATGTTGTTTTTCTCTCCACAGATGTTGTCTGACCTGCTGAGCATTTCCAACATTTTCTGCAGTGGTTTTGATTACCAATTGACAATAGCTGTTCTTGTCAAACATTCAAATCTTACCTCAGTTCCTGCCCAACTGAAGGTTATCTCACTGCAACTGAAAGAGCTTTTCTGGATTGGAGATTACTTCAGTGCAATCTAAGTTAGCTATAGCATATGGAAGTCACAGTTTTAGAGGTCTGATTGGAAGGTTCATTTGCGATGTTCAGCTGTTGGGAGCTTGAGTTTCATCAGCAAAATCAGACAGTGAGTCACTGTCACTAATGAGCTGGGCACATTATCTTTGCAACCATCTCTCCAGCTGATCATTGTTCTTAGTTTGAAGTGAAAACCTGCCCAACAACAATGAACACGTCTTCCAGTTCAAATTTAGTTGGCTGCTAGTTTAACAATGGCACAAAGCTGTTTAATACGAACAAGTGAAGCCATTTATTAAGAATCTTTTACAAGGTGTTAAGGACTGTGTGCCAGTGGCACGGAGAAGTTAGTTGAGTGTGTCTTGAAACCTCACTGGGTGCTGCCCTCTACCTGTCAGCAGAGTCCACAAGGGTGGCATAGTGACACAGTGGGTCAAGCTGCTGTCTCCCAGCTCCAGAGACCAGGGTTCAATCTTTACCTCTGGTGCTGTCTGTGTGGAGTTCGCATGCTCTCCCTGTAAAAGTGTGAGTTTTGCCTGGGTGCTCTGGTTTCCTCCCACATCTCTTCTGTGTCCTATGTTGGTAGGATAATTAGACATTGTAACTTGCCCCTAGGGGAAATTGATGGGGAAGCAGGGAGAATGCATGGGATTGTTGGTCAGCATGGACTCAGAGGGCCAACTTCTGTGCTCTATCACTCAAAGGCTGGAGCTGGTTCTTACCTCCTCCCCATCGTAGGCAGCGTGCCAAGTCATTCCCTGTGCCAAGTGGCAGAATGGCGACAGGGGGCTTCACCGGAAAGTGCATTTTGTCTGAAAGAAAAGCGAAAGGTGACTGTAATGCGAACTGCATGAAAGGCCTGTGGTAGTACAAGTACGTTACATAGAGATATAACAGACCTACAGACTGTAAGTAATCCAAACACCTCAGGATCAATGAAGAGATACCATCAAAAGTAGCAGGATTGGGGTTGGGACCTGTCTAAGAATCATTGCCAAGAACCCATGTCAACATGTCTTCTGAGAAAAGGCATTGGTTAGACTGCACTTGGAGTATTGTGAGCAGTTTTGGACCCCTTGTCTAAGGAAGGATGTGACAGCATTGGAGAGGGTCCCCAGGAATAAAACGGCTAACATATGAGGAGCATTTGATGGCTATGGGCCTGTACTTGCTGGGGTTTAGAAGATTGAGGGGGGAGTCTCTCTGAAACCTATCAGATATTGAAAAGCCTAGATAGAGTGGATGTGGAGAAGGTATTTCCTATAGTGGCGGAGTCCAGGACCAGAGAGCACAACCTCAGAATTGAAGGACGTCCCTTTAGAACAGACATGAGGAATTTCTTTAGCCAGAGGGCGGTGAATCTATGGAATTTATTGCCACAATGGCCGTGGAGGATGTCTTTGGGTATATTTAAAGCGGAGGTTGATAGGTTCTTGATTAGTAAGAGCATCAAAGGTTACAGGGTGAAGGCAGGAGGATAGGGTTGACAGGGAAAGTAAATCAGCCATGAAGGAATGGTGAAGAAGACTCATTGGACCAAAAGCTCAAATTTTGCTCCGATGTTTTATGGTCTTATGGGTAGTTTGTTTTCACACAGAGATTGGTAAGTGCTTGGAATACACTACTGGAGCTGGTGATGGAGGCTGATACAATAGGGACATTTAACAGACTCTTAGGTAGGTACATGGATATAAGAAAAATGGAATGTAGAGGACAGAAGGATTAGAATGATCATGGAGTAGGTTAACAGGCTGGCATAACGTCATGGGCTGAAGGGCTGTATTGTGGTATACTGTTCTATGTTTTAAATTACTCCCATCAGAGGGTGATTGCCCCTTGCACATAGATGCAGGCTTGAGTTCAGCGAATGCCAACTGCTTTTCAATCTTTTTCTCTCAACATCAGGCCCGCGGGTGCTGTTGCGCAATCGTGCAGCCAATCAGCTTTCAGTTCTTGGCGCTGCTAGCCCAGCCAACAACACATCATGCAGGCTTCTATCCAAAGGTGTGAGATATAGTCTAGGTCCCACTGCACTGGTGGGAGCCAATGGGAGCACCTCAGTCCTACACGAGGCCCCACTGGTCATTGCCGATGGCCTGAGGGATGCTAGAACAGGCCTCAGGTAAAAAAAAGGATGCGATAGGCGGGGTAGATGGTGCATGGAAGGTCAGCGGGGAATTCATCAGCACAAGGCAACGGCATAGGGAAGATGCATCAATGTGCAGAAGTGTCACATCTTGCTCATGGCTGTAAATGACAGGCACTTGCATTGCTGTAGCCCCCCCTGTCCAAGTGTCCACTGGCTTTGCTGCTGTCATACATTGTGTTGGACATTGCAGTGTTCATTGTGGTCTGTGGTGATACATCTTCGAGAGGGCATCAGCTCTCTATTGGAGGCAGGGGAATGGGCAACAGAAGACTAGCTGGCTGGCCATGGTAGCATTTCTTGCTGGTAGGGACAAGCACTGTTCAAATGGTGGTGAATCTGCTTCTTACTGACAGTTTCAGTGGATGTCCACATTACACACACACACACACACAGAGGCAGAGAGAGAGAGTTCCAGATGCACTCCCCCTGAATTGGGCAGGATACCTATCAGTTGTTTGTCTCTGATAGTTACCTCCTCCTCATTGTTCTTGCATTTGTCATATTTATGAACTCCCTCCATTGTTCTCTCCTCTCCTCCCTCCCTCTTTCTGCCCCTCCAGACAGCTGCTCCTGGCTCCACCCCCCCCTTTTTGAGCACGGACAATTAGCGCAATGCGCTGCAGCAAAGCCCCCCCCCCTTTGCCTCGGGTTGATGGGGAGGGAGTTCGGAAGCAGCAGAGGAAACCACCAGACCACATCCTGGGTGCGAGCCACAAGTGCCTGTCGTCCAGTGCAGATTCACCGCGCAAATTCACTGCGCAACACCAAAGCCTGATTAGCGGCGCTCTTTCCAATGCTCAGAGGCCAAGTGTCAGAACCTCAAAGCACATCAGGAATGGAATGAGCAATACTTGACTGCTGGATAGAAGGGAGGTCCATAGGCTCACGTTAAGGTCTTAAATCAGAGCCATTTGACCAACCCTTGACTCTAGACAAACAAGCCTCATGAGCAGGAGTTTCACGTGGGCATGTGCTTCCCATGCAAAATGAGCAGTTCCAATCCAGTTCCAATAGCTGACAACACAAAGTTTCCTCTAACTCAATACCAGTTCTCAGTCTGACTCAAAGCCACAAAGGGGGCTGATGTGGAAAAAAGTCATACACTAATGCAGCAAACAACAGCAGAACTGAGGTACATCACAGGAGATGAATGTAGAAGGAGTTTCACTCTGTGTTTAACATGTGCTGTCCTCGTCCTGGGAGTGTGTGACACGGAGCTTCACTCTGTGTCTAACCCCAGAAGTGTACGATGGAATAGTGTAATGGAAGTTTCACGGCGTCTGACCCTGGGTGTGTGCGCTGGAATGGTACAGAGGGAGTTTCACTCTGTGTCTGAACCTGGCAGTGTGTGATGGGATGGCGTAGAGGGAACTTCAATATGTCTAACCCATGTTGTCCCTGCCCTGGGAGATTTATTCCAATATTGTCTGCCTCCCTGAAATCAAAAGCACTCCTTTTACACCTGACATCCCTCAGTTTTAAACCATCTTTTTTTGTTGAAAGGTCATTAAAGCATACAATACCAATGGAGTCTAGAATCCATCCCACAGTGCCATCGCCTCCGCACACCAAGACACGGATATTCGGAACGTCATGAAAGAATTTCAGCCTGCAAGAGAGGGAATCAGGGCAGCATTACCAAGACTCGAAACTGAGCAACAGGCACCCCCTGCAGAGGTCTGACCTCTCAGCTGGCGGAATGACTTGGGGGGGGGGGGGGGTAAGAGTGCTGGTACTGGTTCATTTGGGATCTTCTGCGGATCTCAAACGGAAAGGGTGACCGGACTGCCCGCAGTTCCCTGCAAAGTCTAGCTCAGGCCCATTCTCTGGTTCAGGTGGGGCAGGGCAAATTCTCCCATTTTCACTAGTTTGAGTTTCACACAGTGAAAGTATCTTTCCCTTTGACATCTCGTGTTAATAATGGCAATTGTGTGAGTGGTTGCAGTTGGGACATCCAAATAGTTCTCCACACAATATGGTGGATAGAGGCTACCCGCAGTGGGAGAACGCTAAACTAAATCAGAGTGACTAGAGACTGCAGATGCTGGAATCTGGAGCAACAACCAATCTGTTGGAGGAACTCACACAAAACGTTGGAAGAACTCAACAGGTCAGGCAGCATCTATGGAAAGGAATCGATGAAGAGTTTCAGCCTCACACGCTGGCTGTTTATTTCACTCCATGGATGCTGCCTGACCTGCTGAGTTCCTCCAGTGTTTTGTGCCTGTTGCTCTGGATTTCCAGCACCTGCAGGATCTCCTGTGTTTATAATCCGCTGGAGGGAATCAGCACTTGCTCGGCCCGCTAGGTTCCTCCAGCAGACTGGTTGCTGTCCCTGAGTGAAAGGGAACCTGGAGAGACTGGGGAAGCAGAGACAAAAAGAACAAGCAAAGGGAGCAGATCCTACCTTGTCCCTGAGGGAGAAAGTATCTGGCGACTGCCAGATGTGCCAAGGGTGAGATGTCACCAATGTCAAGGGTACCAGTCAATTATCTGCAAAGCTGTTTCCCATGGGAAAGCAGTTTAAAAAGAGGAGTGTTACACTGCCCTTGGAACAGGCCAAAGTTGGACTGTGAATAACTGGGCTGCTTGGATCTACCAAACTGGCTGCTGGGTAGACCTCTCTCAATAACAGTGATTTTATCAAAATCAGAATCAGGTTTATTATCACCGGCAAATGTCGTGAAATTTGTTAACTTATTAACAACCTCAATGATTTTATGCTCTGTTTCAAAATTCAAAAATCTGCAGCCATTTGGAATGAAGGGCCAAACAGAGTTCTCAGAAGTCTGAAGATAATTACTCAGAATAAGTTGTCAGGATGACTCTGAAAGTGGGTGCAGGAGGTGACAGTAGATAAATTTACTGCCGAAGTATCAATCACTGTGAGCCTTCTGTTGCTTGGAGAGGTGTTTTATTGGGATGACTGTGAAATCATAAATTGATACTCAAATGTAAATACACTGTGCATGCATGGAATCGTTCTGAGGTCCATAAATCCATTTGACCTTCCTCACTATAAACACAAGAGATTCTGCAGATGCTGGAAATCCAGAGCAACACACAAAATGCTGGAGGAACTTGGCAGGTTAGGCAGCATCTATGGAGGAAGACCCGATCAAGGTTCTCGGCCGAAACATTGACTGTTTATTCCCTCCATAGATGCTGCCTGACCTGCTGAGTTCCTCCAGCAATTTGTGCGTTGACCTTCTTTACTGCAGTACAGGTCTCTGATTGTGGAAAGGGAGATGGAACAGCCAATCAGTGGTCATGGTTTAAAGGTTAAGGAACTGACACTCATTGGATCTCTTTATAAAGAGAAGTGGTTTAAGAAATGCTGCAGAGCCTTTTTTTTTGGAAGGGCGTCTCTGCCGGGATGCAATTCTGACATGCCTCTGTCCTTCCTTGCTCCAAACGCCTGAATCCCCCTGCCATTCACACAAAATGCTGGTGGAACGCAGCAGGCCAGGCAGCATCTATAAGGAGAAGCAATGTCAGGACGAAGGGTCTCGGCCCGAAATGTCGACTGTGCTTCTCCCTATAGATGCTGTCTGGCCTGCTGCGTTCCACCAGCATTTTGTGTGTGTTGTTGTTTGAATTTCCAGCATCTGCAGATTTCCTCGTGTTTGCCCCCTGCCATTCATGTTGCTTGGGACCAAGGAACAGGACAGTGGGAAGCTGCTGATAACCCCACTTCCTTCCCAGTAGTGGGCTACAGAGTAGAGCAGAGGGGACCTGTTGTAGCCTGGAATCCTCTGTATGTGAGGTGGGGGCAGATTCAATGGACCATGGGAGTGAGAGTGAAGAAGCTGCTCCTTCACAGGGCAGCACAGGCAGGATGTCAAAATGGCCTCATGGGTTAAAGGATTCATATTTAAGGATAAAAGGTTACTTTGGTTAGGCAGGAGATCACAGTCAGATTAGCCATGAGCTTACTTAAATGACAGAGCAGGATCAAGGAGCCTAGAGGCTGAACTCCGCTCCTCACATACTTGTTCAAGCAACTAAACTGAGTCACAGACCCTGTAAGTAGTGTGTAATGTAACAACACAAATGTCTAACCTGTACTCTTCCATTTGGAAGTTCTTATAATATTCTCCAAATGACTGAACAAGACTCGTAAAAAGACACAGAATTGCTGCTATACTTTGACATCATGTAGTACACTCTGAGAGGGCAGTCATTCTTTTCCTCAACAGGTTCATCATACATCAGATATGCTCCCACATATCCATCGCCCTCAATTTAAGGGCATGTGTGTGAAAGAAAACATTGTGTAAAGGTGTAACTCACCAGCTTCAGGAGACCAGTGGTGTGTTTCAGGAGCAGTTGACTGCATTGTCACAAGGGAAACAGAAGCCTTTCACGCAGGCTGCAAGGCTCTTTTTGCCAGAACCGTTTAGCACAGAAGCCGCAAGCATTGCGCCACCCGGCAGTGTGTGAAGAGTCGCTGCTTTCAGCTTGTTAAAGTGCCTCGCTAACAGGACAGCGAAAATCACTGCAGTAATGGTGCTGTCACATCACCACTGCTGTGTGCCCAGTTGAGCACAGACAGGCTGCCGGTGCCCACAGGGCAAAATTGCGCATTGCACAGTGCGAGTTCAAGCACCCCATCCACCACCTTAAACATTCCCCCTTTCCACCACCCGCACACAGCGATTGCAGTGTGCATTGTCTAGAGAACACACTGCAGTTACTCACTCATGATACTCCGACAGCACCTCCCAAACTTGTGACTTCTGCCACCAAGGCAGTAGGGGAACACCACCACCAGCAGCAGGCTCCCCACCATGTCACATACCATCCCGAATTATATCACCCTTCCTTCACTGTCGAAGTCCTGGAACTCCTCCCACAACAGCTCTGTGGGAGCACCCTCACCAGAAGGACTGCAGGGGATTTGAGAGGGCAGCTCACCCTGTCTTCCCAAGGGTAATTAGGGGTGAGTAATAAATGCTAGTCTTGCCAACAGGGATGATTAGAAAAAAATAAAGCCGCGTTTGCCAAGGACTGATGCCATGAGGAACTATGACTCAGAAAATGAAACAAGAATTTGATGAAGGTGATAAATCACGAGAGGCGAGAGCTCTAATAACCCTTCCCACACGCATTAGCGCTGTGATCTAATTGGGACTGCAGTGTGTTCACAGGCTCTGGGAATTATTGCGCTGAATCGTGATGCATTGCATGGTATAAGTGGCAATTGTAAGTGGTTTCCTGCTCTAAGTCACTGTTAATCAGTTTGATGCTATCAGGTCAATCAAATTTTGCCACCTTGTGATGACACCATTAAGCCCTGAAGCTCACAGAACGTAGACTGCACAGCCCAGGAACAGGCCCTTTGGCTCAAGCTGAATTAAATCCTTTCTGCCTGTTCATGATTCAGATCCCTAAAAAACTCTCAACACCAGCATCGTATCTGCTTACACCACCCGCCGCTGGCAGCACACTATACACCCACCACTCTGTGTGAAATAAAACTTGCCCCTTACTTCTTTAAACTCTCCTCCTCTTATCTTAAATTCATCCCCTCTAATAATCAACAGTCTTATCCTGGGAAAAAGATGCCATTTGTCTACCTTATCTATGCCTCTCTATTAGGTCACCTTTCAGCCTCTGATGGCTCAGAACAAAAACAGCCCAAGTTTGTCCAACCTCTCCTTATAGCTCATATGCTACAATCCAGGTAATCAGAGCAGGTTTGATGGGCCAAATAGCCTAACTTTGCTCCTATGCCTTATCGTCTTAAATCTCTTCTGCACCCTCTCCAAAACCTCCATATCTTTTCCATAATGGGTCGATCAGAATGGCACATAATACTCCAAGTGCGGCCTAAACAAAATTTCATACAGCTTCATACTCTGATACTGAATGCCCCAACTGATGAAGGTAAGCAGCTCAAGGGCCTTCTTTACCATCCTATCTACTTGCGTGGCCACTTTCAGGAAGGTATGGACTTGGATCCTAAGATCCTTCTGTACATCAGTGCTGTTAAGGATTCTGCCATTAACTGTATAGTTTCACCCTTACATTTGACCTCCAATGTGCAACATTTTACATTTGTCTGGATTAAACTCCATCTGCTATTTCTCCATCTAAATCTATAACTGATCTATATCCTGCATTATCCTTTGGCAACCTTCAACAATAGCAGAGCAAGTGCCCCATTATGTTTTAAAGTACGTTATGCAACCAGAGTCCACAACTCCACCAATCTTCATGTCATCTGTAAACTTGCTAATCCACCCATCTACATTTTCATTCAAGTCATTTATATACTTTACAAGCATCAGAGGTCCCAGCACTGATCCTTACTGAACATGGACCTCCAGCCAAAGTAATAGACTTCAACCACTACTCTCTGTCTTCTCTGGGCATGCCATTTCTGTATCCAAACTACCAAGTTACCATGGATCCCATGCATCTTCACCTTCTGGATCAGCTTACCATGAGACACCTTGTCAAATGCCTTCCCGAATTTAAATTGGGCCTAAGCTCTGGACAGAGTACTGGCTGCACATTGCACTTTGAGACATAATGGAGCACTTGATCTGCTATAGTCCACCCACCATATGAATGTTGAAGTTCACCTCTGTTTAAGGCTGGCTCCAATCTTGCTGGAAGGTTGGGAAGTCCAGCAGGCTGTGAGCCACCAGCACAAGCCTCTCATTTCTCTGTCTGTACAGTAAGGGCAACCAGGCAGTAATCAGCAACAAAACAAGCACTGATGCGACAAACATAATGCCCCAGCAGCAGCCTGGCATGGCTTGGCACCCTCTCTTAGACACCAATTATCCCCCTGAAGAATTGGATGAGTGATGCCTGGTTGGGGGGGGGGGGGGGAACTGGAGAGGAGGGGAGATGTTCTCATCATTTGGAGTCAGCATCTTTAAAAGAAAATTCTGAAGGTACAGGTCACTGGCAATGAAATAATCCTTCAATTCATTGATCAAGCTTCTCCCATTTAATTTACTGAAGGAATATGCAACTAAACATCACAGATTCCCAAATGCAATTAAGCAAAATGCCACTGGCATCCATCCTTACATCTCCCATTGTTCAAATGCCACTGTCTCCTTATTCAAGGCAGCAACCCCTTGATTCATTAATGCCTGAAAAGGTCTTGGTGTGTATTTAGCTCCATTTGAGGTTCTCCTGCAGGAGATTGGCTAAACCAACCCACTGAGAAATGGCATCTAAATTTAGGGCAGATGATCACAGGAAATCCCCACAGAAATTTCCACAGACAGATAATTACCCATCTCCTCTTCCTTTGAGCCTGTACTCAGCACTGCCTCATTGTGATGTCCCCTTATTATTATCCCTTGAGGCTCCACTCTTTGTGACAAGTCTAATTTCAATCAAAGCCACACAGCAAAGTAAAATGACCCTTCAAATTAGAAAGAAATAATCTCCATGCATGGCAAAATAAAACAAGACGTCTGCTGAAAATATCAGTCACAAGCATTATGCTCATTGCAGATTATAAGAGACAGGAAAATATTCATCGACTACTATGTGACTCGCTGGTATTGAGAGACCTTGCCATGCAGTGATTGTAATTAAATCTGTCCAGTTCTTTCAAAATCCACTCAGCCTTACCCTGGTTTTGGTCCATCCTTGGCTAAATTGAAGACTTGTCTTGGGTTTAAAAGGTACTGGAACTTTCTTAAGACCCTGCAAATACACAGTGACAGATCATTAGCAGCCTCTAATTACCTCTGCGACAGGCTTCAATAACACTTTCAACTCAGCTGATCACCATAGACTGAAAGAGCCTCGCCTGGGAGTCTTCAAAAGTTCAAAGTAAACTTATCATCAAAGTACATATATGTCACCATATACAATCCTCGGACTGTGTTGGTTGTTGACGTAAACAATGTACTTCACTGTATGTTTCAATGTATATTTGACAAATAAAGCTAATCTTGACTTTCCTGAAATTCTTAACTCTACTCAAGGGAAAGGCTAGTGATAGTTAACCCACAAAGCCCACAATTCTCACAGGATAAATTTACTTTGAACTTTGAAAAATGTATTATCAAAGTATATATCCCTTGGTCTATTCCTATTTTGTTGCCTTTCTTTGTCCTTGAATATGTAATTTCTACAGAATACCTGGCTTAGAAAATACACACTAATCAAAGAATTATAATTCCACTGAATGGCATTCTCAACTAGTTAGATACAACTGTTTAAAGATGCAAAAATATCCAAATGCACCCTTTTGAAGTACAATCAGATGAAAGTGGATTCTGAACTAAAGATGACTTTAGGAGTATCTAAACAACTCTTATGTTTCATGTTCATTGTACCATATGTACCATCTTTTAGGTAAAAATAATATACACAGTATTCTAGCTGTTACTTCACCATGGCCCGAAAATTGTGGCAAGATATTTTAATCCATGTCCTCTGCCAATAAAGGCCACCACACCATCTGCTTTCCTAAGTGCCTGCTTCACCTCAGTGTTGGCATTCAGAGACAGCTGTCCAAGAACATCCAAATCACTTTGTGCATTAACGTTTCCCAATCTCTCACCACTTAGTGAATACTCAGCACCTCAGTGCATTGTGTAGACGAAACACGTCAAGGAGTCACGCTTCATGATGGCAACCTGGTCACAGAGACAATCTCAATGAGGGCCAGCGTCAAACAAAGCACGTCAGTGCCCTGACACGTTTTTCAATCTTTCATACCGCGATGCTGTGCTTCTTCTCCAGGACGAATCAGACCTTCAGCAGGTACGGTTCCGGAACCAAGCTCACCCCAAAGACATGCACAACAAATAGAGTCACGCAACACAGTAACAGGCTCTTCGGCCCACCACACTCATGCTGACTCTAATTTTCCGGTTAAATGATAGCAACAGGAAGAGATGGTGTGCACAGATCACACTTGCGTCACTGATCGGAGACACAAGAGAGAGTAGATCCTGGAACCTGAAGCAACACACAATCCGCTGGAGGAATTCAGTGGGTTGAGCAGCATCTGTGGTGAGAAAAGGAACTGTCCCGTTGCAAGATTTTGACTTGAAGCATTAGCAATTCCTTTCCCTCACAGACACTGATTGACTTGCTGAGTTTCTTCCAGCTGCCTCTTTGTTTGTGGTAATGATCATTTGCTAATATAAAATATAGATCTTCAAATTAATGGGTTCTGTGGTGATTATAAGGTCAGAGCACAATATGGTAGTTATTAACCCAGTTCCATAAGAGCCCAGAGGAAGGGATACAGACTACAATAGCTATGCAGAAAAACATTCAAAATACCGATGGGGACCGATTCTTTTTACGTTATATATTAACGGACATTGGGGATGATGGAATTGATGGCTTTGTTGTAATGCTTGCAGACAATATATGGTAGGAGGAGGGGCAGGTAGTTGTGAGGAAGTAGAGAGGCTACAGAAGGATTTGGCAGATTAGGAGAATGGGCAAAGAAATGGCAGATGGGAAGTGTATGGTCTTGCACTTTGGTAGAAGAAATGAAAAGGTTAACTATTTTCTAAATGGTGAGAAAATACAAAAAACTGAGGTGGAAAGGGACTTGGGAGTCCTTGTGCAGGACTCCATAAAAATTAATTTGCAAGTTTAAGGCCTCAGTTGGAGTACTGTGAGCAGTTTTGGGCTCCTTATCTTAGAACGAATGTGCTGAAACTGAAGAAGGTTCAAAGGAGGTTCACAAAAATGATTCCAGGATAGAATGGTTTGTCATATGAAGAGTGTTTAATGGCTCTGAGTCTGTATTCACTAGAATTCTGAAGAATGAGGGTGACCTCATTAAAACCTATTAAATGGTGAAAGGCTTTGATAGAGTGGATTTGAAGAGGATGTTTCCTAAGATGGGAGCGTCTAAGATCAGAAGACACAGCCTCAGAATAGAGGGCAACACACACAAAATGCTGGAGGAATTCTGCAGGCTAAGCAGCATCTATGGAAAAGAGTACAGATGATGCTGAAGGGTCTTGGCCCAAAACGTTGACTGTACTTGTTTCCATAGATGCTGCCTGGCCTACTGAGTTCCTCCAGCATTTTGTGTGCGTTGCTTGGATTTCCGGCATCTGCAGATTTTCTCGTTTGTGATAGGAATAGAGGTACATCCTTTTAGAACGGAAAAGAGGAGGAATTTCTTTAGCCAGAGAGCAGTGAATCCGTGGAATTCATTGCCACAGGCAGCTATGGAGGCCAAGTCTTTATGTATAATTTAGACAGAGGTTGATAGACCCTTGATTGGTCAGGGCATGAAGGATTATGGGGAGAAGGCAGGAGATTGGGGGCTGAATGGAAAATTGGATCAGCCATGGTGAAATGGCAGAGCAAACTCGATGGGCCAAATGGCCTACATCTTATGATTATGAAAAAGAGGGCAGGCAATTGATGAGCAGGAAGCACATAAGGTCAGAAATAAAACAGACACTTGCATCATAACAAGAAATAGGAACAGGAACAGGCCATTTGGCTCTTTCAATATGCTTCCGATCTTTCAAGATCATTACTTCTAACTCAACATGTTCCTGTCTAATATCACATCCCTCAATTTCTCTACTAGAAATCTATCAATCACAGGTTTGAATCAGTGACTGAGCTTCCACAGCCCTGCAGAGTACAGAGCAGCCAAGATTTGTCACACTTTATTTGATCCCTGAATGCCCTATCTCTTGAGCAACACACACAAAATGCTGGAGGGACTCAGCAGGCCAGGCAGCATCTATGGAGGGAAATGAACAGTCCATGTTTTGGGCCGAGACCCTTCTATGGGACTGGAAAGGAAGGGGAAAGAATCCAGAATAGGCAGGTGGGTGAAGGGGAAGGCGTGCAAGATGGCAGGTGATAGGTGAGGCCAAGTGTGGGGGAAGGTGTGTGTGTGGGGGAGTGGGGATGAAGTGAGGAGCTGGGAGGGGATAGGTGGAAGAGGTAAGGGGCTGAAGAAGAAGGAATCTAATAGGAGAGGGCTGTGGACCATGGAAGAAAGGGAAGCAGGAGCAAAACCAGAGGAAGGTGATGGTCAGGTCGTGAGGATGAGAGGGTCACCAAAATGAGGACAAAACAAAATAACATGCAGATTCAAGCAGCCATCTCCCCAGTTTACATGCCAGGAGTTCAAGGTAATAACGTGGGCCATTTCCCTTACCTTTCACCTTGTTTCCCTCCACTTTTTGGGTTGACGAACACCAGCAAAGGATGAGTATTTGGCACAGGAATAATCTGTTGGTGAGCAGAAGAAATGCAGCGGTCAGTTTCAAGAGCACAATACTTTCACTTACAGCCTCCCCAAGCATTTGTTTATCATACAAAGGCTTTGGGTGCAGGTCCCGTTATCAATAACAATATCACATTCCTCAATTTCCCTACTAGAAATCTATCAATCACAGGTTTGAATCAGTGACTGAGCTTCCACAGCCCTGCAGAGTACAGAGCAGCCAAGATTTGACACATTTTATTTGATCCCCGAATGTGTATATATAGATACACACACACATATATAATATGTGTAAGACTTTTGCACGCTACTATACTTGTCAATGTGGAGCGGAGAGCGATTTTGTAAATCTGGCGGGAGCAAAGGATGTTGGGAATGGTGAGGGTGGAGGGCTTTGGGAGGGGTGTGGGACAGGTGGCAAGGAGTGCTGGGGTGGGGGTGGCTCTGGTGTAGACACACTCAGCCCTGAGACACCAGGCAAGGTCGTTTGATTCCAAACAATTGGTTTACTGATCATTACAGAATGTCTCTCTGGTGCTTCCCGCCCCCTCCCCTCCCTCTTCCACTTTTCCCAATCATGACCATGGGTATTGCATCCCAGCTGTCTATGTGATGCACAAGCCTGGGCAGTGCGATATGGAGAGCAAGCTGTTGCCCATGAAGCAGGCTCCCCCTCTCCACGTATCTGATGAATCCAAAGGAATGGCAGAGCCCGATACACTTTGGCACCACTGGCATCGCAGGGGTTGCCAGTCAGCATTGAACTCAGCATAGGACTGTCTTAAGGACTCCAGCTCCGGATTTTTCCCATGAGTGGGTATAGCCACGAGGCAGCGGAAGTTTGAGATCAGAGTTTTGCCAACCGATGAGCCCTATCTGCCCAAAGTGACTGGTTTTAAGGTGCCATAACCTGCCTTTGCCCCTTCTCCTGTCAGTAGAAACGGTTCCGCTGGGCTTAGTAGCTAAACCACACGTGAAGGCCAAGAGCTAGAGTTGGTTGCCAGAGGCTATTTGAGACTCACGCCATTGGGAGCATTTAATAGGTAGTGAGAGCTTATCCCCACTACCCTCCCCGGGATATAACAACCTTAAAGAACAAATAGGCACATAAATTTATGTAAGAAAAATAGAGGGCTCTGTAGAAGGGAAGGGTTACATTGATCTTAGGTAATGTGTCAGTACAATATTGTGGGTTGAATGAAATTTGATTTTTTTGCAGCAGTATAGTGCAACACATAAAATTACTATAGTACTGTGCAAAAGTCTTAGGCACTCTAGATATATATGTGTACCTAAGACTTGTGCAAAGTAATGTACATAGCACCCTGAAATCTATATATATATAGTATATTGAGCTCCACAATTTAGTTACATTAACATTCACTTTGCTTTTTTCTAATAGTATTATTTCTTGTAAAATTAGTATATAATGTATGCTTACTTTATTTTTCTTGTGAGTGCTGCTTATCTGATATTGTGTACCTGTGAAAGTGCTGCAAGTTCTTCACTGCACCTCTGCACATGACAATATCCTCAACACGGACTCAACTTTGACTTTGAACATAGCAAATGGTACTTGATAAAGACATAACCAGAAAAGAAATTTCCACCGAGCCACATATTAGGGTAGGTAACCAGAGGCCTGGTCTAAGAGGAAGGTTTTAAGGAGAATTGCACGATGGAGTTGTGGATAGTGTAGCAGGGTGTGGTAGATTATAATAGGACATCAACGGGATGCGGGATCCAGAGCTGGACTGAGAAGTGGCAGATGGAGTTTAAACTGGAAAAGTGTGAAGTGATTCACTTCAGAAGATCAGATTTGATAGTATTAATGGAAAGATTCTTAGCATCATGGAGGAACAGAGTGATCTTGGGATCCACATCCACAGATCCCTCAAAGTTGCCACACGAGTGGATAGGGTGGTTATGAAGGCGCATGGTGTGTTAGCTTTCATTAGTCAGAGACTGAGATCAACAGCCGTGAGGTAATGTTGCAGCTCTATAAAACCTTAGTTAGATCACACTTGGAGCACTGTGTGCAGTTCAGGTGACCTCATTATAGGAGTGTTGTGGAAGCTTTAGAGAGGGTGCAGAGGAGATTTACTAGGATGCTGCCTGGATTAGAGAGCATGTCTTGTGAGGAAAGGTTGAGTGAGACAGGGCTTTTCTCTCTGGAGTGAAGGAGGATGAGAGGTGACTTGATAGAGAAGCTAAGAGGCACAGACCAAGTGGATAGCCAGAGACATTCCCAGGGTGGAAATGACTAATAAGGGGCATAATTTTAAGTATAAAAGGGATATCAGAGGTAAGTTTTTTTCACTCTGTGGTGGATGCATGGAATGCCCTGGCAGGGGTGATGGTAAAGGCAGCTACATTAGGGGCATTTAAGAAACTCTTTGATAGGCACACAGATAAGAGAAAAATGGAGGGTTATGTAGGAGGGAAGAGTTAAGATTGATTGTAGATTAGGTTAAAAGATCGGTACAGCATCATGGACCGAGGAGCCTGTACTATGCTGTTGTGTTCTATGTTGTATGTTAAATTAGTGGATGGACAGGTGGAGAGGATCAGGTAGGAAACTCTGGAGCTTACGGCAGCTTTGAGCTGCTAGTGATGGAGTGATCTCAACTCAAGATGTTCAATAGGCCTATACTGGCGGTGGGCAGAGCCCGGAGCCCTCCAGAGCTGGAGTAGTCCACAGAAAAAAGCTAGAGACAAGGCCGCGGGGAGGACTTAAAGATAAGGAAGAGGGATCAACTCTTGCCTCCAACTGGGTATATTCCAAAGGCTGCAAAAGAATTGGAGACTGCAGATGTTGGAACATGAAGCAACGAACAATTTGCTAGAGGAACTCAGCATGTTGGGCAGCACCAGGGAAGGAATTATTGATATTCCGGGCCAAAACCCCACAGGTTTCAACCCAAGACATCAACAGTTTCTTACTCCCTTAACAGATGCTGCTTCGCCTACTGAACTCCTCCAGTAGATGGTTTTGACACTCAAGTTGTTAAGCCTGGACAGGCAGTGATGGGAAACTGTCCAGTCCTAGGGGAGATACGGGGAGAGTATCAAAATGCTATCAGATCAGTGTCATGTGATATCTGTAGTCAGAGGGAAAGCCTTTCCGGATACCTTGTAAGGACAGTGGTGGGGAATGAGAGAAGACCATAAGACCATAAGACATAGGAGCAGAATTAGGCCATCTGGCCCATCGAGTCTGCTTCGCCATTCAATCACGGCTGATCCCTTTTTTTATCTTCTCCTCTACCCCGGTTCCCGGCCTTCTCCCCGTAACCTTTCATGCCATGTCCAATCAAGAACCTATCAATCTCTGCCTTAAATACACCCAACGACCTGGCCTCCACAGCTGCCTGTGGTAACAAATTCCACAAATTCACCACCCTCTGGCGAGAGAAGTTTCTCCAGAAGGGAAGTACCACTCTGGAGTATGCTCCATAAGTATCAGTGTGTTAAGGCTTTGGTCAACTACATTGAGGTCTCTTTCTTATCAATCTGGAGACTACACTTAAGGCCACTCTGTCACTAGTAGGTACATCTAAATTGTGTAGTGAGGGTATGACATTCCCTTGCTAAGGTTTGTATCTAAATACCATCAGCCTGCCTTACACTCGACTGATCTTATTTGGGCCATCGTGCACAAGCACCTAATGTGAGATGCACTATGCAGGAACCCAATAGGGGGAGGATGTTTCTGTCAGAACACTATGTGACGGAGAGAGCATTTGTGTGGGCTGTTGTGATATACTACATGGTTAGAAGGGCAAAGGGGTGTAAAACTGAGCAGCTCTCTGAGTGGTAGAGCTGGTGGAGCCTCGGCCTTACAGCTCTACAGACCCTGGTTCGATCCTGAACCCTGGGGTGGTCTGTGTGGAGTTTGCACCTTCTCCCCCCACCCTCACCACCACCACCACACTGGTGCTCCTGTTTCCACGCATATCCCAATGACATGTGGGTCAGTGGGTTGACTGGTCGTTGCAAGCTGTCCATGGTGCGCAAGTGAGTGGGAGAACTGATGCGAATGTGGGAAAAGTAGGAAAATTAGTAAGGGAATGGGACGGCTCTGTGAGCTGGAATACCCTCAATGGGCTGTAAGGCCTCCTTGCATGTCAAAAGGAGAAAAGAAAATTATGGGGGAAACATAGAACCTTGCTGAGTGACTGGAATACCACGGGAAGGTCCTGGTGCAGTCCTCTGGCGTGACACCACCTTCCCTCTCTGAATATCTACAGTACCTGGAGAACTTTTCCGTCCACTGTAGTGATGGGATGCTCTCCGTCGATCGATAAGCTGTCCTCTTCTTTCTTCTTCAGGCTGTTCTGCCTGTCCTTTATATTAAAAAAGGAAAAAAAGAAATCTGATGTAAGACAAAAGTTCATTATGTCCAAGAAGCTTATTTTCCTAGACCAAAATATGCCCTTGTGGTTCTTTAAACAACACCCAAATTCAGTGGAATTTGCTCCCTCTATAGGAGAATGCTGCCTGTTCTCCACTGGGCCCTCTCTGGATTTTATGTTCACTGGTGATGGAGTCTGCCAACGATCCCAAAGAAAGCTGGCTGGCCATTCCTATCACATGCATTTCGGCGTCGACTGCTACCATGGCTCCGTTCACAAGGTTCCCTGGTGTCTAGCAACAGTGACATGAATGTCCTGTCTGAACAACCTATAGAGTCATGGGGAGCTACAGAAATGGGGCCTTTGGGCCATCTTGCCTGTGGTGACCTGGTAAGAACTCTCAGAGTAGGAAACCAGGAATGAAAAGACACAGATTATAACCAAATTTTTAAACATTTGACAGAGCACATGGAGTCATAGTCCTAAGAGCACTTCAGCCATCTAGTCCATGCTGAACTATTATTCTGAATAGTCCTATTGACATGCACCTGGACCCTAGCCCTTCATACCCTTCCCATCCATGTACTCATCCAAACTTCTCCTAAGGGTTGAAATAGAACCTGCATCCAACCACTGGCAGCTTGTTCCACACTCTCTCACCACCGTCTAAGTGAAGAAGCTTCCCCTCGTGTTACGCTTAAACAGTTCACCTTTCACCCTTAACTCATGACCTCTGGTTGTAGTCTCACCCAACCTCAGTGGAAAATGCCTGCTTGCGTTTGCCCTATCAATACCCCTTATAATTTTATATAGCTCTATCAAATCTCCCCTTATTCTCCTTCTCAATGAAGTAGATTTTATAAAGAGTCTTAAAACAGGAGAGGGGAATAAAGAGAAGGGATTTCTGGAACTTAAGTCGAAAACACTGACATCAATGGTGAGGCAATGGGAGTGGGGGGGGGGGTGAAGAGGAGTCTAAAAGCTGTAAATAGACAATAAGACATAGGAGCAGAATTAGGCCACTTGTCCCATTGAGTCTGCTCCACCATTCCATCATGGTTGATTTATTAACCCTCTCAACCCCATTCCCATTTTCTCCCCATAACCCATGTGCCCTGACTAACCAAGAAAGTACCAACCTCCACTTTAAATATTCTCATTGACTTTTTCTCCACAGCCATCAGTGGCAATGAATTCCATAGACTCACCAGCCTCTGGCTAAAGAAATTTTTCCTCATCTCCATTCTAAATGGATGTCCCTCTAGTCTGAGGCTGTGCCCTTTAGTCCTAGACACACCCACTTTAGGAAATATCCTCTCTGCATCCATTCTCTCTAGGTCTTTCAATATTCGATAGGTTTCAGTGAGATCACCCTCCCCCCCCCTCCATTCTTCTAAACCCCAGCAAGTACAGGCCCAGAGCCATCAAATGCTCCTCATACATTTTTCATTCCCGCCATCATTTTCACGAACTTCCTCTGGACTCTCTCCGCTGTCAGTACATTTTTTTTATATAAGGGGCCCAAAACTGCTTACACTGCTCTATGCGTGGTCTTGCCCAATGCCTTATAAGGTAATATAGCATTGCATCCTTGCTCTTATATTCCAGTCCTCTCGAAATGAATGTTAATATTGCTCTTACCTTCCTTACCACTGACTCAAACTGCAAGTTAACCTTTAGGGAATTTTGCACAGGTCCCTTTGCATCTCAGATTTTTGAATTTAGAAAGTATCTACTCCTTTATTCCTTCTACCAAGGCCATACACTACCTCACACTATATTCCATCGGTTACTTCTTTGCCCATTCTCCCAACCTATCTATGTCCCTCTACGGACTGCCTACTTCCTCAACACTACCTGCCCCTTCACCTATCTTCATATCATCTACAAACTTGGCCACAAAACCATCAATTCCATCATCCAAATCATTGACATTTAACATGAAAAGAAATGGTCCCAATACTGACTCCTGCAGAACACCACTAGTCACTGGCAGCCAATTATAAAAGGCTTCCTTTATTCCCCAAATTTGCCTCCTGCCAATCAGCCAATCTTCTATCCATCTTTCCTGTAATACCATGGGCTCTTATCTTGTTTAGCAGCCTCATGTGTAGCACCTTGTCAAAGGCCTTCTAAAAATCCAAATACACAACATCCACAGACTCTTCTCTATGTATTCTCCCCATTATTTCCTCAAAGAGTTCTTACAGATTTGTCAGGCAAGATTGCCCCTTAAGGAAGCCTTTCTGACTTTGGCCTATTTTATCATGTGCTTCCAAGTACAGTACCCCGAAACCTTATCTTTAATAATGGACTTCAATATCTTCCCAACCACTGAGGTCAGAGTAACTGGCCTATAATTTCCTTTTTTCTGCCTCCCTACTTTCTTAAAGAGTGGACTGATATTTGCAATTTTCCAGTCCTCTAGAACCATTCTAGAATCTAGTGATTCTTGAAAGATCATTACTAATGCCCCCACAATCTCTTCTGGACTTATTTGCCTTCAGCCCTTTCAGCTTTCCAATCATCTTCTCCTTAGTAATAGCAATGACACTCACTCTGCCCCGTGACGCTGTCAAATTTATGGTGTACTGCTCATGTCTTCTACCGTGAAGACCCACACAAAATACTTATTAGGTTTCTTTGTCCCCTGTTGCTACCTCTCCAGCATCATTTTCCAGTGGTCCAATATCCATTCTTCCCTTTCTTTTACTCCTTAAGTATCTGAAGAAAACTTGTGGTATCCTCCCTGATGCATATTATTGGCTAACTTAGCTTCATATTTAATCTTTTTTCTTTTGATGGTTTTTAAAGTTACCTTCTGTTGGCTTTAAAAAGCTTCCCAATCTTCTAATTTCCCACTATTTTTTGCTCTATTATATGCCCTCTCAATTGTTTTTATACTATCTTTGAGTTCCCTTGTCAGCCATGGTTGCCTTATCCTCCCTTTAGAATACTTCATCTTTGGAGTCTATATATCCTGCACCTTCCAAATTGCCCCCAGAAATTCCAGCCACTGCTGTTCTGCTGTCATGCCTGCTAGTGTCCCCTTCCAACCAAGTCTGGCCAGTTCCTCTCTCATGCCTCTCTAATTCCCTTTACGCCACTGTGATACTGATACATCTGACTTCAGCTTCTCCTTTTCAAACTGCAGGGTGAATTCTATCATATTATGATCACTGTAACCTATGCTCCCTCATCAAATCTAGTTCATTACACAACACCTAATCCAGAATTGCCTATTCCCTAATAAGCTCACCCACAAGCTGCTAAAAAGCCATCTTGTAGACATTCTACAAATTCTCTCTCTTGGGATCCAGCACCACCCTGATTTTCCCAATCTACCTACATAGTGAAATCCCCCATGACTATCATAACATTGCCCTTTTTACATGCCTTTTCTATGGCCCATTATAATTTGTAGCCCAAATCCTGGCTACTGTTCAGAGGCCTGTATACAACTTCCATCAGGCAGTTTTTACCCTTGCAGTTTCTTAACTCTGCCTACAAGGATTCTACATCTTCTGATACTATGTCACCTCTTTGTAAGGATTTGATTTTATTTTTTAACAGAAGAGCTAACCCACCCCCTCTGCCTACCTGCCTGTCCTTTCGATACAAGGTGTATCCTTGGATGTTAAGCTCCCAACTATGATCTTCTTTCAGCCACAACTCAGTGACGCCTACACATCATAGCTGCCCACCTCCAACTGTGCCACCTTATTCTATATAGTACATGCACCGGAAGAACACAGAGTACCTGGAGAGAGTTATTGTACTGGATCAGACGTAAGCTTGTACCACACTATACTAGAGAGTATTGCAGAAGGACCAATGAGTTGCTTTCCGTAGGATCCCAATGAGGTGTACAAGGCTCTAACCCAGACTGTGGCTATGACCTCACTCTGACATGAATGGCCAAGGCTGAGGTTAACGGGCACTGTTCAAAGGCCAGTCCATCTTGGAGGACAGACTGAAGAAGGCCTTGTTGATGAGGAGAGTTATGGTGGTGGTGGGTGGGGGAGAAGGTGGAGCTGGTGTGTTACCTGAGACAGAATTGAGAGGAGGCTGGATGAGGATAGGCTGAGAAGTCCAGGATTCCCCATATTTGTGTACACCACAAGGAGCTGCTTTCCCCTCACTTCTTCCATCCATCTTCCCAGAGCCACTGAATTCTATGCTTAAAGAAGTCCAGGTGGGACGTTCTTTGTGCCTGGACCTTTGTCCAGTTCTCTGACACCATGGTAATGAGGTCTCTCAAGCAGGCCTCTTGTACAATAAGATGGACTCTTGACCTCACAATCTACCGCTTTATGATTTTGCACTTTATTGTTTACCTGCACTGCACATTTCCAGTGACTTTTACACTTTATTCTGCATTATTACTATTTTATCTTGTTCTACCTCAATGCACTGCGTAATGATTTAACCTGTATGAACAGTATGCTTTTAACTGCATCTCAGTACACGTGACAATAACAAATCAATACCATTTAGTTATCCCTCGGAAACCAAATACAATGAACAAATACAGAGAGGTGAAAATTTACCAGAACCACAGGATATATGGCAGAGGGCGGAAGCACATGATCCTTAAGTGGTCCGCAGTCACATTCCTCCTTCTCCTGAGGCACACATTCATTGTGGAGCTGTCAGTACAAGAGGGATGGTGTTACTGAGCTGTCCACAACACTGGGAAACCCAGGTGACTGTTCCACAATCAAAGAAAGCAGCACAGGCAATTGATGGTTAGAAGCATGTTAAAAGATTAACTGGAAAATAAATAACCTGAAGATGACATCACATTTAGCACAAAGTTCAGAGTTCACTCACAGGGCGTTTGCTTCCGTTGTCAGGTGTGGCTTCGTGAACTCAAGGTTTCTTCCCAATTCAAGGGCTCCTGAGACCATAAGGCACAGGAGCAAAATCAGGCCATTCAGGCCATCAAGTCTGCTTTAATATTTCCTCTCAACTCCAATCTCCTGCCTTCTCCCCATAACCCGTGACATCCTTACTAATAATAACCTATCAATTCCCATTTTAATTATACCCAATGACTTGGCCTTCACAGCTCTCTGTGGCAATGAATTCCACAAATTCACCATGTGGCTGAAGAAAGTCCTTCTCATCTCTGTTCCAAAGGAACGCCCTTGTATCTCAGGTTGTGCCCTCTGGTCCTAGACTCTCCCAATATTGGAAACATCCTCCACCTCCACTCTATCTAGGGTTTTTAACATGCGGCAAGCTTCAATGCGGCTCCACCGCGCCCCCCCCCCCCCCCCGCCTTCATTGAACTTCAATTCAAATCAGGACCTAACATAGGGTTTTGACGCAAATCATTGACAATTCCTTTGCATCCACAGATGCTGTTTGACCTGCTGAGTCCTCCCAGTAGCTGTTTGCTGCTCCAAATTGCAGCATCTGCAGTCTCTTGTGTCTCCCCTTAAATACTTTTGTCCTTTCACTTGCCTTTTATGCCAAGGGCCTCATTCTCACCAATCTGGTTCCTAAAATCCTTGCTCAATTTATTCATGACTGTTTTATTTTAAAGTCCCTCAGTCTATATCAAAACAAATTGTAGATGCTGGAAATCAAAAGATATATGTCTTATGAGGATAGGTTGAGAGAGCTAGGATTTTTCTCTCTGGAATGAAGGATGATGTGGGGTGATTTGATAGAGGCATAGATTGAGTAGGTAGCAAGAGAATTTTTCCCAGGTTGGAAATGACTAATACGAGGGGTTATAATTTTAAGGTGATTGGAGAGAAGTATAAGGGGGATGTCAGAGGTAAGTTGTTTTTTTAAAACACAGAGAGTGGTAGATGAGTGGAACACTGCCAGGGACAGTGGTAAAGGCAGATACATTAGGGGCATTTAAGAGACTCTTAGATACGCACATGAATGACAGAAAAATGGAGGGCCATGTAGCAAGGAAGGGTTAGATTGACTTTAGAGCCTGTACTGTTGTGTTCTATGTTCTCTGAAATCTGAGCTAAAAGCAGAGAATTCTGGAAACACTCAGCAGATCAGGCAGCATCTGTGGAGAGAGAAATAGAGATAACATTTCAGGTTGAAGACTCTTTGTCAGCCTTCTCTTTTCTGGAGGCAAGAACTGCAGGCTGTTTTGTTTTTGCCAACTGACATAAACTTTCCATTTGGGCTCATCTTATTCAAATGAATTCCTGTGTCACTATGGAGGCCAGCACTCCAAACCTGGTCGATTCACGGTTCAGTGAAAGTTTAACATAAGCATTGCTTTTCAACTCTATTAATGTTACTAAAGGCAGAAAGAAGTACATTGATGACAATGTAAGAGAACCTTGGATGTTAAGAGAGGTGATGAATTTAGTCAAGAAGATCAAGGAAAAGTATGTAAAGCTTAGAAAGCTAGAATCAAATCAAGCCCTTCAGGATTATAAAGAGGCCAGAAGAGAACTAGCATTGCTATGTGTGGGGCAAGTTGTGTCTTACTAACTTGATTAAGCTTTTTGACAAGGTGACAAGGGTGATTGATGAAGGTAGAGCTGTGGGTGTTGTCTACATGGATTTTAGTAAGGTGTTTGACAATGTCCCTCATGGGAAGCTCTTCCAGAAGACTGAGATGCATGAGATCCTGGTGAATTGGCCATTTGGATTCAGAAATGGTTTGCCCATAGAAGATACAGGGTAGTGGTAGAAGGGACATATTCTAGCTGGAGGTCTGTGATTAGTGGTGTCCTCTGCTGTTTGTCATGTATATAATGACCTGGATGACCTGGTGGGTTAGTAAGTTTGCAAATGATACAAAGATTGGTAGTGTGGATAGCATAGAAGAATGACAAAGAATACAGTGGGATATACAGATCAGTTGCAGATGTGGGCAGAGAAATGGCAGATGGAGTTTAACCTGGCCAAATGTGAAATGATGCACCTTGGTAGGTCAAATGTAAAGAGACTATGCATTTGACCCTTAACAGTGTTGCTGAGCAGAGGAATCTTGGGGTCCAAGTTCATAGTTCCCTGAAAGTGGCTACACAGATTGATAGGCTGGTGAAGAAGGTATATGGCATACTTGCCTTCATTAGTCGAGACACTGAGTTCAGAAGTCAGGAAGTTACGTTGCAGCTTTATAGGCCACATCTGGATTATTGCATACTGTTCTGGTCGCCCCATTATAGGAAGGATGTCGAAACTTTGGAGAGGGTGCAGATGGGGTTTACCAGGATGCTGACCGGATAAGAGGGCATGTGCTATCATGAGAAGTTAGACAAACCTGGTTTGTTTTCTCTGGAGTAGCAGAGGCTGATGGGGGATCTGATAGAGGTTGTTAAGATTATGAGAGGCATACATAGAATAGACAGGCAGTATCTTTTTCACCAAGGTTAAAACGTCTAATACTAGAAGGTGAGTATTTAAAGAGGGAGGGGGTAATTGGGGTAATTTCAAAGGAGATATGAGGGCAAATTGTGTTTTTTTTAAAACACAGAGTGGTGGTTGCCTGGAGTGGTGGTAGAGGCAGAAACATTGGGGACTTTTAAGAGATGTTTAGATGGGAACATGAATGTGAAGAAATGAAAGGATATGGGCATTGTGAAGGCAGAAGGGGTTAGTTTAGTCGGTCATTTGATTACTAATTTAATTGGTTTGGCACAACATTGTGGCTGAAGGGCCTGTTACTGAGCTGTACTGTTCTATGTTCTAAATGAACTGGGTTTACTAAAACTGTAATAAAGCTGCTTGTTTTCATCAAAGATCTTTGACTTACCAACTTTTTGAATCAATTAAGAATACAGTGCAATATTAATTGACACAAGCATAAAATTACAAATCCTACAAAAGTTATTGCTATGATAAATTAGCACCAAGACTATAATTACAAATTGGCATATCACTTGTATTACAGCTATTGCTGAAATGATTTTTATTCCTAAGATGTACCGACTTTATGTGCTAAACAATGAATGATCTCCTGAAGAGGGACTCACAGTGTTGTGGCACCAGACACAGTGGACACCGGTAAGGCGTTGAAAACTCTTTATGGTTTTTTGGCAGCTTCCGCATGTAATGTTGCAGTTCCCCTCAACCCACATGTGCTTCATGACCTGAACCAAGAAATGCAAAATACTTGAATAAAATTGAATCAATAGATCCAGGAGTCATGCTGATGCAATAATTGGGTCATTCTGGGATGAATCTCAGACACTACTTCTCAGGATAGGTAGGCAAGCACAGTTAATTCCAAACACTTCTCTCTCTCTGTAACAAAAATGCTTACAGGAGTCAGTGTCAAAACATAAGGTGCTGGAGGAACTCAGAAGGTCAGGCAGCATCTACGGAGATGAATAAACAGTTGACATTTTGGGCTGAGACCCTTCATCAAGACTGGAAAGGAAGGGAGAAGAAGGTGGGAGAAGGGGAAGAAGTACAAGCTGGCAGGTGATAGGTGAAACCAGGTGAGGGGTGGGGGAAGGGGGTATAAAGTGAGAAACTGGGAGGACGATAGGTGGAAGAGGTAAATGGCTGAAGAAAAAGGAAGTGATAGAAGATGACAGTGGACCATGGAAGGAAGGGAAGTAACATTTACTAACCCACACTCTTTGACTCTTAAACCAAAGGGGATAACTTCACTTGCTTCATCATAATGTTCCCACAACCAATGGATTCACCTTCAAGGGCTCTTCATCTCATGTTCTCGATATTTATTGCTTATTTGTTTATAATTATTATTATTTCTTTCTTTTTGTATTTATAGTTTGTCGTCTATTGCACTCTGGTTGAACACCCTAGTTGGGCAGTCTTTCACTGATTCTATTATGGTTATTATTCTATAGATTTGTTGAGTATGCCCACAAGAAAATGAATCTCAGGGTTGTATAAGATGTAATAAAATTTACTTTGGACTTTGAAGAAGGGAAACCAAAGTGTGATGATGGGCAGGTGAGGAAAAAAGGGGATAACCAGATGGGAAATAGGAAAAGAGAGAATGAGGGAGGGAGGAAGGAAATGACCTGAAGTTGTTAAGAACTTACCCCCTTTTCTCCTCTTCTTTACAACACTGAAGAACCCACACATGGCATGGCTGTTGGTTGAGACACCTCTGCCCTCTGCACCCGCTGTTCTTTAATTCACATCCACAATTACATAGGGTGCTAGTGACACTGCAGCTGGAATATCTTGCATAGTTCTGATCACCCTGCCTAATGAAGGATTGACTTGCAATAGAGGGAGCAGAAGGAAGGTTCACCAGATCGATTCCTGGAATGGTGGCTATTACGTGATTAAGGAGACTAAACCTCAGAAGGACAAGAGCTAATTGCAGCAAACCCTACAAAATTCATACTGGGTTTGACATGGTGGTTGCAGGGAGAGCGATTACCCTGGCTGAGGGATTGAGAGCCAGGGATTACCAGCTTAGAATAAGCGAGACTGCAGACACTGGAATCTGAAGCACCACACAGACTGTCAGACAGCATCGGTGGAGGGAAATGGTCATTCAATGTTTCGGGTTAAAACCCTCCTTTTGGACTGAGAGTGGAGAGGAGATAGACTGTATAAAGAGGTATGGCAAGATCTGGAAGGTGATAGGTGGATCCAGGTGAGGAGGTTAGATGAGCAGATGGAGGAGGAGAGAGTAGAGATAGTGACAGAGGCTGGGTGGTCAGAGGTGGAGATGACACGGGGTTGCAGATGGTCAGATTTTTTATGTCCATTAACTGAGTCCAGTGCCCAGCCTTTTAGTGGCTCTGTTAGATTGGCCGCCTTTCTGTCCATCTCTCCAGATTTCCAGTTTGAAGTGACAAAGAAGCCTGTTTGGGATGGAGGCAGCTCCATTCTGGTCACCCGTTTTGTAATGTTGCTGCGGTAAGACCTCGCGCCGTTGTCCCACGTGGGAAGCAAGGTGCTCCGGAGGGGAAGGCTCCAGTATGCGTGACAATCTGCTCACACCTGGGATTGCACTGACACCCAGAGATGGCGGAAGGAACTGCCCAAAGTGCCCAAACCCCAGACCAGGCAGAGGTTAGGTTGTTTCCTTGCTGATAATGTACATTCAGAAGTTTCCTGTGGGCCAAGTGTGGATGCCGGATAGGTGGGGACTAAACAGGACAGGACTACCTCTGTGTCTGCCTGCATTTTCGGAGAGGCAGTACTGTTGAATTGGGACAAGGACAGCTAGTGTTGAGTGGCCATGGAGTGGAGAGGTTAAGACCATAAAACCATAATATTTAGGAGCAGAATAAGGCCATTTGGCTCCAAGCCTTCTCCACCATTCCATCATAGCTAATTTAATTTTCCACTCGACCCCATTCTCCTGCCTTCTCCCTGAAACTTTTGACACCCTTGCTAATTAAGAACCTATTCTCCGCTTTGAGTATACCCAATGACATGGCTTCCTCAGCGGTCTGTGACAATGAATTCCACAGATTCACCACCCTCTGGCTAAAGAAATTCTCTGGTCCTAGACTCCTCCACTATTGGTAGCAGGTAGGGAGGAAGGAGAGAGCGTAATGAAGCAAGGTCAGGGAGAAGAAAGGCAAAGTCTTACATTTGTGTCCTTGATGGATTTGGCATAGGTGCGGATGCAAGATGAAGGAGCTTTTGAGGCACATCTCTCATGCACGGTGTACTTACAAACTGTAAACAAACAGCAAAGCATTCAGTTACCCTATAATCTGGACTCATGTCACTCCCTCAACTCCATTATTGGCATCCACACAGCCTTGAACTGGGACCCCCCCCCCCCAATGCCCCCCACAAATGTGAGTCCTGCTCTAATCTGGGGCCACCTATCCCATCCCACTACTAGCCCCCAACCACCACCAGCAGCCCTTCAACCCCCCTCATCCCCTCAATTGCATCTGACCCCCAACAACCAATCTGATCCCCAATACACCTCCCCACAGGTCCCACACCTAGTCTCACCCCTGCACCTCCTGCCATGTCCCACTGCCTGTACCTCACCTCTTCCATCACACGCAGCCCTGACATCTTCCCTCAGACCATACTACATCTGCACTGATTGTATCCGGCCCCAACTTCCAGTTGGAATTCCTTCTTCCCTGCCCCGAGCTCATCGGATTGTCAATCCCTGAATCTTCTCATCCCCGGCTCTCCAACAAAATGAACTCCCATTGTAAGTTCAAGATTCTTTTAAAGTTGAATGCCAACGTCATGTGCAAGGACTTTTTTTTGGGGGGGAGAAGGAACTTATCAATAGTGCCATGAATAGTTTGGGAAAACACTATTAGATAAATGTATTCCCAAACCCTAACCATGGTGCCCCCTTGCCCTCCAATGTTTGGGCCTAAATGGCTTTTTGCTGCTGACCCTCCTGACCACTGGCAGCCTGCCCAGCCCCAGAGCAAACTTCCACATCCTACAGTGAACAAAAGGAAGTGTGTAACCATTGGAATGGCCATTATCAATAGGTCAAGCCTTCATAAGAGAAGTGGGAAACAGGATCTAAACACTTGTTATGTAAAGCTGATACTTTTAAAACCACCAGTGTGCATTTCGAGAGCAGCTTTTACATCATTAAAATCCCCAGCATGCTTCACAGGAATATCATTTGACAAATAAGTGACACCTCGGATTGAAGGAGACTCAGAGGAGCAGGGGGAGGCAGAGTTGTTGGGATGGGGAGAGAAGAGGGACGGGGGGGGGGGGGGTCAGGGAGAGAGTTGCAGAACTAAACACTTACACGTGCAACACAATCCCTGTTTTCTGATTCCCAGGAGAATGTTTTGGCACATGTTACAGAACACTGGTCGGCTAAAATGTTTTAGTCGCCAAATATGTTGCCCGTCATCCTTCAAACTCTGCAAAAACAAAGGTGTGTTGAGGAACTGAGTAATTAACAACCGTAGAGTCCTGGGAACGATCAAATGGATGCTGATACTGCAACAGACCGTCCAGAAAGGAGCAGCAAGTCACAACATCATCACACCCCACAGCTTCAGAGGGAGCGGGAGAGAGTGCCGGCGGATGTGTGCAAGAGAGTGTAGCAGCACAAGTGACAGAGAGTGTGAGGGTGTGTGTTAGTCTGAGAAAACAACGTGAGGGTCTGTGTGAGAGTGAGACAGGGACAGAGACAGAGACGCAGTGTATGTGAGTGTGTGCAAGAATGTGTATGCTTGATAGTGTGGCAGAGTGTGAGGGAGTATGTGAGCGTGAATGTATTGTTGAATGACGACTAAACTTGAACTTGAAGGTGACAGCATGTGCAAGAGTAAAAGAGTGAGAGAGTGTATGAGTGTGCAAGTGTTTGTGAGTGAGAGATGTGGGAGAAATTTGTGTACATGTAGGCCTGTATAAGCATGTTGTGTATACTTGTGCCTGTATGTGGATGTGTATACATTTGTGCATGTGCATTATGTGTGTATATGCTTGTGTTTGTGAATATATGTGTGTATGTCTGTACACACTTGTGTTTGTATGAATGGGTATGTGCGTGTGTCAATGCTTGTATATGTGTGCACGTGTCTGTGTGCCTGTATGGATATGTGTAAGTGTGTGTGTGTCTGTGTGTTTGAGAGTGTCTGTATGTGTGTTCATCTGTGCGTGTGTGTGCGCGCGCGTGTGCGTCTGTGTTTGTGTGTTTGTGTCAGCATATGTTTCTATGTATGTGTTCATGCTGTGTATGCTTAGTATGTGCTTGTCCATGTGTGCTGTTCATGTGTGTGTGTGTGTGCGTGCGCGCACTGAGTTTGTTCAGTTTGTGTGTGTGCATGCACTCTCTGTGTGGGCACTGTGTGTGCACACGCATTTGTGTATGTATGACTGTGCAAGCTGTGTGTGTGCATTGTGTGTGTACTGTGTGTGTACAAGCATTACAAGTGTGCATGTGAGTGAACTGTGTGTGCCTGTGTGTGTGTGTGTGTGTATGTGTGCGCGCAGTGTGTGTGTATACTGTGTATCCATGTTGTGTACATGTATTGCGTGTGTGTGTATATGCATGTGTGTATATGTATGTGTGAGCACATGTGTATGTGTGTGTGCACATATGTATGTGTGTGTATGTGTATGTGTGTATATGTATGTGTGTGTGTGTGTATATGTATGTGTGTGTGTGTGTATATGTATGTGTGTGTGCATGCACGCATGTGCACTGCATCCTCTGCCCAATGACCCTTGCTTATCCAACCACTCACGATCGCCTGTCTTCTGTTTATTTGTTTAAAAAGTTGCAGGGAGAAACCAACTTATCGGGAGACTCACAACCCCATTACGTGACAGGAATGTGAAAACCAACCATCGAGTAAACCAGCTCTCAGCACACCTTGTCCATGGCAATGTACCCTCACATAGCCAAGGCCTGATAGGTTACTCACAGCTTCCAGCCCGAGAAGAACCAATAACGGAGCTGTTGTCATCCCTCCTCTGATCCACTCGTCCAATGAAACTGTACCATTTTTGTCATAATCAATCTCGTTCATCATATCCTTTAAAATCTAAATGAGTTTTAAAATTAGATGAATGTGACTCGAGGCAGTGATTATCTTATCTGCATGAAACATGATGTTAGGGCACAGAGAGTGGGAGGGTTCAGAACAGAGACAGAATGCACAGAATGAGGGGGAAGAAGGGAGGAGGGAGAAGGAGGAGGGAGAGGAGGAGGAGGGGAGGAGGTCAGAAGAGGAAGGACTGAGAGGAGGCAGGAGGGGAAGGAGAGGAGGAGGAAGGGGAGGGCAGAAGTTGCTCCAAGCCAAATGATCTCATGCTTTTGCTATGATGGATAGATAGAATAAACACATCTATATTAACCAGTTTGATATGGGTTAACCCATTTATTCCATGTGGGGACACAGATGTTAGACCAGTCGATGAGAGTGTTGTTATAATTTGTGGGATTGTGATTTTAGGGTTAAGCATACTGAAAACTCACAGGCTTAAGCTCTGTCACATCCCAATCCAAGTACTTAGCCACATGCATCATCTGGGCAATGATACGATCGACCTCCTAGAAAGAGACACAGCCGCAGATCAGAAAGAGCACTTTGGGCTCTTGGTGACAGTGCACTGCCATCACAGCAGCACCCCTACTCTGA
This sequence comes from Hemitrygon akajei, assembly GCF_048418815.1. Taxonomy (NCBI): domain Eukaryota; kingdom Metazoa; phylum Chordata; class Chondrichthyes; order Myliobatiformes; family Dasyatidae; genus Hemitrygon; species Hemitrygon akajei. The sequence goes on along the minus strand of NC_133141.1, from coordinate 24,272,459 downwards.
TGACAAGAGATCATTATCTTCTGGCACAATGTCTCATACACACAGACAATTTGAAATGGGTGAAGCAAAGGGGCTCCTGTCACTCCTCCTCTCCTAAATGGGAGCAGCACTGTGCAGTTAAAAGGTGGCCCTGTCATGTCGCTGGAGCTTGAGATCTTACGCGGGACCTTTAAGAATACGTGCAGATGTCTTTCACGCTGCTCAATGCCTCCGTAAATGGCTCTTCACTGTCTGGGCCTGGCACGGTTCATTCCAGTGCCAAATGAGATCCAGGCTCCAGTCTTTGGAGGGTACACTGCACTGAAGTGCAGCCCTGAAGGGTTTGGGACATTGCTGGTGTGTGTGCGGTGGTAGAGGGGTTCGGGACAAGACGGAGAGAGTGGGCATCTTCCCTAATCTCAACCTCAAACCCCACCAACCCTCTCCGGGGCCTACCTACACCACACACACATACATGCACACACACAGATTGGCACAGAAACACTCACACATACATTCACACACACACAAAAACAGACACACACAGGCACAGACATGCACACAGTAACCCTAAGGCCATCTCACACTCTATTGTTACCATCGATAGTCCAGGAGGCCAATTAATTCCTGCCATATGGGTATTGCTAACAAGACTAATCCTTATTGGCTATTGGAGTATTGTATTTATTTCTGGTCACCTCCATTATAAATGATGCCAAAGAGGTTTAGACCATAGGACAATAAGACACAGGAGCAGAATTAGGCCATTCAGCCCATTGAGTCTGCCCCACCATTTCATCATGACTGATTTATTATCCCTCTCAGCCCCATTCTTCTGCCTTTCCCCGTAACTTTTCTCACCCTTATGAATCAAGAATCAACCTCCGCTTTAAATATACCCAATGACTTGGCCTCCATAGCCACCTGTGGCAATCAATTCCACAGATTCACCCCCTCTGACTCAAGAAATTCTCCCTCATCTATGTTCTAAAGGGATGTCTTTGTATTGAGGTTGTGCCCTCTGGTCCTGGACACTCCCACTACAGGAACCATCCTCCCCATGTCCACTCTATCTTGGCCTTTCAATATTCGGCATGTTTCAATGAGATTCCACATTCCCCTCCCCCCCACTCTCTTCTAAACTCCACTTTACTAGGACGCTACCTGGATTAGAGGGCACGTACTATAAGGAGAGGTTGGACAAACTTGGATTGTTTTCTCTAGAGTGGCGGAGGTTGAGGGGAGAACAGATAGAAATTTATAAGATTATGAGAGGCACAGATTGGGTACATTTCCCCGGGGTTAAGATGTCTAATACAGGAGGGCCTGCATTACTGTGAGAAACACAAAGTTTAAAGGAGATGTGCAGGGCAAGTTTATTTTTACACAGAAAGTGGCGGGTGACTGTAATGCGCTGTCAGGGGTGGTGGTGGAGGCGGGTACAATAGAGGTGTTTAAGAAGCTCTTACATAGGCTTACATAGAATGTGCAAAGAATGGACATCGTGCAGATGAAAAGGATTAGGTGTCATTCACTTAATTAGTTCAACACCACATTGCAGGCCAAAGGGCCTGTTCCTGAGCTGTACTGTTCTCTGTTCTAACCGAAAGTTATTATTTAGGTAAAATTTTTGCCTCATCAGATAAGTGAAGCAGGGGAGTGGGAGAGTTGGGAAGTGTATTCCAGCCATGGCAGGTTATCTCAATGCTGATAAATGGATGTCATGTGCCAGGATGAAACTTCAAAACGCATCTTGGAATGCAGTGTTCAACACTGTCTCCTCAGGGGCAATAAATACAGCACTTCCACCTCAGCGATACCCCAGGAATGCTGTCTTAAGTGAGCCTTTCTTCACACTTGCTGACTACAATTGCTGTCAGCAGATCCCATGTGCTAGCGACCCAGATATCCAGCAAGGGGATGCTTTCCTCCAAGCACAGATCCTGAGTTCTGAATTCACAGCTTCTGACGTCCCATTCCCACACTGACATGTCTGTCCATGGCCTCCTCTACAAGTTGATGCTAGATGCAGATTAGAGAAAAAAACACAAGAGATTCTGTAGATGCTGGAAAACCAGAGGAACACATACAAAATGCTGAAGGAATGCAGCAGGTCAGGGAGCATCTACGGAAAGGAATGAACAGTTGAAGTTTCAGGCCAAGACCCTTCATCAGGACAATTCTATTTTGTTAGTCTCCAACCTGGCGGCATTAACACTGATTTCTCTGACTTCCAGTAAACACTCCTCTCTGTGCCCTACCCCCTCACCCTTTGTTTTCCTTCATTTTCCCCGGCTCCCAAAAACCCTCCCTTACCCTCATGAATTGTGCATCACCTTCACGTTTTTCCCCTCTGGTCCCCCTTCCCCCCTGTCTTCCCTTTATTCCATGGTCCATTCTCCTATCAGATTTCTTCCTCTTGAGCCATTTGCCTCTGCCACCTATCAGCTCCCAGCTTCTCACATCATTCTCACTTCTCCCCCTCTTCCTCACACCTATCTTCTACTTCTCACCTGGATCCACCCATCACCTGCCAGATCCTGCTCCCTCCCCTCCCCCCAACTCTTTTATCCCAGCTTCTGCCCTCTTCATTTCCGCACTTGGCCCAAAATGTTGACTGCTCATTTCCCTCTGCAGATGCTGCCTCCCTGCCGAGTTTCTCCAGCATCTTGTGCGTGCTGCTTAAAATTTCCAGCATCTGCAATCTCTCTTGGGTGTCCATTCTGAATTTGGTGCTGCGCACTGCGGGCACAGAGATGGCCCTGGACTGTGGCTTGGCTCCTACGATTTCTCAATGGGAGGTAGCTGAGCAGTGGTGGGGAGATGATGTTGACATGCAGGAGGAGGATGAGTCAGCCACAAATAGTTTTCCATGCTGCCCAGCAACACTCATCACATGGTGTGTTTATGTTGCCCATAATCCTTCTAGTTACTAAGAGATGTGATTCCCAAATAAGGTGTGCATAACATATATCCCAGACAGAACACTGAGCATGAAGTGCATTGGAATACCAGGAACAAACAGCAAAACTTACAGAGCTGTCCAGAAGTCCATTAGCATCAGTGTCATACAACTTAAACGTGACTGTTAGGAGAAAAAACAAACGACACGCATATTAGATAAACCCTCAGCTTTTTAGGACACGAATATCAGATAAACCCTCAGCTTTTTATTCAGAAAGGGCAACAGCACTTTAAGAATACCTGCCTCAGTTAAATCATTAACTCACAGGTGTAGTTTCTAACTACAAATTAAATAGAGCTTTCAGTCAGGGCCGAGCCAATTAAATGCAACCAGGTGCTCAGTGATCAGGATATACAGTGGATCAGAGGCGCTCATGTGCGTTGGCCGGGAGAGGATGCCAGAACTCCTTGACAAGTGACAAGTTAAGTTTATTGTTGTTTAACTATATACGTGTACACATATAATGTATATAATCATATAATGTTTATAGCAACGAGATAACATTTCTTTGAATCAGGGTGTAAAGCACAGCAGTACACATAACACACGATAACTTATGAAGATAAGGATAAAGTCTACAGATGAATCACACATAACCAACAAACAAACTAAACTGCATCAATTAAATTTTGTAAGATATGGAACAGATTAACCAGTGACACCTCAAGTACAACGCGGCCGAGATTTCAGAAGCCCAATAGCCTGGGGGAAGAAACTGTTTCTCATCCTGACTGTTCTTGTTTTTATGCATCAGAGTCTCCTGCCTGATGGTAGAAAGTTGAAGAGGTCGCTGGATGGATGGGTGGGATCCTGAATAATACTAGGGGCCCTGCATATGCAGTGCTCCTGATAAATGTCCCCAAGTGGATGGTAGGGAGACCCCTATGATCCTCTCAGCTGTTTGCCTAGTCCTACGTAGGGATTTTTGGTCCAATGTTTGACTGCTCCCATACCAGATGCAACTTGTCAGGACACTCTCAATGGTGCTCCTGTAAAACACAGTTAAGATGGGGGGGGGGGAAGAGGGGGCTGGAGCCTTGTTTGCCTCAATCTTCTTAGGAAGTGGAGGGGCTGCTGTTCAGGGATGTTCACACGTGAACGGTTGACCACTAAGGTGAGGCATGAAGCGGTAAACAACAGAACTGAAACTACACCTCGAAAGGAAGGATTCCTGCTGATTGAGTGGTTCAATATTCAAAGTCACAAGAGATTCTGCAGACGCTAGAAATCTTGAGCAAGACATAAAGGAGCTGGAGGAACTCAGCAAGTTGGGCAGCATCTATGGAGGGAAATGAACAGTTATCGTTTTGGGCAGAGACCCTTCATCAGGTCTCATAGGTGTTGCCTGACCTGCTGAATTCCTCTAGCATTTTGTGTGTGTTGTTCAATATTCAAAGTGATGACTCCATGGTCCCATGCTGTGTCTCTTTCTGTGTCAGGTCCATCATTCATTCTGACTTCTTGGGTTACACACGTTTCTTCCCAACATGTAACTCCGTCCATTTCTCCCTGTTATACTTCTGAACCAATAGTGACTCACATCTTGAAGTGCTCCCATGTTACATACTGGGCTGCACTTCTAAACCTAGTGCTCAGTTTCACTCTTGGTTGAAGCATCAATGCATCCAGACACCAAAGACTTCACTCCTCCCACTGGTGGCATCGCAGAGAGCATGCCTCACCTTTGCCGATTTCACTGTTTTCTCTGAGTATGAATGGAACTCCAGTGACTTCATTTCTAAAGAGAGCATGAGTATCTCTGATTCACCCATTTTGCCAAGTATTTCTTTCCTTCTCGGCAACTGTCCTCCGTCTGTGAAGGTGTGAGGTTTAAAGAGCATGGAGACAGACTACAAATGCTTGTACAGGAAAAGCTTTCTGTTTCTGACCAATCCTCCCCACAATCAGCACCCTGCTAATGAATCAGCACCAGCCATTAGTTATAATAAGTCTCGAGCACTTATCAAACCTGCCAATGACCTTTCACATTTGGCTTTGCTTTCCTCACAAAGGAAAATTAGGCATGAGAAGCAATTGGCCACCCACACACAGATGGGTAATTTAATGTCAGTTTTTAAGTGCACATAGCTGAAAAGACCAGGACTTGATGTTGAAATGTGGTAGTGGGGTTGCTTCTTAAACCATCTTGGTGGGTTGGTTGAGGGCACTTTGGGGAGCAGGTAAGAGACAAACACGTTGAAGAGGACCTAGGGTCACGTGTAGGCCCAAAGCAGGTAATGAGTGAGCTTGGAGAACATTAGTGAGCCAGCTATGCTTCCACAATGGTTTCCCTTCGCCTTAAAAAGGTGAGCTGGAAGAATTCAGTGGGTCAGGCAGCATCTGTGAAGCAGAGGGATAGTTGATGTTTCCGATCAAGACCCTGTATCATGGCTTTGCCTCCACAGATGCCAACTGACCCACTGAGTTGCTTCATTGTCCTGTTTTATTTCCTTCAGTCTCTGGCGTCTTCAGTCACTCATGTTGCCTTCATGTTCACTTTCACTCTGGTAAACTATTTCTTTAGCATTCCCAAATTATTTAAGTTCTCTAATGAGCAATAGAGGATGGAAGAGCATAAGGTTTGGGAGCAGGAAGAGGCCATTTGGCCCTTTGAGTCTGTTCTCCTGTTTGTTAAGATCATGGCTGACCTTCTATCTTGGCATCATTTTCCTGCACTATCCCCTGATCCTTTTAATACCCAAACACCTTCTAATCAGCTCTGAACAAACTGAGGGAGTGAACCCCCACCTTCCTCTTGGGTGGAGAATTCCAGAGACTAACCACCTTCTGAGTGAAGAAATACATCCTCATCCCAGTCCTACATGGCTGACACCTTATTCAGAGACTGTGGCCCTGGTCCTAGACACAACAGAAACTTGTTCCATGTACCTAGCCTGTCGAACCCTGTGATTTAAAACCACGACCTAATGACTTCATGACTTGGCATTGCAACTGCTCTGTCGGTGTCTGCAAGAAACTGCAGAGAGTTGTGGACACAGCAGATCTCGTCATGGAAACCAGCCTTCCTCCATGGACTATGTCTATACTTCCTGCTGCTTCAGTAAAACAACCAGCATAATCAAAGATCCCACACACCCCAGACATTCTCCCTTCTCCACCTTTCTGTCAAGCAGAAGATACAAAAGCCTGAAACTACATATGGCCAGGCTCAAGGACAGCTTCTATCCCACTGTTATTAGACTACCAAACGGTTCCCTATTATGATAAGTTGAAGTGACCACACAAGCTACCTCATTATGACCTTGCACTGTATTGTCTACCTGCACTATACTTTCTCAATAACTTTAAAACTTTATTCTGCATTCTATTATTGTGTTGCCTTGTACTACCTCAATACATTGACCTGTATGCATGACATACAAAACTAAGTTTCTCACAGTACCTCAGCCATCATCATTATGTGCCAAGTCGCACGACATGGGCAGTCATGATCTAGTGACCATGATCATTCTTGGCAAATTTTTCTACAGAAGTGGTTTGCCATTCCCTCCTTCTGGGCAGAGTCTTTACTAGACTGGTGGCTCTCATGCCATTATCAATACTCTTCAGAGATTGTCTGCCTGGCGTCAGTGGTCACAGAACCAGGACTTGTGATAGGCACCAATTGCTCATCCGGCCTGCTCTCTCGGCTTCATGTGATCTCGATTGGGGGGTTACACCTTGCCCAGGGGCGACCTGCAGGCTGGCGGAGGGAAGGAGCACCTTGTACCTCCTTTGGTAGAGACTTACCTCCACCCTGCCACCCAAGTACTTCAGTACATGTGGTCGTAATAAACTAATTAACCATCCCACTCAGTTTCGATGTGTGCTATGCCACAGTGCTCCTATCTTTATAAAATCCCAAAGAATTCTGTTTCATCTTAACACTCACATTTGAGTTTGTCTTCAGGCTGTCCCCCCTCCAGAAAGGATAAATAACAGACAACGTCCTTTACACAGACCACCTCTTGTCCTGCTGCATCATCTGGTTTGGAGCTGTTACTGTCTATAGAAAGAGAAGAATAAAATGGCCATCAACAGATCACATTCAAGGAGTATGAGAGTGAGAACTCTAGTTCCAACGGAATGGTGTGAAACCACAACAGGACAGAGAATGGACATGGAGGACATTGATCACACTGTGTTTCAAAGGCTGGCACCTAGTTTGAGTAGGAGGGGGCAAGGAAGTAGGGGGTGAAGTTTGTTGAAGAACTTGTGCTGATATTCCGACCCTCCTTCCATACAAGGGAGGTAACACGAGGAAATCTGCAGATGCTGGAAATTCAAACAACAACACACACAAAATGCTGGTGGAACACAGCAGGCCAGGCAGCATCTATAGGGAGAAGCGCTGTCGACATTTCGGGCCGAGACCCTTCGTGAGTGAGTCCTGACGAAGGGTCTCGGCCCGAAACGTCGACAGTGCTTCTCCTTATAGATGCTGCCTGGCCTGCTGTGTTCCACCAGCATTTTGTGTGTGTTGATACAAGGGAGGTGCCAGGTCGCTGGGAAATGGGGAGCTTAAGACAAAGCAGAGCAGGACATGTCGGTAACTGCGGAGCAGCCAATGTGACCTCGATAGTGCAGGAACTGTAATTAGCAGCCAAGAATTATGGGCATTCGAGTAAATAAAGCGTCAGGACAGAATATTTTCAAGGCAAATTTGATTGCCCTGACTGAAATTTTTGATGAGTTTAGAGGCAAGGTTGATGAAGGGAGTACTTATGGGATCTTCAGGAGGCGTGAAGTCCCAATCAAGGCTTCAAAGGGGAACTGGAAAAGCGCTTTGAGGGGATCATCTGCAAGGCTGGGGGAAAGAAGCAGAGAAATAGGACTGATAAATCCTAATGGGTTGAGTAACCTTCTGTGTTGTACCATTTCTATGTTTCTGTGAGGGGGAAAGAGAGTGAGGGAGAGTGATAGAGAGAGTGAAGTGAGAGACAGAGGGTGTGTAAAAGAGAGTGAGGGACAGTAAGAGCAAGTGAGAGGGAGTGAGTGTGAGAGAGAGCGCAAGACGGAGAGCGTGTGAGAGTGCTTCAGAGTGAGTGGGAGAGTGAGGGTAAAAGCAAGTGAGTGAGAAAGAGGGTGAGGGAGTATGAATTTGGGCGGGTATTTGACTGGACAGTCAGCATCACTCTGCAATGGTAGAACACGTGAGATAAATGTCAGCCACAGAAGATGTGTGATAATAAAGACCAAAGGCAGAGCAGCCAAGCACTGAATTTGTGATCTTTTTATGTGGCTGTGAGCACGGGGACCGAATGCAGTCCTGATGTAAAGGTGCTGGGGACTGACTAGGGTTTGGGCCTTCACTACTCACCTTTCTCACTTGGCCTTGTCTGAAAGGACCAGAAGAGGTGCTGACAAAACTGACTGGGAATGTCTTCCACATCCAGGTAGATCTTCATGAGTGTTCGAAAGCCTTCGAAGTCTATGTTCTGCAAAATCAAAACAGAGCTATAGATGGCAATGCTGCACACTGCCACAGCATCTCCCCCATCAGCAAGCCACACAAAGAGGCAAGCAGGAAAGGCTTCGCAGTCAGACTCATTTAAAAGAGAGTGTCAACCTACCCTCATTTGATACCCTGCAACTTTTTTTTTAACTTTGCCTTTCATTTCTGCTGAAGCATCTGCATTGTTTGATTGAGGGGCAGCTGGATGCCACAGTGGCGCAGCGAGTAGAGCCGGTACCTCACAGAGCCAGAGACCTTGGTTTGATCCTGACCTCTGCTGTCTGGGTGGAGTCTGCAAGACTGGTTTCCAGGAGGGAGCCAGATTGTGTCAACTCTTTGCGAGATGGCTTCAGATCATTTCAATATAATTGTTAGATTCTATTAAGTCTTAATTCTGACAAGACCACAAGAAATTGCAGTTGTGAACACAACCCAGTGTATCACACAAACCAGCCTCTCATCCATTCACTCTGTCTGCGCTTCCCATTGCCTCGGGAGAGCAGCCATTATGATTAAGGGCCCCACCACCCGGGACATTCTCTCTTCTCCTCTCTCCCATCAGGCAGGAGATACAAAAGCTTGGGCACACGTACCCCCCACAGTTCCCACCCTGTTATAAGACTATTGAACAGATGTCTCATATGATAAAGATGAACATTTATCTCTAGATCAACTCATTGTGACCCTTGCACCTTATGGTCTCCCTGCACTGCACGTTCTCTGTAACTGCAAAACCATATTCTACAATGTTTCCTTTTCCCTGTTAGTGCTATCTGGATGTACTTATGTGTGAAATGATCTGTCTGGATGGCATGCAAAGGGAAGCTTTTCGCTGCATCTTGGTACCATATGGCTATAATGAACCCAGTCATTAATCATGTTCACCCTGTGACTGCATGGCTTTACCCTGGATATCCCAGCTTCCTCCCACATCCCAACAATGACCAGCCCCTGTAGATTGCCCCCAGTGCGTGGGTGGATGGTAGAACAGAGATGAGGAAGAATTTCTCTAGCCAGAGGGTGCTGAATCTGCGAATTCATCATCACAGATGACTGTAGAGGCCAAGTCATTGGGTATATTTAAAGCAGAAGTTTATGGGCTTCAGGTGCAGATGGTTGAGAGCATCAAGTTCCTAGGTTCAGCAACAGTTCCCTTGTAGGGCTGCAGGCTGCAATTTAGTGCAGTGTATCTTGATCTCATTTGGTGCCAGAATGAACTGAGTAAAGTCCAGACATCGAAGAGCCATTAAAGGAGGCACAGAAATAGGCCCTTTGGCCCATCTAGACCATTTCTACTGCCTTCTCCCACTGACCTGCACGGGGACCATAGCCCTCCATATCCCTCCTATCCATGTACCTATCCAAACTTCTCTTAAACATTAAAATTGAGCTCACATGCACTTGTGCTGGAAGCTCGTTCCACACTCTCATGACCCTCTAAGTGAAGAAGTTTCCCCATATGTTTTTCTTAAACTTTTCACCTTTCACCCTTAACCCATGACCTCTGGTTGTAGTCCCATCCAACCTCAGTGGAAAAAGCCCACTTGCATTTACCCTATCTATACTCCTCATAATTTTGTATACCTCTATCAAATCTCCTCTCAATCTTCTACACGCTAAAGAATATTGTCCTAACCTATTCAATCTTTCCTTGTAACTCAGGTCCTCCAGATCTGGCAACATCCTTGTAAATTTTCACTGTACTCTTTCAATCTTATTGACATCTTTTCTGTAGGTAAGTGACCATAACTGCACACAATACTCCAAATTAAGCTTCACCAACATCTTACTCTACTTCAACATAACATCCCATCTCCTGTGCTCAATACATTGATTTATGAAGGCCAATGTGCCAAAAGCTTTCTTTATGACCCTATCCAAAAGTGATGCCATCTTCAATGAATTATGGATCTGTATTCCCAGGTCCCTTTGTTCGACCGCAGTCTTGAGTGCCCTACCGTTCTCTGTGCAGGATCTACCCTGGCTGGTCCTCCCAAAGTGCAACACCTTGCACTTGTCTGCATGACTTACCTGCTCTTTCTTGAAAATTTGTGTATAGTTTATGTTTAATTATGTTTTTCCTGTGAACGTTGTGTATCTGAGGGTATGTGCCTGCAATGCTGCTGCAAGTGGGTTTTTCATTATGTCTGAGCACACATGGATTTGTGCATGTGACAATAAATTTGACTTTTACTTTGAGGACATTATACCGGGGGCAGGTTTTGTGATATGAATCAATGTCTCAAAATGGAGGAGTGAACAGGTTCCTCATTCCAAAGCAGATCAATGATTATCAGATATCAAAGTTCTTCAGCGGGAGCTGCAGTGCCCAGCAGCTCTGAACCCAGAGATACCTTTCCTTGGCAAGGTGACATGGCACCTGTACAACTTCCCTTATGGGTCTGAACGAAGAACACGTGCACACACTACGCAACGTCCGTCACAAACCTGGCAGTAACCCTCACCTGCTCCGTGCTGTACTTCGACAGTCGGCCATTCCCATCAAACTCGCCCAGGACATCCTTCACTTTCTTTGTGGAATCTGCAAAAATAAGTGACAACAATGATTAAGCCTAGTTACTTACTTATTTATGTGACAATGGGAGGCCATTCAGCCCATTGGGCTGATGCTAACTCCTCACAGTCCCATTCCCCCGGATGACCAAAGATGTGCGCAGGGTGAGTGCGACCCTCGTAAATCCATTGAGTTCTACAGCACAGAAACATGCACTTTGGCCCAACTCATCCATGCCAACCTGAGCGAGTCCCATTTGCCTACATTCGGCCCACATTCTTCTAAATGTTTCCATCTATCTGTCCAAATGTCTTTTAAATGTGGTAATTATATTCACCTCTACCACTTCCTCTGGCAACGCACTCAAAATGTGCACCACCCTCTTTGTGAGGAAAGGTGCCTCTCAGGTCCTAGTTAAATCTTTCCCCCTCACCTTAAAACTCTGTCCTCAAACTGAGATAGAGCCATTGTTGATGCTTAGGAGATGGAGACGCCAACAGTACACGCATGGTAGATGTATACATGTGCAGAACAATCATGGTGGTGGTGATGAAAAATCCCCTCCAAGCACCAGGAGGTGTTAGTGACTAATTCTGTGCTTACAGATGGGTGGTGTGTGGACCATGTAATATCCATTATAGAAGCACATAAGCAAAACCAGAGAATATTGTAAATACTCAGCAGGTCGGGCAGCATCTGTAGAAGGAGGAACAGTTAACAGCTTAGACTGGTGACCCTTCTCTACAGACTTGCTGAGTGTTTCCAACATTTCTGGGTTTGTTTCAGGTTTACAACATCTGCAGCTTTTTTTTTGGCAGGATGGATTTTCAGTTGGATACAGAGTTGTGTGAACTTTTCTGCAGAAGAACGAGAGGTGGTCTCATTGAAACCTATAAGCTTCATATGAGGTTTGACGGGGTAGTTGGAGAGAATGTGTTTCCCCTGGCTGGGGTGTCTAAACCCAGGGGTCAGAGTTTTGGAATAAGTGGTTAACAGTTCAAGAAAGAAATAGAAACACAGAAAGTCTACAGCACAATACAGGCCCTTCGGCCCACAAAGCTGTGCTGAACATGTCCCTACTTTAGAAATTACCTAGGGTTACCCATAGCCCTCTATTCTTCTAAGCTCCATGAACCTATCCAGGAGTCTCTTCAAAGACCCTATCACATCTGCCTCTACTACCGTTGCCGGCAGCCCATTCCACGCACTCACCACTCTCTGCTTAAAAAACTTACCCCTGATATCTTCTCTGTACCTACTTCCAAGCACCTTAAAACTGTGCCCCCTCGTGCTAGCCATTTCAGCCCTGGGAAAAAGCCTCTGACTATCCACACGATCAATGCCTCTCATCATCTTATACACCTCTATCGGGTCACCAAGGAGAAAAAGGCCGAGTTCACTCAACCTATTCTCATAAGGCATGCTCTCCAATCCAGGCAGCATCCTTGTAAATCTCCTCTGCACCCTTTCTATGGCTTCCACATCCTTCCTGTAGTGAGGCGACCAGAACTGAGCACAGTACTCCAAGTGGGGTCTGACCAGGGTCCTATATAAGCTGCAACATCACCTCTCGGCTCCTAAACTCAATTCCACAATTGATGAAGGCCAATGCACCGTATGCTTTCTTAACCAATGAAGAGAAAGTTCTTCTTCCAGAGCATGGTGGACATTTGGAATTTTCTATATAACATAGAATGGGACAGCATAGCAAAAGGCCACCATATCTGTCCAAAGATGACGCCAAGTTAACAACTACATCACTTCTGCCTACACGTGATCTACATCCCTTCATTCCCTGCCTGTACGTGTGTCTGTCTCACAGCTTCTTAAATGTTTCGACTGTATCTGCTTCCACCACTACCCCTAACAAACTGTTCAAGGCACTCAGTAGTGTCTGTGCAAAACAACTTGCCCTGGAAACTTCCCCCTCACCTAAATACATGCCCTCTAGTAACTGACATTTCTGTCCAAGAGGACTGTGCAGGCTCAGTCATTGAGCATACACAATAGTGATCAATACATTTCTGGATCAGATCCACACTTATTATCATTGATTGATATGAGGTGAAATTTTGTTGTTCTGCAGCAGCAGTACCATTCAACTTTCTATAAATTTGTGAATCTTGAGGGAATTGAGGTTTCTGAAAGAAGATGGCGTCGAGGTAAACGATTAGTCATGATCTTATTGAACGGCGGATAAGGCATAGAGAGGCTAAAAGGCCTCCTGTTACCTTGATTTCTTCTGCTCCTGTGTTTCTTTTATTGAAGAAGGTTTGGCGAGGCATATCACTAGATGCAACACTGTGGGAACTGCCTGCACTTGTTATGGGTGGAGAGGAGGGGGCAGAGAAGGGAAGGGAACTCCGCAGAGTCCTTGCTGAAGGTGAGTCAGAGCTTTGGAGTAATAGAGCAATACACCATAGATACAGGGCCTTCAGCTCAACGAGCCGACGCTGAACAAGATGTCCATCCAGCTGCCCTGCCCCACCCCTCCAAGTGCTTCTTAAGTAATACTATTGTACCTGCCTTAATCACTTCCTCTGGCAGCTCATTCCATTGTCTCGCCACCTTCTGAGTGAAAAAGTTGCCTCTTTTAAATTTCTCCCTTCTCACCCTAAACCTATGCCCCCTAGCTTCGAACCAGCTCACCCTGATGAAAAGACAATTACCATCCACATTATCTATGCCTCATATAACTTTAAACATTTCTATTTGCTTGTCCTTCTTACATTCCAAGGAATAAAGACCTAGCCTCTTCCTATAACTCAGGCCCTCCAGTCCTGGCAAAATCGTTGTAAATCTTTTCTACACCCTTTCCAGTTTAAACACATCTTTCTGAGGCGGGAGAGCGGTGGTACTGACACTCACGAGCAAGGAAATGATGGAGTGCAGACACTCATCTTTAAACTAATGTGATATATGTACCTAGGTGCCTGCGATGCTGCTGCAGGTAAGTTTTTCATTGTAACTGTACCTCACCACACTTTTGAGCAGATGACAATAAACTCGACTCATCTTGAAAACAAAGGTCGGGTAGGATAGCCTTGCATTGACTGGATCTTAAAAGAGTGAGAGGAGACTTGATTGAAATATGTAATATCCTGAGGGATCTTCTCTCAGAAGGCATTCAATTACTGGGACTCTCTTCCTCAATGTGCAGTGGAAGCAGAGTGTGTGTATGCCTTTAAGGCAGGCGGAGATTGATTCATGAAAAGAAGATAAAGGCTACTGTGGGTGGACAGGAATGCGGGGCTGAGGTTATAGCTAGATCAGCCACAAGCTTATTAAATGGAGGAGTCGAGAGAATGCCATTCATTAACTCTTCTTTCGGATATAGAGTTCCAGATGAGGTTGTAACAGAAGATGAACAGAACAGAATTAACAGGGTGGATGTGGAGAGGATGTTTCCTATAGTGGGGGAGTTTAGGACCAGAGGGCACAGCCTACAAGGACATCCCTTTAGGAAAAAAATGAGAAGGAATTTCTTTTTTCAGAGGGTGGTGAATCTGTGGAATTCATTGCCACAGTTGTCTGTGGAAGCTGATAAGTTCTTGATTAGTCAGGACGTGAAAGGTTACTGAGAGAAGGCAAGAGGGATAATAAAACAGCCATGATGAAATGGCGGAGCAGACTTGATGGGTCAACTGGCCTAATTCTACTCCTACATCCTATGGTCTAAGACAGCTCTCCTTTTGCTGTCTTTGCTTTTGCAGTCAGGTCACTGTAAAGATTGGGGGCAATTTACCATTGCAACATTCTCACCACTGTCTACAGCACAGGCCGAGAACGGGGTAAGATCACCCATTCCTTCAGAGGCAGATGAACAAGGTTTACACGAAAGGCAGCGCCCCTGTCTCTGGGTTTACAGTCTGCAACCTGACAAACAAGTGTACAAGGCAACACTTGCCAGGACTGGCAAGGTTACTGGAGACTAAAATTCCAGTTGGAATAAGAATCAAGAATCAGCTTTATTCACCGTACACATTTATAATGACTTAGTAATTCACGGTGGTGTGTTGGTCAGGGTGTGACATGCAGCAAAAAAAATCAATAATTGTAAAGAGTAATTAAATAAAAATAGGTTAAAGGACAGATAAGGAATAAATGTGCATAAATACCAGCATGTATTTACAATGTCAACAGCATTATAATCAGATAGAGGTAGAGAGGAAGGACAAACATGCTTTCTATAACAATAGGATAGCTAAAGAGATTTCACCCACTAAAACAGGCGACCTGATGTGAAAAATCAAAAAAAAACTGCAGATGCTGAAAATCTGAAATCTCAGTAGCTCAGGCAGCATCTGTGAAGAGAGAAACAGTTAATGCCTTGTACTGTCACAAAACAATGAAGTTCACGACAATATGGTAATAAACCGGATCTGATTCTGTCAAATAAAGTATTACAGTTTGAAAGAAAGTGCAGTGCAAGTAGACAATGATAAAGTAGATCGTGAGGTTAAGAGTCTGTCTTATATAGGGAACCATTCAATAGTCTTATAACATCAGAGCAGAAGCTGCCCTTGAGCCTGCTAGTCCTTGTTTTTGAGCTTTCATGTCTTCTACCTGATGAGAGGGGAGAGAAGAGAGAATGTCTGGGATGGGTGGTTAGCATTAGAGTTTAGGGTTAGTGCTGAGAGAACTCTCTTGGTAATAAGCTATTGATAGCATCAAGCATTTCAAAGCCAAAGTTCATATGCTGATGTGAACGAGAAAAGTGACCAAACTGCAAGATAGGATGTAGCTTACAGGACATGGCTTGCTAAGTACCAACAGAATCGGACAAGAGGTACTTACTGAAAAGAACCTGTGAGTGACTGATGACAAGATTACATGAGATGGCCGGCATGTTTTCCTCCGCTCATTGGTTTGCCTGCTTTAATTTTTACTTACTTCACCCTTTTCCTCTTTCATTAATCCACCTACTTCGCTCTCTCATTACTTATCATATAATCAGACTGTTTGGACCTATTGGGCACTTTGATCATGCCAACCTTTTTGTCTAACTGCACTAAACCCGCTTGCCTGCATTAGGACCGTATCCCTCTATGCCTCCCTGACTGAAGTGCCTATCAAAAGTAATGATTGTAACTGATCCTCTGCACTCTCCCCAGTGCAACCATATTCTGCCTGTAGGGTGATGACTAGAACTGCACACAATATTCCAAGAGTTTGTAAAGTTGCAATATAGTGTCTCACAATGCATTTTTTGTGTCACTGCATTCTGTTATGGCTTTTCCCTTGTACTACCTCAATGATCTGTATGGATGACACGTAAAACGATGATTATCACTGTATCTTGGTACATGCAACAATTATAAACCAATTTACCACCTTACAATTGTTGGAATTAAGTTGCATCTGCCAACACACCATTCAACTTCTGAGCCAGACTCATTCATGTCCAGTTGACTTTATTGTCATATGCTTCCTTTTATTTCAAGGATGAAGGATCAAACTTATTCACCATGTATTTACACGCATTAGGAACTTGCTGTGGTATACAGCAAAAGACGATATTCAACAATTATAAAGAATTATATAAAAATAAAGTTAGAGATTAAAGTACGGATAGGGAATAAAATGGGCATAAGTACCATCTTGTATTTACAATTTAAACAGCATTATAAAAAGAGGTTTAAAGAGTTTACAGTGCAGTATCTGAGATAATAAATAGAGGGGAGCGGGGTGGTGCTAACTGGAATGGTTGATCAGATTAACTGCCTGGGGGAAGAAATTTTTAAGAATGATGTGAAGTTTGTGTTTTAACCACCCTATAGCACCTTCCAGAAGGGAGATTTTGGGAAAGGCAGTTTGCAGGGTGGGTAGTATTTGCAATGATTTTTTTCCTGTCCGCTTCTTTGTCCTGGACATGTGCAAGTCCTGCAGCGATGGGAGACTGCAGCCAGCGATGTTTTCAGCTGACCTGACAGCTTGCTGTAGTTTTTGTGTGTTGTGAGAGGATGCTGCACTAAACCAGACAGTAATGCGGATCAAACCTTCAATATTTTGCCTTGCATTTCTGAATCATGTTGGCTATGAACTCTCACTAACTCTTTTAAAAGACTCCCACTGATGTTGTTGCTCCCCACTTTTGCCATCGGCAGTTCATCCACTTCCTTCCCTTTGGCAGTTTTGCTCCTTGTCCCCCACCCCTGTGTAATTAACCCCTTGTTAGTTTGACCTCTTCCTTCCCTCATGAGCTTGCCCTGATGTTTGCAACAGGTTCCTGTCTCTGCTCATTTTGTTCCAATGCTCCCCAATGAGGCTCATGTCCATCTTTGGTGAAAATTAGTGCTGCTCCCAATCAGAGTAGGTTTATGCAGTGGGAGACAGCAAGTTCGGAAGTGGAAATTTTGCCTGTCCCATGAATCACAAGCACGATTGGGCTTGGTATCGTGTTGTGGCCTGTGATGAACTGCGCTTAAACAGTCTGGCTAAAGACAGCTTGAGATAGAACAGCAACCCCAAGCAAGTAAGTGATCAGTGGGCATGCATTGATATCATCAAGTGGTGATCAAAGGCATTAAAACAGAAACTGGAGATCTAAGGAAGCTTGAAGCAGGGAGCTGGGAAGTGTGAGTTGGGTTCATTACTTGAACAAAGAGCTGAATGAGTGTCTGGGACTGAAGTCTGAAGGGTCGTGTAGAGACTGAGTAATTACAGACTCCATGGCAACAACAGCTCCTATCCTGTAGATACTATGGCAACATCAGAGTGGAACAGTCTCACACAAATGAGTGCTCACAAGACCTGAAGTTGCTACTCAGGTCAGTTTAAAATGAAGCTGTTAGCAGGAGAACATGGAAGATCTGACCATGCCTGTACTATACGGCAACTAATGTGTACACACGTGCACACATATTTGCACCACAAACATCCATAACACACTCACACATGCACATGCAGTTTACATACAGTTGTAAATATGCAATGCCAGTGCATACAAATATATAAGCACACATTCACACACATCACAAACTCACACCAAACACATAAGCACACACATATAAACATGCAAACACACACACAGAAGCAAATATAACTGACACACACACAAGGGCTTTGCACCATATGTACATACACTCAAAATGCACACATACATCACACATGCGCACCACAAACACCCAAACATACGCACAACACTCAAACTTGCTCGTGCACAAATGCACATTCAGCTTACATGCACTCATACACATATGCAAAAATACATTCACAGACACGAATACAAGCACACACACACATGCAGACACACTGACCTACAAATGCACTCAGGCATTAACGCACCCATACAGACACTCTCACCTCTCTGTACTGAGGACCTGACCGCACCACCACTTAGTTGCAGCTCCCGGGCTGAGCACCAGCTGCTGGAAGTACCGGGTGTAACGGTGCCCTTCGGTACCCGCGCACCACGGGACTCTGCCTCTAACTTGACTGGAGTTGGGGGAGGTGTTGCAGGGGAAGGATGAGGTTGACCGGGCTTGGGGCAAGTAGGGGACAGGCTCGTCCCGACGCGCTGAGACGCCAAGGTGGGGTGGGCGTCCCCCTCATTCTCCCCTACCCTCCTCCTCCTCCTCCCTCCGGCAGCATGCTGCGCCCACATCGACCCATTGCGACGCACGGGCCGTTTTCACTGGATCCCGGGTCCTACTCACACTCAATGTACTGGTGAAGCTGAGCGAACTCATCGGGACTCAGGGTGGTCCACGCTTTCCCGTCCATCGGCGCTTCCTCAGGGGACTGGCTCCAGCAGGGAACACCTACAGGAGGGTGAGGAGAGAGAGGGAGAGGTCAGATGACAGTTTCTACACCAGCGTCCCAGCCTCTAACCCACCGTCAGCAGCGCTACTCGCGGCTGCCAGGTCACTTGGTGAGAGGAGGTGGGTAGGGCGGTCTGCCTCCTCACCTAGCACACCGACAACACTGCCACCCTCACAGCCCCTGTAATTTACCGGCTGCCCATGAGCCTCCTCTGCCTTGAAGCACAGACCTGAGTGGCGGTGGGGTAGTGCAAATAGCTCCCGGGCCTTGCCAACGCGACAAGTTAAGTTTGACGGATTCATAGGGGATAGGATTCCCTTCCGACGGCCGACCCACGCAGTGGGAAACGGCTGTCACTTCAGGAGCAGAAAAGGCCGGAAGCTCTTGCATTGCGTGACATTGCATCCAAAGCAAAGAGGGTGGGGTGGGGTGGGGACAGGAGCGGGGTAGACTGTGAGATCTTCTCCCACACCCCTCCCCAGTGGGAATCCAGTTTCTACTAAATTCCTCAACGGGCTTATCTAATTCCCAACTTCTGCTTTTGGAACATCCCGTATATGGATGCACCTGGTTCTGAGCATCCAGCCATGTGGACGCTATGGCCAAAGAAAGCCCACCAGCACCTCACTTCCTAGGAAAGCTAAGGAGATTCAGCACCACAGAGAGCATCTTATCTGGATGCATTACAGCGTTTGTCCTGCCTGAAACTGCAAACGTAGTCCATTGTGCAAACCAGCCTTCCCTACATTGACAATGTCTACACTTCCAGCTGCCTCAGAAAAGCAGCCAACATAATCAAGGACCCCTCCCATACCGGGACATTCTCTCTCCCCCCCTCACTGAGATACAAAAGCTTAAGAACAAGTACCACCAGGCTCAAAGACAGCTCCTATCCCACAGATAACAGACTCCTAAACACAAGATGAACTCTTGGTTTCCTAATCTATCTCGTAACCTTGCACCTTCTTGCCTACCTGCACTTTCTTTGTAACTGTTACACTTCATTGTGCATCTCGGTTTTCTTTTTACTGCCTTGATACACTTATGTACGGAATGATCTGTCTGGAAGGCACTCAAACAAAAGCTTTTTACTGTATCTCGGTACATGTGAAAATGATAAATCAATTACCAACTGACAATACTCATCAAACCCCTTTGGAACGACCCCAGTTCCTTTTTAACAAAAATACGTTTACTACAAATCACATTCTACACACAATACTACAATAGATACAATAACAGTGACTAACACAATTATTAACACGAACTAAATTAAAATATTTCCATCCCTGTCACGGATGGCATTTAACTCTTGCGGTGCCTAACGGTCCCGGAACACCTCCATGACACCCGTGAAGGCTGCGTGCTCTCTCTTCACGGTTACCCGGGCACGGACATACTCCGGAACATCGCCAGGCAGTCCGCCCTGCCGCTACCAATTCGGTGGGGGGGGGGGGGGGAGCCCTGGCTGTACTTCATGGGTGGAGTGGCACAGTTCTTCGGTCTACAGTCCAGCTACGCTGAGGCTTAGACCATTCACGGGGAGTGGGGAGTTCGATCCCACCATGGTAATCCCCGAATTCAGATTCAGTTGAGGAAATAATTTGAAATTAAAGCCCGTCCGTGCAGCAGCAAGCAGGAAACTGGCGGGTTGTTTTGAAAACCTATTGAACTGACCAATGCCCTTCAGGGAAAGAAAACATCCCTCCTTTTCCGAGCTGGCCCATACCGCAGTTGTGCTCGCGGTCATCGGAAAAGAGAATCAGGCCGCGTTGTGATGCGCACTCTGGCCAAAGAGTCTAGTCTTGAAGTCAGACCTTAAAGAGCAGAAAAGCCGCCTTAAGGGACATCTGAATGAACGTGGTTGAGGGATTGGATAGTACCACCTGCAAAGGTCTCAATGCAACTCAGTTCTTTAAACTTACATTCCGCACCGTAATAAAAAACGCGGTCGGGATTGGGAAGTTCGAGCAGACTGGTTTCTAAACGCACCGTGTTCAGACATAAAGGTGGAAACCATCAAAGAGCAGCTCACAATTAACAAAAGCCAGCAAGTGACTGGACTGCGGACAGACACCAGCTCTGGGGAACGTCTGCAGCCGCGGCAGGCAGCACTCTCTCACAGACCGGCTAATCGTTTAACTAACTGCTTACTGTCCGGGTTCACCCGCGAGGTCCCGCAGCAGCTTTCCTTTTACCCATATGCACAGTCCCTGCACGCACGCCCCGCGAAACCCAGCGTTGCTCGCGTCGCTTCCTTTCCCTCGGGTGGTCGGGCTGAAGATGTGACCTCGCGGCCGTGACCGCGCACCACGCTCCTGCCGAAGCGCTCTCCCTACCGATGGGCAGCAGAAGCCAGGGAGCTACCCCCTCCCGCCACCTCCTCACCATCAACCCCGCACCCTTACCCCTAGCACTATGTGTCTGGATCCGGGTCTTGTTTCACACTGCAGTGCAGCATCTACAATTCAGCTCGAGCAGGAGGAGTCACTGCACAGTTCAAAGAAATCCAGGCGAGCAACCTTCTGCAGATCGAGCACTGCCTAACTGCTTGTTTGCAGTAGAGTGCAGAGAGCTTAGCTTGTGAATCAGGTCAGAGAAAAACCAAAGCCCCAACCTTACTCGTTCGGTTGCGACCACAAGAAGGAAGGGCACCGGCAGGTTAAATAATCAGCGGAGCCCAGGGGAGGGCGTGGAGGTAAGGAAAGGGGAGGGCGCACAGAGATACGATGCTCTGTGCAATAAAAGCGAGCATTGCCAGTGGAAAAATAGATTCAGACAACACTTAGAGCATTGCTTCCTCTTACTGCAGGTTTATGTACAACCTGGCACCAGGAAAATAAAAAAACGACGGTGACTCACACCTCCAACCTACAGACTTCCTGTTTGCGATATTGTCACAGGGGTTGCAACTTGCACTCTCTGCAGCAGGTATTCCAGTCGCGCAGACCGTCAGGTCGGGCTGCTCGACAGCGCACGGGCTTGAGGGCTCAGGTGGCTCGGGACGCCAACGCCCGAGCGCCGTGTCGGCTGGGCATTCCGCTTTCTGTGACAATTGGACGTCTCATAACCCATGTGGGGAGTCGATGCACTTCGCCAGCGGTTGTCCCATTAAAGGCGCGCCAAGGAAGCCGGGCTTTTTCGCGCTCACCTGGCTGTTTATGGGGTTCTCACGCTGACCTGGTTCACGCCATCTACCAAACATTACCTCAGTGAAAGCAGATGCCATGCCAAAACCCCTTCAAATCTCCCAGCTTTGCACACAGACTACCCGTAAGGCCCAACACTTAACGCTGACCATTGGAGCGCGTAAGATTCCCAAAAGACTGGTAGGAACTCAGACCCTGAGCTGACGGTCCTGCAAACTACAGGGAATGCTCTTGGATTTGAATAAAGTATTCTTTCAATAACGAGTTATTGCTCTTGAATTTTAAAAAAATCAATAACAAGCTGCTGTGCGCACTTTATGAATTGTGGCTGACTCCACCAGCCTGTCTATCTCAAGTTCTGGCTCTCTCTCATCGTCACCTGCCTCTCCCATTCCTTTACTCCCGAAGCTCCAAATCCTTTCAGAGCGTATTCATTGAATTCTCACTGTATTTCTCCAATACTTTGACTCGCTTCAGACTTTCTATCAGTGTTCACACGTGTGCGTATTAAGAATACACATGTCTATGTTACATGTTTATCTGTTATCACATCCTCTAACAAATCCTGACTCTGAACCCATCTTCTCACTAATACTTCCCTTCAATTACCTTGACCCAATATAAGGTGTACTTCCTTATATAACCAATCTCCTGTATCAGCAGAAAAAATCAAGTTATAACATAATAAATTTCTTCTCTGTCTGTAGTTTCTCTCTGCCCGAATCTCTCGGAGAGCTTTACTCTCTTTTTCTCTCTCTCCCTCTCTTTATTCCCCTCACTCCACTCTCTTCTCCTCGCTGCCTGGCGATCACTGGTAACCCACATGAAATACACTTCACGACCTCAGGGCACCCCAGGGTGCCTTACACCCAGGGAAGAACAGTCAGTGCTACAAACGTGCAGATGAATTTGCGTGACAAGCTCCCACAAAAGGCAGCGCGATGGTGGCGCCTAAACTTGCTTACTGCTGCCGTCGACGGTGCACCTTAAGGCCCCCTGCCACATTATGTACAATAAGGTGAGAGACTTGACCTCACAATCTACCTTGTCATGCACTGCACATTCTCTGCAGTTGTAACACTTTGTTCTTGCTTTTCTCTTGTATTACCTCGATGTACCAGTGCAATGAAATGATTGGGCTAAATTGTATGCAAAACACACTTATCATGGTACCTGTGGCAATAATAAACCAATTATTAATTATCATCTCTCTCAATCTTGATGTACTTATGTATGGAAAGATCTGTCTGGATGGCACACAAACCGAAGATTTTCAGTTCATCTTCGTACATGTGACAATAATAAGCCACTAACAAATTACTTCCAGTAACAATGTCACTGAGTTTGACTGCTTTCAATCTGCCACTTCCCTCCTTTCCCCTCACCTACTTCCCTCGCTCCAGGAAGTCTGACTTGGAGGGGGAGAGAAAAGGAGGGAAGGAACATCTTCTAATTTCTCTCCTTATGTCTGCTTCAAGTCAAATTCATAGTCAAGTTTATTGTCACAAGTACATGTGTGCATAGGTACAATGAAAAACTTACTTGCAGCAGCATTACAGGTGTTTTGTACTTCATTTTTCAGTAATATGTAAATATATTATTTGATTAAGCATTCTTTGTTGCTTACATAGTTCATTACGGGTTATATGTAAGAGGATGTGAATGGCATATATCATTACAAATTGTAAGTGTGCACCTCACTAAAGTAAAATGAAGTGAGTGTGTACATTATCCTAGCTGCCCCTGTTTACTTTTCAATTAGAACTGAGCACTGGCTTAGCTGTTTCAGTCATTCCACAAAGTGAGCTTGAACAGTATTTCAAAGACACTGAGCTGAAGCCTGCAGATATCCAACTAAGAACCTATACTGGAGAAAAGTTAACCCCTGTGGGAATGACATTTGTAACAGTGAAATACAACAACCAATAAGCCACACTGGGCTTGTATGTAGTAAAAACAGTAGGGCCAGCACTGTGGGGCTGTGATTGGCTGAGACAACTACAATATGATTGGAGATCCATCCACCATTTGCATGCCACATCCCCGCAAAAGAGTCAACTGAAAGCAAATTAAGAAAAATAATGGATGATGCCACAGCAACGTTCAAGGATGGCATTGGAAAACTCAAACATATCAAGGGTAAATTAGTGCTAAATGAAAATGCCACACCAAAGTTTTTATACCATCCGTGATAAAGTAGCCAGTGAGCTAGATTGCATGGAGGCTGAAGAAATTATATCCAAGGTTGAATGGAGCCCATGGGCAATGCCAGTGATCCCAGTAACTAAGAAGAATGGGTCTTTCAGGATCTGTGGTGATTTTAGGGTCACCATCAACCCATACTAAAAGTAGATCAATACCCTCTGCCCAGGGTAGATGATATCTTTGCAAATCTTTCTGGAGGGAAACACTTCAGTAGAGTGGATTTAGCTGAGGCCTACCTACAGATGGAGATGGAAGAAGAGTCCAAAGTGTTTCTCACCATAAACACTGGCAAATGACTTTATCACTATAATAGGCTTATTTTTGGAGCAACATCTACACCAGCAGAAAGCTGTGGACCAGGTGTTGCAAGACTGCCCAGGCATTCAGTTTTAGTTGGATGACATCATCGTTACTGGTGAGGATGCCAAGGAACATCTCCAAAATCTCAAAACAGTGTAAAGAAGTTTAGAAAATTATGGGCTTAGAGCACAATGCAACAAGTTTGAATTTTTCAAACCAAGCATCACGTACTGTGGCCACACCATTGGCACACAAGAACTACACAAGTGTGCTGAGAAAATTCAAGCAGTGCTGGATGCCTCAAGGCCAAAGGACATGTCACAATTGTGATCCTTTTTAGGATTTGTCAATGACTATAACAGGTTCCTGCCAAACCTGGCTACTGTGCTCCATCCCTTGGAACTCATTACTACAGATCAGGAAGAAATGGCAATGGACTAATCAGTGTCAGGTGGCTTTCCAAAAGACAAAGGAAACAGTGACATCAGACACTGTATTCACACATTATGATCCACATTGTCCAGTGAAGTTTGCCTGCAATACCTCACCTTATGGTATAGGAGCAGTCATGTCACATGTTATGAGTGAAAGAAGTGAATACCCCATAGCCTCCAGTAAACACCCTCACACACTGTTGATGTGTTGAGAAACCTCTTCTTAAGGACTGGTGTTCCAGAACACAGTCAGTGAGAATGGACCACAGTTTGTTGTGGAACAGTTTCAGTCATTCCTGGAAATGATTGGAATAAGACATATTACAGCTACGTCATACCAACCTGCTACAAATGGCTTGGTGGAAAGGTTTGTTCAGAGTCCAAAGAACACACTGTGGTCAACGTCAGCAGAACACACCACACTGACACTGAATCAGAAGCTCCCCAATTTCTTCTTTGCGTGTCGCAATGCAGTACACACCACAACCGACAACTCACCTGCTATACTATCACTGGGTCGTCCCTTGTGCCCACACTTGGATCTCCTCAAACACAACGTCAGAAGGAGTGTGCAGGACACACATCTGAGACAAACTGAGGGATCCTCCAACAAGGGGGTTTGATGTTTCACTCCTGGACAAACAGTCCTGTGAGGAACTACAGAGGTGATCAAAAGTGGATACTTGGAAAGATTAAGGACAGAACTGAAGATGACACATTGATCAGTTGAGGAGAGCAGAGTCAATTGTTTGAGAGGAAAGGTGGCTAGAGCTGTCAGTCCCAGAGTCAACCACCATGGAGGAGAGCCCAGAACCTGATATTGTAACACAGCACAATTCTCATTTGTCAAGCAGAGAAATCCTTTTGTCAGGAAAGACATTATCCCACAAAAGTAAGAAATCCTCCACATTGAGTAAGTCTTCAGGCCCAAATGAGACAATTTAAAATTGACTATGTTTTTATAGTAGTTGTATTATATAGTATACTGTATATATCTGTATAGAAGTTAAAACCTATGTACATGTAACTCATATATAAACTGAGCTAGTGATCAGGGTCGTGCTGTTTGGTTTAAGATCTGAATGGTTGTAGTTAAGTTGCTGTTCTTCAACCTGGTGGTGTGGGTCTTCAGGCTTCTGTACCTCCTGCTTGCTGCAAGAGATAGCATGATTCAGATTGTGCCTTGTCCACCAGACCCACGCAACTCCAGTTTCCACCCATCTGCTGCCCTTGCTCCTGTGTCAGCTGACATCGTGAATTATTCTCTCTCCTCAAGTCCCAACTCTTTCCCCCATCAACCTCTTCTCAAACAACCCATTCTTGTGATCTTCCTTTTCTCTTCCAAAGTCTGTGATTGTCTTATCGGTCATGTCACCTAACTCACCACTGAGTCCTGAGGCACCCACTCATTAGAGTTTACCTTTATCCCTAGACAAGGAGCTGTCCAATAAATGGTGGGATACTGAACAGTATGGAGGAACAGAGGGATCCTGGAGCATAGATCCCTGATGGCAACAGGTCAAGTACACAAGCTGATTAAAAGCACACAGGGGATGCCTACCCTTATCGGTAGAGCCATAGAATTTAAGAGAAGGGAGGTGTTACTGGAACAGTATGAAAGGACATAGGACATGGAACAGTATAGTACAGGAACAGCCTTTATGCCTCACGATGTTGTACTGAACCATCTAAGTTCATGAGTAAATGCCTAACTGTACTGTAGTGTTCTATGTTCTATTAGGCACATGGATAATGGAAAAATGGAGGCTATGTTGGAGTCGAGGGTTAGATTGATCATAGAGTAGGTTAAACAGTTGCCATGTCTTGGGCTGAAGGGCCTGCACTGTGCTCTTGTGTTCTATGTTCTATTAAACAAATCCATTCTGCCTACACAATGTCCATGCCCCTCCATTATCTGCCTATTTATCTGCCTTTCTAGGACCCCCTTAATATCTGCTTCCACCACCACCCCTGGAAGCACGATCCAGGCACTCAAAACTCCGTGCGAATAAACTTGCCCTCGATATTCAGCATTCTGAGGGGACTGCCTGCTCCACTCCTCCATCTGTACTGGCCACTCACTTTATCATAACTCTTTCCCACAAACCGCAGGAGATACAGCACTTGTCATCCTACTTTTTCCCTTCCCATCATCCAGTAACCCAAACGCTTCTTCCAGGTGAAGCAGAGATTCACTTGTATCTCTTCTTGTGCTGTACTGATCTGTTTTCCATTCAGCGCTCACAATAAGCTTCCATTTGTCCATCTCTTTAATTCTCCACCACTCTTTGTCTTTGTGTTTCAAGGATGCTCAGTGTAAGCCCAAGGATTGGCACCTCACCCTCTGACCAGAGAGGTTGAAACCCTCAACATTGATTTCCACAATTTCAAATAAGAGCCTTTCCTGCCTTTTATCTCACATTACCAGAACTTCTATTTCTTTCTTTCTTTTGAGATGCAGTGTGGTAACAGGGCCTTCTGGTCCAATAAGCCTGTGCTGCCCAGGTACATCCATATGATTAATTAACCTACTAACTCTATGCCTTTGGAATGTGGGAGGAAACCGGAGCGTCCAAAGGAACCCCATGCAAACACGGGGAGAACGTACAAACTCCTTGTAGATATTGGTGGAATTGAACCCGGGTCACTGGTGCTGTAATAGCGTTATGCTAACCACTACATAACCGTGTCACCCCGAAGTTACCTGCCACCCCCTAAGCTACTGTGTCACCCCTCTTCTGTTTCTCCTCTTCTGCTCTATCAAATCATTCAGCTTCTCTGTGTTCAGTTCAGGTCACCACATTATAGGAAGGATATGGAAGTGTTAGAGAGGGTGCAGAGGAGATTTACCTGGATGCTGTCTGGATTAAACAGCAGGCCTTATGAGGAAAGGCTGAGCAAGCTAGGGCTTTTCTCTCTGGAATAAAGAATGTGAGAGGTGACTTGATGGAGGTGTACAAGTCAATAAGAGGCACAGGTAGAGTGGGTAACCAGCAGCACCTTTTTCTCGGGGTGGAAATGGCTAATATGAAAGGGCATAATTTTAAGGTAATTGGAAGAAAGTTAAGGGGGGGATGTTGGAGGTAAGTTCTTTACACAGGATGTGTTTGGTGCATGGAACCCGCTGCCTGTCAGGAAATGTAGAGGAGGCTTGATGCAAAAGCAGAGAGGTGGCAGAGGCCATTCAGCGGGAACGATAACTTTAATAATAACCTGCAAAATAACGAGCCATGAGGGGCCACAAAACAAGAGAGAACAAACACCACAGACAACAAGGCAGCTGAAGGCTAGGAGCAACTGGTTAGGGCTAACTGGTTCAATGAGTGAACAAGGACGGTGGATGAGAGCTGGGTTTAAATAGGTTGTAGGTGATGAGTTGGAAATGAGAGGCAGGTGACTCCTGTCAGCTGGACAGTGACTGGGAGGTGCCTGCCTATGCAGGCTATGCTCTGCTAGGGGTGGTGGTAGAGGCCATTTAAGAGACTCTTAGATAGCCACATGGATGATAGAAAATGGAGGGCTATGTGGGAGGGAAGGGTGAGATTGGTTCTAGAGTAGGGTAATCCTATTTACGTGTCCCTCAGGCCACCTTTTGTTGCTCACAAGCCTTTACCATTCACTCTCAGCCAGGGCCGCCACCACTTGCATTACTCACGCTCTCGCTTCCTTACATCTCAATCTCATGATGTACCTTTCTTTTTGATCTCTCTACCCTCCTCTCACCCCTTCACCCTATTTTCCTTGCAAATTTAAATTTGTTTTCCCTCCAACTATTCCCAGTTCTGCTGCCAAACCAGTTTGGTTGCCAAACCAAACTATTAATGGTCCCTCTCTCCTCAGATTCTGCCTGGCCTGCTGAGTATTCCAAGCATTTTCTGTTTTTGTTTCAGATTTCCAGCATCTGTAAAATTTTGCTTTTGTATGTAACACAGGCAGGAGTACCTTTTGTAGTTCTGCTCACCAGATTACAGGCAGGTTGTGTCTACACTTGAGAAGGTTCCAAGATCAAGGTGTTGAGGTCTGAGGAGAGGGACAGGGCAGATCAGCTTGTTGCTCTGCTCTGCACTGAACTAAGGGTTTATGGACAGACTCTTTCTGTGAACCTCAGTTCAAAATGCTACTTGCTTGCATTGTTTGCATGATTTGCTTTTTTCTCTCTGACAGTCTCCTATTTTTAATTGGTTCATTTGGGTTTCTTT
This sequence comes from Hemitrygon akajei, assembly GCF_048418815.1. Lineage (NCBI taxonomy): Eukaryota > Metazoa > Chordata > Chondrichthyes > Myliobatiformes > Dasyatidae > Hemitrygon > Hemitrygon akajei. The sequence goes on along the minus strand of NC_133141.1, from coordinate 24,243,494 downwards.
GTTTGTGGCTGCCCGTTAGGAGTTGAATCTCAAGGTTGTATAATATATACGTACTTTGATAATAAATGTACTTTGAACTTTGAGATTTACAAGTACACCGCTGGTGTTGGAGAACAGCAATTATGAGGGTTGTTTCCTCCAGGGCAGATGCTGCCTGGTCTATTGAGTATTTACCGCATGTTATCTTTTAATCTCAGATTTCCAATATTTCGATCTTCATTTACTGACAAGGCATACAGGCAGTGCTGCCAGAGTGCAGTAGTTATATTCCTAAGAAACCTCATGTTTTGGAAAGTCCCATTATAACCGAACAGGCTCACAGTCTAGCTTGTTATGGCCCTTGCACCTTATTGTCTATCTGTTCTGCACTTTTTCTGTAACTGTAACACTTTATCAGAATTTTGTATTTGCTTGTTCCTTGTACTAGCTCAGTGCACTGATGTGGTGAAATTATCTGTATGGATGGCAATTTTTTTCACTGTACCTCAGTATGTGTGAAATAATACATCAATTTAGTTACTAGGCTTCAGTTTTCCAAAGCATAGTTTTAAAAAGATTTTTTCTGATCACGCTATAAACAAATGTGGTCTGCATAATGCAAATATTGTTGCCTAATGCATCAATCAACTTATAACCAATTTGCATTAGGGAGACGTTTATTATAACAGAACTGATGAATGTCTGGGGCAGGCTGCCAGGGATGGTAGTGGAGGCAGATGTGATAGTGACATTCAACAGGTAATTAGATAGTAGACATATGAATATGTAGCAAATGGAGACACATTATAACAGAACTACCCGTACAGCTGAATTATACTATATAAAGTAAAGAAGGGCACTCACAAATTGGATTGAAGCCATTGCTTAAGCTATCAATAATCAAAGAATACAGATGTAAAGCAGCTGGTAGAAGGACTTCAGGGGAATTGAGAAGAATCTTTCTCATCCAGCTTGAGCTTGCAACCTGCAGTAGGGAGGCAGAAACCCACCCAGCACTTTATGTCTTGGAGCATTGTGTGCATTACAGGAAGGATGTGAAGCCATGGATCATGTGCAGGCAGAAGGGATTTAATTCAGCACCATGTTCAACATAGACATGGTAAGCTGAAGGGCCTGTATCTGTGCTATACTATTCTATATCCTATGTTTAAGGATACTTACAGATCTAACTGAAATGCCCTATCCTGCCAAGCTCTCATTCCAGATCTACCGAGTGGGATGAGGCTCGGTGACCCTTACTCAGCCCGCTGTGCCACAAGTGTCCAGGGTTCCACAAACCTCTCTGCCTCCCTCCGTAAAAGCCATAGATTGGGATTGCCTCCCCGCACGGTGCTGCGTTGAAGGTGACGTGTGGCTGGGAAAATGCCCATGTGGTTGTTCACATCCACCTGGTGAGGCTGACTAGCTCTGGGGCAAAGCTGGCACTCTCCCAGCGCTGCCAACCTGGATCAGATGCCTGGAACTCTAAACAAAAGCTGCACATGCTGGAAATCTGAAATAAAAACATTCAGTAGGTCAGACATTGCACTATCTGAATTTAACTGCCCCTTAACTGACATATTGTTTTAATCCTCCCTAGCTTACAAAGGTCTGACATGCAAGCTATACTGTACGATTGAAAGAATGTTTGAAAGACTAGTGGGGAGAGTGGAGTAGAGGGATCTTCTAGAACGTCAGCAAAACAAAAGCCTTCAGAAAGGGGGAAGCGGTGCAAATGCTGCTGTCTACATCACTGGTGCTGAGGTTGAGAGGTTTGAGAGCTTCAGGCTCCTAGGTGTGAACGTCATCCTATCACAACAAGGTGCACCCTCACAGTCTACTTTGTTATGACCTTACACCTTATCATTTACCTACACTGCAGTTTTTCTGTAACAGTTATTCTGCATTCTGATAATGTTTTACCTGGTACTATCTCAAAGCACTGTGTAACGATTTGATCTGTATGAACAGTATGCATGACAAGCTTTTCACTGGATCTTGGTACGTGTGACATAATAAATCAATTTCAAGTCCATCTCTGCCGTCTTGGTTGGTGGCCTCACTTATGACTTGTGAAGTGTCCAGGTTACAGACAGTTCACAGGGAAGGAATCCTACCGTATGTAACCTGGGGAGGACCTGTATCAGAGAGATTCCCATTGCTCTCCCCCATATCCTCTGCTACCTTGACCAACTTGCTTTCTCTCCTTCTCAGTTCTGATGAAGGGTATTTGACCTGAAACGCTGTTTCTTGATCCACAGATGCTGCCTGACCTGCTCAAATTCCCGTAGCAAGTCTCGAATCCACACCCCATTAGACATAGAGGGGAGAGCACTGCCAGACAAGCCACGTTAGATCGGGAAGAGCCGAGAGGCTTGTTTGTCCTCCTGTACTCCCATCCGTCTTCACCCTGCAGGTACTGAGCCGGGGCCCGGAGACGGGAAGTCTGAGGGAGGAGAGAGCAGTAAAGGAAGAAGCTTTGTTTCCGGTTCATTCCACCAGCAGGGTAGTAACTGTTACAGGAAGATCAATGATATGTTTAGATAGAGAAGTACAACACCCTGCAGAGGCTGACTGATAGGCTGCACAACAGTTCAACAAACTGACATCCAGGTAACACACCACGGCCCTTGCACTTTCACTGTAACTGCGACACTACACTCAGAATGAGAATGAGAATCAGCTTTATTCTGCATTCTGCTTTTTGCAGCTCAGTCCATCATGGAATTCAACCCCCACTCTATTGACTCTGTCTACGCCTCCCACTGCTTTGGGAAATCAGCAAACATGATCAAATTCCCCTCCCAGCTGCGACGCTCTCTCTTCTCCCTCTGGCCGGGCAGAAGATAAAGAGGCTTGAGAGCACCAAGCTCAAGGACTGCTTCTATGCCACCGTTAATCAGAATCTTGAGTGGACCTTTTGTACGATAAAATATGGACTCTTGCATTTTATTTGACTCCCTGCAATGCACTCCCTCTGTAACTGTAACTCTATATTTTACATTCCATTTTCCTTTTGTACTACCTCAATGTATGGAATGGTGTGCCTGGATAGTGTCCAAACCAAAGCTTTTCACTGTATCTTGCCACGTAATAGATCAACAGCAATGCCAATTCCAACCCTAAAGCAAAAGGTTCTCTTTAAGGTTGAAAATCAGAAGGAAATCTCACATCCAGATATTGCTTTTTCTTAGCTCCAATTTTGGACACGCAAAACTTTTCTTAGCCAAAGTACTGTTGAATTTTAGTTACCTTATAAGTCAGTTTGCTCACAAGAGTGTGCTGTATCAGAGGGATCCCAGAGCACATGGTCACAGATCCCTGAAGGTAGCGGGAGAGGTAGGTAAGGTGAATAAAACGCACACGAGGTTCTTGCCACACAAGAGAAAAGGCACCCTCAAAGGCAAACAGATAACAGCCAGAGATGATCTCTTTTATTGTCACTGGTTGAGAGTTCCGTGGACTAGACAATAGACTCATTTGTGTTTCTTCAAGATAGCATTGGCAAAGGCAGTCTCTAATGTATCATCAATCAGAGTGTGCAGCACTTCCTTACCTAAGAGATACAGTATGTGTTCAGAACATTACAGAAGGCTTCAAAGTTCAAAACAAAAATTTTGGCAGTTGACCTTTGATGGGCAAAGAAAAAAACAAGTAGAAAAGTTGCACCAAAGAAGAAGCCTTTATATGGGTAAACTTTCATCCCATGATGGAAACACACACACACTGAGACACATACACATTTTCACACAGACACAGACATACCGTATACATAGACAGAAACACACACATACACAACCTCACACACACAGGTACAGACAGATACTCACACACACAAACACAGACACACACGCACATGCAGTTACACATGTAAGCACATACTGTACATACATAGACAGTCACAAATACACACACAGATACACAAATACATCAACACACACTTAACGCACACACACACACATACAGATACATGCTTGTGTACATGCACACAACTCAAAGAATGACACAACACACACATCATAAGTAGAAACATACACATCACAGACACACACACACACACACAATAAGACATACAGATTCACACATACATACAGTAAGCACATGTATATGCATAGAGACACACACACACAATTATATACATCTGTGGCACTGCTTATAGTGAGTCATGGGTTCAGTGAAAGGCTGCAGAGTATGAAAGCAGACACATCTCTGATGAAAGCTTTGGAAAGAAGTCTGTTAAGTGTTCTTCTCAAAGACAGGAATGAAAGTACTTTGGTATGACTCTCACAAAATTAATCAATCGTTTTTCCATACCCACTTTAGATAGATATGCATTGAGACAAATAACAGTTATCATAAAATGAATATCTTCACATAATATGGAGCAACTTGTTGCTGTTCTGTTTAGGGTGTATGGTTTCTAAGTAGCAGCCAGAAAAAAGTGTTAGTAGAAATATTAAGAACATCTGCAAATATTACCAAATATCTCCACTGTAGCATTTTATGTCACACAAAGGATCTGCTTAAATTAATATTTAAATTGAAGACTTATTCAGAATCTCCACATAAACTTCTATCATGAGAACATAACATTAGAAATAGAAGCAGGGAGGCCATTCAGCCCCTTGAGGCTATTCATTCACATTGTAGTTGATCTATTACTAGCACTATTGCCATGCACTAACCCCTCACCCATTCAAGCCTTTAATATTAATAAGTATGCAAGATTAATTTTCTTGCACAGAGATTACTAATTTATGAGCACTGGATACAATAATAAGTTAAAAGCAACACAGCTGATGCAACCACCTGATGATGGAGAAGGGTTCGCAGAGGAAATTATGCCCCAGGGATCCTGATTGACAGCAAAACTTTTTCAGATTGACCCAGTGTTTGTTGTTTTCAAGACCCACATACTCCTGCTAGGAATGAACTTGCAGGGAAAACATCTTTAGTGAAATTTTCTCTGGAAATGCCTTTACCATTTGATCTCAACTATTTGCTGATATCTTGCAGCAGAACACAATCTGTTATCAGTAGTCTGGTATGAGAAGACCACACCATTTTTTTGTCTGCTGAACTTTTCTGTGTCTTACGGCATGCTTTTTCTTCCTCTCTTTCTTTGCTCTTGAAAAACTTAACAAAACGATTGTAAGCAACAAGTTTTATGCCTCATTGTTGACTTCAGAAGAATCTTTGGATCGCAGAAGCGTCAGAATTCAACATTACCAAGAGTGGCTCGGTGGCATCCCATTGGCTGAGCTTTCTGAGTTCTAAAGGAAGGGTTTACAACCGGTAGCGGGGTGAAATAACTCCTAGACCTCATCAGCCTACCTGCAGCAGATATATCTGTTCATGCAAAGTAACCACCACCCATCTCTTGTAGAGACAAAATCCCACCTTCACACCTACATCACCCTCCATCATGTCCTGAGCCACCACCGTCGGGGATTGATTCAGAGCATCATCATCTGCAGATTCCTGTACAAAAGCTGCACACCCATTCTGACTGAGAATATGGTGAGATTGCACCATCTCGGATCGCAAGACCCTGCAGCGGATAGTGAGGTCAGCTGAGATCAGCGGGGTCTCTCTTCCCGCCATCACGGACATTTACACTACACGCTGCATCCGCAAAGCAAACAGCATTATGAAGGACCCCACGCATCCCTCATACAAACTCTTCTCCCTCCTGCCGTCTGAGAAAAGGCACTGAAGCATTCAGGCTCTCACGACCAGACTATGTAACAGTTTCTTCCCCCAAGCTATCAGACTCCTCAATACCCAGCGCCTGGACTGACACCTTACTGCCCTATTGTCCTGTTTATTATTTATTGTAATGCCTGCACTGTTTTGTGCACTTTATGCAGTCCTGGGTAGGTCTGTAGTCTAGTGTAGTTGTTGTGTGTTTTTTTTCTCTGTGTTGTTTCTTACGTAGTTCAGTCTAGTTTTTGCACTGTGTCATGTAACACCATGGTCCTGAAAAATGTTGTCTTACTTTTACTATGTACTGTACCAGCAGCTATGGTCGAAATGACAATAAAAGTGACTTGACTTGACTTGACTTGAGATATATGTACTTCGAGAATAAATTTACTTTGAACTTTGAAATGTATCATCGCTGAGTTGAAATCCTGGAGCTCCCTCCCTAACAGCGCCATGGCACAGAAGGGCTGTAGTGGGTCAAGGAGATGCTCAGCCCTGGCTTCTCAGTTGGCAATGAATACTGGCCTTCCATTAGAAGACACATTAAACTGAGACCATATTAGTCCTATCAAATGAACAAAAAAATATTCTCCTGCGATAAATTGATAGGCAGTTCTCCCAGTTCTGGGGCAATGAGTATTTCTCAATCAAGGTCACAAAAATATTCAATTTTCTTATTTGCCTGATCAACCTTTATGGAACCTTGCTCTGTGCAAATTGGACTTCAGGTGTGGCTGCAAACACGAGATTATTGACACCGATGTATTTGCCTGAAATGCAAATGAACATGGCCACATAAACACAAAGCAGATAATGGAGCTACAATAGTTGATGGTGATGCAATATTGACTCCAGATCAGGTGGATTAGTTCAACATCCGAGCAGTCGATAGAGTGACTCATGCTTGTATCGAATTCTCCCTGAGACTGTATTTGTACAGATGCGTCTTTATGAAGCCTCACATTAACTCCAATACAGCTTTTATTTGCAGTGCGGTCACCAGTGTAATGTGTGCAAACAAAAGGGCTAAAAATTAATTTGCTTAAGATATCCTCATTCTATTTGTAAGTGTCAATTTGCATTAGTCCTTTAATCGCATGCTCTGGCCATATTTTTGATTACCCTCTCACCCCTACTCTTCTCCTCACTTGCCTATTTCCTCCCTTCCTTTTAGAGTTAAGGAACTGCAAGGTTTAAAAGACCCTGATGGGAGTTGTTTATAGACCCCCAAACGGTAGTAAGGATGTAGCCTACAAATTACAACGGGAGATAGAAAATGCATGCCAAAAAGGCATTGTTACAATAGTCATGGGGGACTTCAATATGCAGGTAGACTGGGAAAATCAGGTTTGTGCTGGATTCCAGGAGGGGGTGTTTCTAGAGTGCCTACAAGATGGATTTTTAGAGCAGCTCGTAGTTGAGCTCACTAGAGGATCAGCTATACTGGATTGTGTGTTGTGCAATGAACCAGAATTGATTAGAGAGCTTAAAGTAAAAGAACCCTTAGGAGAAAGTTATCATAATATGATTGAATTCACCCTGAAATTTGAGAAGGAGAAGGTAAGATCAGATGTATCAGTATTACAGTGGAGAAAAGGGAATTACAGAGGCATGGGAGAGGAGTTGGCCAGAATTGATCGGAAAAGAACGTTGGCAGGATGATGGCAGAGCAGCAATGGCTGGAATTTCTGGAAGCAATTTGGAAGGCACAGGATATATACATCCCAAAGAGGAAGAGATATTCTAAAGGAAAGATGACACAACTGTGGCTAACAAGAGAAGTCAAAGCTAACATAAAAGCCAAAGAGAGGACATATACTGGAGCAAAAATTAGTGGGAAGTTAGAAGATTGGAAAACTTTTAAAAACCAACAGAAGGCAACTAAAAAAGTAATTAAGAAGGTAAAGATGGCATACAAAAGTAAACTAGCCAATAATATTAAAGAGGATATCAAAGGTTTCTTTGATACATAAAGGGTAAAAGAGAGGCGAGAGTGGATATCGGACCACTGGAAAACGATGCTGGAGAGGTAGTAATGGAGGAGAGCAAAATGGTGGATGAATTGAATAAGTATTTTGCATCAGTCTTCACCATGGAAGACACTACCTGTATGGTGGAAGGTCCATGTGTCAGGGGTCATGAAGTGTGTGAAGTTACCACAACTAGAGAGAACGTTCTTGGGAAACCGAAAGGTCTGATGGTGTACACCTCAGAGTTCTGAAAGAGATGACTGAAGAGATTGTGGAGGCATTATTAATGATCTTTCAAGAATCACTAGCTATTGGAATGGTTCTGGAAGACTGGAAAATTGCAAATATCTCTCCATTTTTCAAAAATGGAGAGAGGCAGAAGAAAGGAAACTATAGGCCAGTTAATCTGGCCTCAGTGGTTGGAAAGCTGTTGGAGTTGATTATTAAGGATGAGGTCTCAGGGAACTTGGAGGCACATGATAAAATAGACCATAGTCAGCATGGTTTCCTCAAGGGAAAATCTTGCCTGACAAATCTGTTGGAATTCTTTGAAGAAACAACAAGCAGTATAGACAATGAAGAATTGGTTGATGTTGTGTACTTGGATTTTCAGAAAGCCTTTGACAAGGTGCCACACAAGAGGCTGCTTATCAAGCTATGAGCCCATGGTTTTACAGGAAAAGTAAAGGCATGGATAAAGCAGTGGCTGATTGTCAGGAGGCAAAGAATGGAAATAAAATGAGCCTTTTCTGGTTGGCTGCCAGTGGCTAGCGGTGTTCCATAAGGGTCTGTTGGAACCAATTTTTTTACATTATATGCCAATGATTTAGATGATGGAATTGACAGTTTTGTTGCAAAATTTGGAGGTGATATGAAGATAGGTGGAGAGGCAGGTAGTTTTGAGATAGTAAAGAAGCTATGGAAGGACTTAGACAAATTAGGAGAACGGGCAAAGAAGTGGCAGATGGAATACAGCATCGGGGAGTGTATGGTCATGCATTATGGTAGAAGAAATGAAAGAGTTAACCATTTTCTAAATGGAGAGAAAATACAATATACTGAGGTGCAAAGGGACTTGGGAGTCCTTGTGCAGGATTCCCTAAAGGTTAATTTGCAAGTTGAGTCTGTGGTGAGGAAGGCAAATGCAATATTTGCATTCATTTCAAGAGGATTACAATGAAAAAGCAAAGATGTAACGTTCAGACTTTATAAAGCACTGGTGAGGCCTCATTTGTAGTATTGTGAGCTGTTTCTGGGCCCCTTATTTTAGAAAGGATGTGCTGAAACTGGAGAGGATTCAAAAGAGGTTCACAAAAATGATTCCAGGATTTGAGTCATGTGAAATGTATTTGATGGCTGTGGGCCTGTATTTACTAGAATTCAGAAGAATGAGGGGTGACCTCATTAAAACCTATCGAATGGTGAAAAGCCTTGATAGAGTGGATGTGGAGAGGATATTTCCTATGGTGGAAGAGTCTGAGACCAGAGGACACAGCCTCATAATAAAGGAATGTCCTTCTAAAATGGAGATGAGGAGGAATTTCTTTAGCCAGAGAGTGGTGAATCTGTGGAATTTTTTGTCACAGGGAGCGGTGGAGGGCAAGTCTTTATGTGTATTTAAGGCAGAGGTTGATAGATTTTTGATTGGTCAGGGTATGAAGGGATGGGGAGAAGGCAGGAGATTGGGGCTGAGAGGAAAATTGGATCAGGCATGATGAAATGGTGGAGCAGGCTTGATGTGCCAAATGGCCTAACTCTGCTCCTATATCTTATGGTCTTATAGCCTCCTAGTTACCCTCCTCCTTCCCTTTTTGCCATGGTGCACTCTCATCCCTTATTAGATTCCTCCTTCTTCAGCCTTTTAGCTTTTCCACCTATCACCACCTAGCTCCTCACTTTGTCCCCCTTCCCCACCTATCCACCTGGTCTCATCTGTCACCTGTCCTGATGGAGGGTAGCAGCCCAAAACATCAAATGTCTATTCCCCTCTATAGATGCTACATATCCTGCTGGGTTGCTCCAGCATTTTGTGCGTGTTACTCCGGATTTCCAGTGCCTGCAAAATCTCTTGTGTCTCTGCACAGGATTATTTGGCTATCATCACAACGCTGCCAGGATTTTGTCCAAATTGTTTGCTTAAAATAAGCCAGCAATTACGTCTCAAAATGCACTCAGTCACCTGCAAAATGTGTTTGCTTCTCCTGGGGTTATTGAGGGCATTGTACAAATCCAAGCCCTTCTGTGCTTGCATCGGTTTGAAAAATAGCGTTTTCAAGCACGTTCTTGGCAGAACTACCCCCATTTCTGAGGTGCACACGATAGTGCAAAAGTGGTGCTGCAGGTGCACGGCTTCAGGCACCCAGTGCTGTATGTACGGAGTCTGTATGCTTCCCTTGTCTGCTCCCACAACGCTTTCCTTTCACATCCCAAAGATGTACAGGATAGCAGGTTAACTCGCAACTGTCAACTACCTCAAGTGCGCAGATGAGTGGCAGGAGAATCGGGAAAAGCTGGTGGCAGAGCAGCTTACAGGAAGATATGTGGGGTATTGGGACTGAGGGTGATGAGAGCCAGCCTAGATAGGGTGGGCCAAATGGCCTCCTTAGATGGCATGGGAAAATATAAGTACAGACATGTTAATCTCAATTACTCTAAGACTGGAAGGAACACCAATAAAATAAGAACAATACCTCTTCTCACCTGCATATCGCTTCCCCCGGGTCCCCTTCTCCTTCCCTTTCTCCTATGGTCTACTCTCCTCTCTTATCAGATTCCTTCCACTCCAGCTCTTCACCTTTCCTACTCACCTGGCTTCACCTATCACCTTGTAGCTAATACTCCTTTCCCCTAACCCCATCTTTTTATTCTGCTGTCTTCCCCCTTGCTTTCCAGTCCTGAAGAAGGGTCTTGGCCCTAAATGTTGACTGTTCATTTCCATAGATGCTGCCTGATCTGCTGAGTTCCTCCAGCATTTTGTGTGTGTTGCTTTGGATTTCCAGCATCTGCAGATATCCTCATACTTACCAATTAAATCAAGAGCATTAATTTATATAGTGTCCTTTCTCAACTGCTGGAATACCCTATAGCAGTTCACGGCAAATGAACTGTTTTTACTTTTGTGTGAATTATGCAATATAGGCAAACCCAAAAGCCACTAATCAAAATGCAAGGTCCCAGAAACAGCAATGAGGTCAGGGTTAACCAACTTGTAGTCAGTGGCAGTGATAGAGGAAGGACTATTGGCCAGGCTAATGGCCAATTAGCTATTAGGCTACTCTTCCTCTAATGATGTCACAGGATCTTTTACAAACCAGTGGGAGGACAGACAGAGGCTTTGGTTTGATGTCTTACCTGAAGGTGACACCTCAAAGGGTTCAGCTCTCCCTCCGAATACAGTGTCAGCTTGGATGACACAATCACACTCTACACTCTGCCTTGAACCTGTGCGATACCACAACAAAACCATTCAAAGATCAGCACCAGCTTTATTATGGTAATATCAATCCTAAGGACCAAAGTACAATGATAAAAGGCATTTCATTCAAGTAGGGCATATTAAATTCCCACTTACTCATAGTCATGGAGCACTGCAGTGCAGAAACTGGGCATTTGGCCCATCTAATCCATACCAAACTATTCTTCTGAATAGTCCCACTGATCTGCACCTGGACCACAGTCCTTCATACCCACCCCATCCATGTTTTTATCCAAATTTTTCTTTAATGCTGAAATTGAACCCATAGTCACCACTTCCGCTAGCAGCTCGTTCCACACTTAAATCACCCTCTGAGTGAAGAAGTTCCACCTGTTTTCCCTTTAAAGAGTTCACCTTTCACCCTTAAACTATGACCTCTAGTTCTAATCTCACCTAACCTCAGTGGAAAAGGCCCGCTTGCATTTACCCTATCCATACTGCTCATAATTTTGTGTTCCTTGATCGAATCTCCCCTCATTCTCCTATGCTCCAGGGAATAGAGTATTAACCAATTCAAACTTTCCCTATAGCTCAAGTCCCAGCAACATCTTTGTAAATTTTCTCATGTTCCCGTTTACTTTTTCTCTGTCAAATCTTAACATCTAGCTGAATATTACTTTTCTTCCTACCTTCAAACGAAGGCAGGGTATCTGATAAACAAGATAAGAGACCACAATATTACAGGAAAAATACTAGCATGGATAGAAAATTGGCTAACTGGCATGAGGCAAAGAGTGGGAATAAAGGGGGCCTTTTCTGGTGGGCTGCCACTAACTAGTGGTGTTTGGCAGGAGTTGGAATTGGGACCCCTTCTTTTCATGTCATATGTCAATGATTTGGATGATGGAATTGATGGCTTTGTGGCCAGGTGGAGGGGTAGGTAGTGCTGAGGAAACAGGGAGTCTGCAAGAAACACTTAGATTAGGAGAACTGGGAAAATAAGGGGCAAATGGAATATAGTGTAGGGAAGTGTACGGTCATCTAGGTTCTTGATTGGACATGACATTAAAGGTTATGAGGAAAAGGCCGGGAACTGGGGTAGAGAAGGAGATTAAAAAAGATCAGCCATGATTGAATGGCGGAGCAGACTCGATGGGCCAAATGGCCTAATTCTGCTCCTATGTCCTATGGTCTTATGGTCATGCACTTTGATAGAAGAAACAAAGCATAGAATATTTTCTAACCAGGGAGCAAATTCAGAATTCAGAGATGCAAAGGGACTTGGGAGTCCTTGTGCAGGGTTCCTTAAAGGTTAATTTGCAGGTTGAGTCAGTGGTAAGGAAAGCAAATGCAATGTTAGCATTCTTTCCAAGAGGATTAGAATATATCAACTAGGATGTAAAGCTGAGGCTTTATACGGCATTGGTCAGACCACACTTGGAACATCGTGAGCAGTTTTGGACCCCTTATCTCTCGGAAAATATGTGCTGGTTTTGGTGACGTTCCAGAGGAGGTGCATGAGAATGATCCCGGGAATGAAAGGGTTAATGTTTGAGGACCGTTTGATGGCTGTGGTCCTGTATTTGCTGGAGTTTAGAAGAATGAGGAGGGATTTCATTAAAATGAAGGTTGAAAGGCCCAGATAGAGTGGATGTGGAGAGGATGTTTCCTATAGTGGGAGAGTCTAGGACCAGAGGGCAAGCCTTAGAATAGAGGGACATTCCTTTAGAACAGAGATGAAGAGGAACTTCTTTAGCCAGAGGGAGGTGCATCTGTGGAATTTATTGCCACAGATACCTGTGCAGGCCAAGTCACTGGGCATATTTATAGGTTCTTGATTAGTGAGGGTGTCAAAGTTTATGGGGCGAAGGCAGGAGAATGGGGCTGAGAGGGATAATAAATCATCCATAACAGAATGGTGAAGTAGACTTGATTGTTCAAATGGCCTGAATATGCTCCTGTGTCTAATGGTCTTACACACAAAATGCTGGAGGAACTCAGAGCATCAGACAACATCTATGGAGGGAAATGGACGGGTCTAAATTAAGGGCCTTCACTCCAAATATCGACTGTCCATTTCCCGCCATAGATGTTGTTTGACCCTCTGAGTTCCTCCAGCATTTTGTGTGTATTGCTCTAGATTACAGCGTCTGCAGTCTTTTGTGTCTCCTTTACTCTTATCTTGTTTCCCTGGCATTTCTGAATCTTTTCTCCAAAATGTTGAGGCTTATATTATCTTGTATTTTCTTCCTTGTTTCAACTACCCATTTTGGAAATTTGAGCAAGCTTCAAAACTAACTTGACTCTTACTGAGTAACAAAGCCCGTCCCCAAAAGGTTTAATGGAATCATAGAGTCAGAAAACAATACAGCGTTGATACTGGCCCTTCTGCACAATCAATTCCTGCTGACCATATTTTCCATGGAGCTAGTCCCTATTTCCTGCATTTGGCTCATCTCCCCCTAAGCCTTGTAAATCCACATATCTATCCAAGTGCTATTGAATCTGCCTCAACCATTTCCTCTGGCGCCTCAATCCATATACTCATCACCTTCTGCATGAGGAAGTTGCCCCTCAAGTCTCTTTTAAATCATTTCCCTCTCACCCTAAATCTATACCCCATTGATTTGGACTCTCCTGCCCTGGGGAAAAGACTGTAACCATCCATTTCATTTATGCCTCTCATAGAAGTACTTAATGATAAGATTGCTCCTCATTCTCTTACAGTCCAAGGAATAATGTCCTAGCCTGGACAACCTCTCCCTATTACTCAGACTCTCTCGTCCTGTCAATATCTTCATAAATCTTTTTCTGTACTCTTTCCACTTTAACCACATCTTTCCTGTGACAGGGTGACCAAACTGTACACTATGCTCCAAGTGCAGTTTCAGCAATGACTTGTACAACTGGAACTTTATGTCCCAACTCCTGTACTCAATGCCCTAAATATTATGTAGCGCCGTGGTTGATAAGGAATTTGTGCTCAAACATCCTGCACCCTTGAAAAAGGGAATAGACTTGTCTCTGAAAGCTTTAAGACAGGCTGCAGCTGGTCTCCCGGGAGCCGGTGCTGAGTGTGGCTGACTTGAGCTAAACTTGTAAAATGCTGGAGGAACTCAGCAGGTCAGGCTGCATCTATGAAGAGAAATGAACAGTTGACATTTCAGGCTAGGAGAGGGTTTTGGCTCATTTCCCTCTATAGATGCCGCCTGAGTTCCTGAGTTCCTCCGGCTCATGATTTACAGCATCAGCAAAATCCCCTGTGTCTCCAATTTGAGCTAAACTTGCTTTTCACGTCTGATGAGTCAATTCAGCTATCACACACTAGGGGGCAAGCCAGAGTCAGGAACAGTCCTGACTCACTGAGTACCCATGGGTTGCCACATGCAGGTGGAATTTGATCCCAAAGCTGCAGAGGAGATAAACTTTGTCTTATTAGCAAAGAGCTGCTGCAAATACTAATGCCTCTTGTTAATAGAAATCAAACTGTTCAGGGAGCTTGTGCACAATTTACAGTTGGGCGCACTATTTATTTTTGTCCCCCCGGTGCTGTTTTTAGAACTGTGAATGCGAATGGTGAGATGAAGAGAAGCAGAAGTTTTAGGAAGCAAAAATACAAGTGCAGAAAACTAAAGCAAAGCCAGGACTTGTTGGAAAGCACTGTGGGTGAGATAGCATTTGCAAAAAAAAGGCAAGTTCATACTTTAGGTTTTACCTTCATACTTTTGTCATTCTCTTTGTGTCAAGGGTGGCTTGTTTTGCACTTGTTTCTTGGCTTCTCCTTATCTACTTGGAGCAGACACATGCTAGGGATACCCACAAGTTCTACTTTCACTGTCCTCCTGGAAATTTCTTGTGGTGATAGAACATCAATCAGATTGCCCCGTACAGGAGACCAGTGTTGAGCACATGGACAATGTGGAGATGGTTGTGCACGATTCGAAGCTTGATGGCGGGGACATTAGCAGGGAGAGGTCACTGATGGCGGTTCACTTATCTTACCATGGGATTTTGAAGATTTTGTGGGGTTAGGATTGGGGTTACCTCTCCAGTGCCTTGAGATGCCTGATGTAGATAGCCCAGTTCAAGTCAGTTACTGCTACCATGACATTACATTTGATGAGGTCTTGATCTTCAAACACACTTTCCATTTGTCAACCAAAGGCTGTGCAGGAACCCTGAAGAAAATACTGAATTTCATTGTTGATATTGACCTTTCACTATCTGTGGTGCACAGACCAAATGGAACTTCCTTTGTGGGTCAGAAAGAAACGTGCATTTGGTAATGAGGGAGTTGGGAAAGAACGATTAGTGGTTATTGGTTGATTGCTGTCATGTGTACTGAGATGCAGTCAAAAGCTTTTGTATTACAGGCCAGCTGAGCAGATCATTCCGTACATCAGTACATTGAGGTAGTACAGAAGGAGAACAGAATGTAGATTACAGTGTGACTGTTACAGA
This sequence comes from Hemitrygon akajei, assembly GCF_048418815.1. NCBI lineage: Eukaryota > Metazoa > Chordata > Chondrichthyes > Myliobatiformes > Dasyatidae > Hemitrygon > Hemitrygon akajei. The sequence continues at coordinate 24,227,963 of NC_133141.1, read as the reverse complement.
GAAAGTGCTGTGTGGGCTGAGGGTAAAGTGCAAGGGCCACAATGAGATAAATTGAGAGAGGTAGATCAAGAGTTGACTTTTATTGTACAGGAGAGCTGATCAAGAGTCGTATAACAGTGAGTCATATAAAGGCTGCCCTCAAGTCTGGTGGTAAATGCTTTTAGGTTTTTTGTATCTTCTGCCCAATGGGAGAGTGAGAAGAGAGAACGCCCAGGTGGGAGGGGGTCCTTGATTATGTTGGCTGCTCTCCCAAGGCAGCAGAAAGTATACAGGGGAGGGGAGGAGAGGCTAGTTTGTGTGGTGGGCTGGGCTGTGTTCACAACTCTTTTCTTGAGTTTCTTGTGGCAGTTGCCATACAAATTGTGATGCATCCATATAGGATGCTTTCTGTGGTGTATCTGTGAAAAAATAACTTCAACGGAAAGCTAGCTTCAACAGAGTCCACCTCTTCAGGAATGGCTTAGAACACAGATTTTTCAAAACCAACACCCTGCTTCACCAAGGGGACATGTACAAAGCTCTATTGAAGCACTGTCAGCTGCTTGATCATCCAAGCATGGTAGCAGAGGGCATTCCCTGCCAGACCTTTCAGTAAAGCTCTGATAGAGCCCCAGCTGGTCCTGAAGGGGCTCTACTGGTTCTGCCCTTGACAAATGCTGGACAGTTTTCGAAGTATTCCTGGATTTACCTGAGTCAAGTACAATGCAGGGTCAGAGGGAAGTAAGAAGCAGGGGAAATGGGACTAATAGGATTTCTCCCTAGGAACTGGCATGGCTATAGAGAGCCAAATGGCCTCCTTTTCTGTCATTCGTTAGTTCATTTCAGGTCAGTTGTGAATTCTGCCTACCTCCATCTTGCTCTTCTGGCTGAAAGCAGCCAGCTGAGTGGAAGCCGGTGAAAGAACCTCCAGCCATCTTGTGTTCTGATTTGGTTTCTTAGCATCCATGGATCTAGGGATCTATCATTCTGTTTTCTGTATGTTTCAATGGCTGTTTTATGGAGTGAAGTGTTCCAGTGGCCTATTGCATTACGTAATGTAGGCTTGTGTTATGTGTTCAGTGTTATGAATGTCTGCAGTTCTCTGAGGATATGGTCTTGGGGGTCCATGGTTTAAAGAATCTATAGCACTGCAGGTTTTTCAGTCTAGTAATATGGATCTATGGATCCAAGGGTTTATCGGTGGTAAATTCATGATTTAATCCAGTGGCCTATGATTTCATGATTCTATAGATTTAGAGAGCAAACACGAGGAAATCTGCAGATGCTGGAAATTCAAACAACAACACACACAAAATGCTGGTGGAACACAGCAGGCCAGGCAGCATCTACAGGGAGAAGCGCTGTCGATGTTTTGGGCCGAGACCCTTCGTCGGGAAGGGTCTCGGCCCAAAACGCCGACAGCGCTTCTCCCTATAGATGCTGCCTGGCCTGCTGTGTTCCATCAGCATTTTGTGTGTGTTGTTATTCTATAGATTTAGATCATTTTGTCTATTGTATTTGTAATGGTGGCTTTATAGTGTATAGGTCCATTGCTCTATGTTCTACGGGCCTATTATTTTATGCTTAAATGCACTATAGTTCTATAACTACGTTCTATGATGCTATAATCTATGATTCTATGGTCTTATTGCTACTTACTATCATTTTATGGTTCTATTTGCCTGCACTTCTATTGGTGTGGGTATTTGGATCTATGGGTCTATTGTTTTTTGGAAATACCATTTTATGATTCTTTAAAATCGATGTGTCTATGCACAGTTCTACCGATCTATTAGTTTATTTGTCAATGGGTGAATGAGTCAGTTTTTGGAATGAATCTGTAGAAATGAAGAATCTTACTCCCACAGAAAGATTCATTCATCTGTGTTTCTACATTCCTTTGGGATGATAGGTATCCATTGAATGGATTGGTATGGTATATACCATAATTGTATGGTTTCCCTGAACTGTGGGTATTTTGTTCGATAGTCCAAGGGCATATGGGTACGTGAGTCTGCAGGCAGATATGAAAGTTAGCCATTACTATCTGGGCCAGTATACCAACAAGAAAGTATCTGATACAATTAGCACAATTAGGTACAATTAAGTTAGTGATTTAACCATTTAGAAAGAAATGTAAGCCAGTTTCACCCCTGTTCATTGGTTTACACACCTGTGGACCTACAGATTTATCCATGTGTAGTCCTATGGACGTATGGGCCTTTTAAGCAATGGGTCTGTAAATCTACCTGTCTAGTAATGTACGGGTTAATGGCCCTCTGGATCTACCCATCCATGGGGGAGGAGGTCTATGAGTGTATGGGTCCTTCATTCTATAAATCTACTGGTTTGTGGTTCAAAGAATCATTGATTATGTGCAAGTATGAATTGATAGGTGTGTGTGTGTGTGTGTGTGTGTGTGTGTGTGTGTGTGTGTGTGTGTGTGTGTGTGTGTGTGTGTGTGTGTGTGTGTGTGTGTGTGTGTGTGTGTGTGTGTGTGTGTGTGTGTGTGAGAAGTGTTCCTGGGGTTCTCTGGGTCTGCCCATGGTTATATCAGACCATGAATTTATAAGTTTATGGTTTTATGGTTCTGTGGGGATAGGTGTAAATAGATATCTGATTCAATGGGTTATGAATCTATGATGGATTTTTGTTTCTGTGCTTACGTGTGTTAATAGGTCTATTGTTCCATTAATCTGTTTCTGGTTACAGGTGCTAAAATCCTCATGAGTCTAAGGATCCAAGGGTCTGTGATCTATGAGGCTATAAATTTATCCATTGGTCTATGTTTCTTGTTGTTATGGGTTTGTGAATCGTTGGGTCACTAGATTATAGGTTGGTGGGTAAATAGGTAATTTGGTCACAGAATATATGCTTCTGTGGGTCCATTGATACATGGGACTAAATCTTTATGGTACTATGTGACACCATAAATATTTAGTCCTGTGTATCAATAGACCCACAGAAGAGCGTCTCGGGGTCCCTGGTTATGTGGGACCAATGGATTAGTTGTTCCATGGTTCTGTGGGTCTACAATCTTTGGCCAACGGATTGATGGTTCTGTGGATCTTTGGTCTGTGGGTCTATAGTTTTATAGACCAATGGACTGTGGATCTATAGGTCTCTAATCCGTGGATCATTAGTCTATTGATCTATGGGTTTATAGTCTATGGTTCTATATTCTAGAGCTACAGTATATAAATCAGTATATAGTTATTTGATGATATGGGTCTATTGTCGTGGATGCACAGGCTTTGAACTGAGTTTATAATCTGTAAGTCTATATTCTTTGAACCTGGAATAATCAGGTTATAGTCTATTATTCTATGAGTCCACAGCCTGTGACTTCATAGTGTAAAGACCAGGATCTATGGTTCTATCTCTCTATGGATCTCTCTATGAAGTCCTTGGTTCCATGGGTTTATAATGGATCTGTTATCGATGGATATACACTCAGTGGCCAATTTGTTAGGTACACCAGTACACCAACTCATTAATATGAATATCTAAGCAGCCAATCATGTGGCAGCAACTCAATGCATAAGAGCTTGCAGATGTGGTCAGAGGCTCAGTTGTTGTTCAGACCAAACATCAGATGGGGAAGAAATGTGATCAAAGTGACTGTGGAATGATTGTTGGTATCAGACAGAGTGGTTCGAGCATCTCAGGAACAGCTGATTTCTTGGGACTTAAATGCAGAACAGTCTCTAGAGTTTATAGATAATGGTGCGAAAAACAAAAAAAAAATCCAGTGAGCGGCAGTTCTGTGTTGGCGAAAACACCTGGTTAATGAGAGAGGTCAGAGGAAAATGGCCAGACTGGTTCAAGCTGACAGGAAGGCAACTGTAACTCAAATAATCATGTGTTACAACAGTGGTGTGCAGAAGAGCATCTCTCAACACACAACACATTCAATCTTGAAGTGGATGGGCTACAGCAGCAAAAGACCATGAATGTATACTCGGTAGCCACTTAGTCTTATATCAACACCAGAATCCAGAAACAGATACTCTACTCAGGATTCTGCTCTCATGAGGTAGACACAAGAAATATTCAAAGATGTCCCAAAGATTCCTTGAAGAAATGCAATATCCCCACTGACTCCTGGAGATCTCTGACCATACTCACTCATGACAGAGAAGTTGCATTCAGAACCTTGGGTCTGTGCATCAGGAGCACACAGATACCCTGTGAGGGAGATGACAGAGTGCACCACCTTACAAACTAGCCACCCACCAAGGAGATGGTGGTGGACTTTAGGAGATCTAGGCCTATATTTCATTAATGGAGAATGTGTGGAGCAGGTTAAGACCTACAAGTATCTGGGAGTACAGTTGGACGAGAAGCTAGACTGGACTGCCAACACAGATGCCTTGTGCAGGAAGGCACAGAGTCGACTGTACTTCCTTAGAAGGTTGGCGTCATTCAATGTCTGCAGTGAGATGCTGAAGATGTTCTATAGGTCAGTTGTTGAGAGCGCCCTCTTCTTTGTGGTGGCGTGTTGGGGAGGAAGCATTAAGAAGAAGGACGCCTCACGTCTTAATAAGCTGATAAGGAAGGCGGGCTCTGTCGTGGGCAAAGTACTGGAGAGTTTAACATCGGTAGCTGAGCGAAGGGCGCTGAGTAGGCTACGGTCAATTATGGAAAACCCTGAACATCCTCTACATAGCACCATCCAGAGACAGAGAAGCAGTTTCAGCGACAGGTTACTGTCGATGCAATGCTCCTCAGACAGGATGAAGAGGTCAATACTCCCCAATGCCATTAGGCTTTACAATTCAACTGCCAGGACTTAAGAACTTTTTTTAAAGCTATTATTAATGCTTTTTGAGTTAGTGATTTAGATGCATATCATATTATTACTGAGTTAAGTATTGTATGTAATGAGTTTTTGCTACAACAAGTGTATGGGACATTGGAAAAAATGTTGAATTTCCCCATGGGGATGAATAAAGTATCTATCTATCTATCTATCTATCTTAACTGGCCAGTGGTGTAGTGGCATCTGCACTGGACGCTGAGGCGAGTGGTCCCGGCTTCAAATCTGGCCAGCTTCTTGCACACTTTCCATCTGTGCTGGGTTGAGCATCGAGTGAGCAACTCGGTCTCGTAAAAAACAGACAAAAATGCTAAAGGAAATGACAATTGCCACCCAGTGCACCACAAGGCATGGAGAGTAACAACCCATCACCCTGCAAGGCACCTCTTCCCTATTTGTGAAGGAGTTTGGGGTTCAGTCAACCACTTCAGGATTATCAAACCAGAGTGAAAGCATATCATCCTTGAATCTGAAGGAATGCCTGGAAAGAAGATCAATGGGTCTATAATTCTATGGGTCCATAGGTTACAGGGCTATCATGTATCGACCACGAGGCTATAGTCCGTGGGACCATAACTTCTGGATCCTAGCTCAATAGCCTGTGGATCTATAATCTATAGACTACAGGTCTATAGTTTATTAGTCTATAGTCTATGAGCATAGATCAATAGTATATAACTCTATGTACCATGATGCAATAGCCTATTGGCCTAGACTTTAAATCATTGGCCTGTAGTCAATGGGTCTCTGTGTCTATGAAACTAAGGTTATGTGGATTTATTCTTCCATGGGTCTATAATTCTATAATTTTGTGTGTCCATGAACATATGTTTCCATGGGTCTGTCAGACTATGATCCCATGAGACTTGGGTCACACGTATGGTTCAATGGATCGATGTTTATTTATAGTTGACTGTGATTCTGTATATGGGCCTGTGGCTATGGGTCATTGGTGATATGGGACAACAGTTTATGGATAACTGGTCCTTGATTCTACATGTCTATTGTATACAGTCCAAGGATCCAGGGTTCTTTGTGTCTACAGGTCGCTGAGTCTGTGGCTCCATGAAGCTCTGCATCATTGGAGAAACGGGTCTATAGTTTTTTCTGTTTAAGGGATCATGGTTCTGTTGCTCTCTAGGCTATAGGGCAATGGCTCTGTAAGTTTGCAGTTTGATGTTTCTGTGGTCTTAATACCAGAGATGCATGGTTCAATGGTTCTATGCTCCTTTTCCTCTGAGGGTGATGTTTTTCAGATCATTAGGTCTACAATATAAGGGTCTTGTCATTAAAAAGTGAGGTGGGTAGGAACTTCTTTGCACAGCGAGTGCCAAATCTCTGGAATTCTGTTCCCTGGAAGGTTGCTGAGGGTCAAACACTGGAGATATTTAAAGAGGAGGGATATAAATGCTTCAAAGGTCGGTGAATTGAGGACTATGCATAACTGGCACCGGAGAGGTGCTGAGGCCATGGACATATCAATCATATTCATGGTGAATGTCAGGGGCAGAGTGAGCTACTCTACTCCAGTTTTCTTGTGGTCATGTTCTTGTCCATAAATCCATACTCTGTGTGTCAATGAGTTGCATGGCTGTGCATCTACTGCTCTGTCAGTCCAAAGCCACTGTGTCTCTGGTTCTTTAGGTCAAAGGTTAGCAAACCTATGAGTGGATATTGCCATGGGTTTGTAAGCTACTAGAAAATGGCTCCTAGAATTGCTGGGACACTGGGTCTACATTTCCATAGTCAATGGCTCTGTAGACCTGCAAGTGTACAAATTGATGAGGTTGTGATTCTATGGGTCTATACACCCATTATTCTGTAAGTCTATGGTTCTACAGGTCAATTGGTCCTATGGGTCAAATGCTTCTATGAATCACTGGGTCTAATGGTTCTAGTGGTGGAGTCTACAGCTCTATAATCCCATATTTCTGTGGATCTGCAACAGCAAAAATACTGTCCATTTATATAGTGCACTGTTTCTATCTTTATTGTTGACAAATTTACACTAAACTGCAGAAGGTGGGGTGATCAAAATGAAGAATTTAATGAATGCCTTAAGAGAAGTATAAGAGTTAGAGAGGTTTAGAGAAGGAATTCCAGGCCCTTCTGATGTAAGGTTTTTGATCTGAAAAAAAAACGAATTCTGATTCTCCCACCACAGATGCTGCCTGATCTGCTGATCAGTCCTAGAATTTCAAATTTTTATTTCTGAATTCAAGACTGTTGGGCTTCAGCCACAGCAGGTATCTGGATTTGCAGGTGTACAGTACCTTGAATGGCACACGTTTGGAGGAGATGCAAGACAGAGAGGTGGGACTTAATACTAAGATAAGAACTTTAAAGCCAAGCCAATGTGGGTCAGTGAACAAGACAGTACAAGTTAGCAACTGAGTAATATATGGCCTAAAGTTTATGGAAGGTAAATTGGATGAGGGCAGCCAGGGGAAAGTTGCCTAAAAGTTAATTCTAAATGTGACAAAGGTATGAATGGGAGTTTTAGCATGAAAAAGCTGACAGAGTAGTGGGCACTTGAAACTGGCTTCATTCTTGCTGATACTTAATTTGCAAAAACTTCAGTTGCCCCAGATGATATGGAGACTCATTCTATTGACTCTGTAGCTCTAATGGTTTGTGGGCCTGCAGGTGCATCTGAAGCAGGGATCTATGATCTAACATTACAGGTGCAGCATTGCAGTGACCTCATTTACAACGGCGGTGATATTGATTGCAAGTAAAGCTCCTGACAAGATGTCAGTAACAGTGCCTGGGAGTGTGCAAGTTGGGGAGAGATGTAAGCAGATTTATTGGTTTGGTTTGGTTTGGTTTGTCAAAACATCATTCATATCAAAAAGATCTCACCTAACAACAAGAAAAGCTTGTCTGTGTTGTGATATTATCAATGTTGCTTTACCAGAGAAAAAAAGTTGAGGTTAGTTACAAAATGATGCTATCAGGAAAGCCTTATTTTCAGCTGACATGTCTTTCACTGACCTATTTATGAGAATGTCACCCTTTCTGGAATTTGTGTTTGGTGCACGAGATTCAAACCAGCAGAAAGGTGGCAGCAAGCACTTACCACCATGAGAGTCGGTTAGCTCTTGCACAAAGGATCTGGTCGCCTACCAGAACATCCCTTGTAGTGCTGGAATATTGTTCGACAAATACATGCGTTTGAAATCCTCAAATCAGGTCACAGAATGGACACAGCTAATTTTGTTTGCTTTACCAGTGCTGTCTCCCTTGTTGGATTCGTTTTTCCTCAGGCCGTTCCACAGTTTCTGTTGCAGCCTTGAATTGGTAATTACCCCCAGGGAACTGTTTCACTCATCCTCTGTACCTCCCCTGGCTCTTCTTCTCTTTAGTCTCCTTCCCTTTAGTTACCTATTCATAATTGTGAACCCACAGTCTTCCATCCACAGCCAATTCTGGTCACCCTTTTACAAGAAGGATGCGGAGGCTTTGGAGAAAGGTGCAAAGGAGGTTGGATGCAAGCGATCTGCAACCATTCCAGGGCCTATTCCGAGGATTCTGCTGGGGCTGTGCACTTCCCTGCCTTGCCAGCCGTCTGCCAGCACTGAAAGACACCTCAGCGGGAATGTACAGGAATGCACCCTGCCAGGCTGTGCAGCCTCCAGCTTTGGAGGAACAAGTTTTAAAGCGGCTTCAAGGTTCTGCTTCTAAATAAAGGGAAATGTGGAAACGTTGCGAGAAAGACATCCAAGCTCAAATCTCACAGCAGGTTTGACAGAATTAGTGGTGAGAAAAGGCAGTTTAATGAAAACAGACAACGTTGGGAACACTCAGCAGGTTAGGCAGTGTCTGTATAGAGAGGAACAGAATTAATAGTTCACGTCAAGGTCCCTTTGCTAGAGCTCTTTCTATGGCTAAGACAGTCTCTGACCACAAATGTTAACCTTGTTTCTCTCTCCACAGAAGCTCCCTGACCTACTGAATGTTCCCAGCATTTTCTGTTTTTATTTCAGACTTCCAGTATCTGCAGTATTTTTTAAAGGCAGCTTAATGTTTTATTTCTATTAATTTTATTCTGATCTGGGTACCACTGGCAAGGCCAGCATTTATTGCCCACCCCTAAATGTCCCTTGAAAAAATATGAGGAGTATAGATAGGGTAAATGCAGGCAGGCTTTTTCCACGGAGGTAGGTTGAGACTAGAGCTAGAGGTCATGGGTTAAGGGTGAAAGGTGAAATGTTTAAGGGGAACCTGAGGGGGAATTTCTTCACACAGAGGGTGGTGAGAGTGTGGAACGAGCTTCCAGTGCAAGTGGTGGATGTGGGGTCAATGGTAACATTTTAGAGAAGTTTGACTAAGTACATGGATGGGAGGGGTACAGAGGGTACAATAGACAATAGGTGCGTGAGTAGGCCATTTGGCCCTTCGAGCCAGCACCGCCATTCACTGTGATCATGGCTGATCATCCACAATCAGTACTCTGTTCTTGCCTTCTCCCCATATCCCTTGACTCCGCTATCTTTAAGAGCTCTATCTAACTCTTGCTTGAAAGCATCCAGAGAATTGGTCTCCACTGCCTTCTGAGGCAGAGCATTCCACAGATCCACAACTCTCTGGGTGAAAAAGTTTCCTCAACTCCGTTCTAAATGGCCTACCACTTATTCTTAAACTGTGGCCTCTGGTTCTGGACTCCCCCAACGTCAGGAACATGTTTCCTGCCTCTAGCGTGTCCAATCCCTTAATAATCTTATATGTTTCAATCAGATCCCCTCTCATCCTTCTAAATTCCAGTGTATACAAGCCCAGTCGCACCAATCTTTCAACATATGACAGTCCCGCCATCCCAGGAATTAACCTCGTGAACCTATGCTGCACTCCCTCAATAGCAAGAATGTCCTTCCTCAAATTTGGAGACCAAAACTGAACACAATACTCCAGGTGTGGTCTCACCAGGGCCCTGTACAGCTGCAGAAGGACCTCTTTACTCCTATACTCAATTCCTCTTGTTATAAAGGCCAGCATGCCATTAGCTTTCTTCACTGCCTGCTGTACCTGCATGCTTGCTTTCATTGACTGATGTACAAGAACACCTAGATCTTGTTGTACTTCCTCTTTTCCTAACTTGACACCATTCAGATGGTACATGGTATAGTGCATGGGTATAGAGGGCTATGGTCCAGGTGTAGCCCGATCGGACTAGGCAGAATAATAGTTTGGCGTGGACTAGACAGGTCAAATGGCCTGTTTCTGTGCTGTAGTACTCTATGAGGAGGTGGGGGTGAGCTGCATTCAGAAATGCCTACAGTCATTCTGATGAATGTGTACCCCCAGTGCTGTTGGGGAGGGAGTTCCAGGACTTAGACTCAGTGAGGGTGAAGGAACAGTGATCCCCAAGTCAGGATGGTGCTTGTCTCGGAGGGGAACCTGCAGGTGGTGGTGTTCCTCTGTGCTCGCTGCCTTTGGCCTGATTGTTGGTAGGGATCACCAAGTTTGGGGGGGAATGTGCTTTTGGAGTATGATCAAAGTCCAACACTTTCACCACTCCCATGCTGGGTGGATGGAGCTGGCAGTGTCAGGCCTGATGTCAGCTCCCACCATTTTCTGATCATATTACCTTTATATATTAACTCATCGCATCTTATATTATCCCGTTCAGCAACCCACACCCCACCACACGCCTCATCTACCATTCTTGATTCCTCAAAGGGCAGCAGAGTGGCACAGTGGGTAGAGCTGCTGCCTCATAGTGCCAGAGACCTGGGTCCGATCCTGTCCTTGGTCCCTGTCTGTGTGGAGTTTGCATGTTTTCCCTAACAGCGACTCCTTTGCTTGCATCTTCGGAAACAGCTCTATTTCCACCTTAAATATCTCTATTTTTCCCTTTCAGGGTTCTTTTGAAGACCCTGACCTGGAGTTACACGCTGACTATGGTTCTTTGTGGGAATGGGACCCGTTCTCGGGGTTCCACGACCGGGCGTTATTCGACATGCCAAGGGTTTGGCCTGAGAGTCTCGATCGTGTTTGGAAGCCGAAGATCTCGGGGCTCTGGAGACGGGCAGATCGAGGGTTGGTGTCACGGCAGGAGACTCGTGTGTCGTTAGGGAGGCCGGAAAATCTTTCGCTGTGGGCCCAAAGACCCGAGATCTTTGTGATCTTTGGACACAGAACTCAAAAAAGCGATGAAATGGACTTTTAACATCGTAAATCAGCGGGTTTTTATTATGACTCCTACTCACTGTGCAAATGGGGGACACCTCCCTCTCCATGGCCAGGGAGAGAGAGAGAAGCTGTGGGTTGTCGAATGTCGGATGAAATGCGAAACCTTTGGGGTAGCTTTGGTGTCTTTGCTATCACTTAGCTCATGCTTGTGCACGGTGGTGGGTGCGCTTTTTGTTTTGCTGGTGGGGGGAGGGGGATTGTTGCTCACTGAAGCTTACACGCGGGGGGGAGCTGGGGGGGACTTTGGGGTTCTCACATTTAACTGTCGTTCATTCTTTGGGGGCACGCCTCTGTTTTCGTGGATGTTTGTGAAGAAAAAGCATTTCAGGATGTATATTTTATACATTTCTCTGACATTAAATTTGACCTTTGAACCTTTGAACCATTTGGGTTTCCTGTCCAGGTACTCTGGTTTCCTCCCGCACCCCAAAGGAATGCTGGTAGGTTAGCTGACCTCTGTAAATTGCCCTACTGTTTAAGAGAAAATGGCCATGTGTGAGGGAATAATTTCCAGGACTACAGGGGAAATAGGTAGAGGATGAAAATGGGATTGGTGGGAGCTGGTATGGTGCTCCCATGAATAGTTTGCTTTAGTGTTGCAGTAAATGAGCTAGGCATTATCTGCAGAAACTCTCCCAGTCAGATGAAGGAGGGCTGACTTGCTCAGAGCTTTTTCCCCTCTACTCAATCCTGTCCACCTCAAACCCACAGACAGGGCACCACAAAGCAGACCAACTAACCCCAAACCAGACTCTTCAGCCCAAAAGGGACACCAGAGACTGCAGATGCTGGAATCTGGAGCAATAATCTGCCGGAAGACTTCAGCAAATGAAAATCAAAGGCTCCAACAGAAAATTCTGGGAACACTCAGCAGGTCAGGCAGCTTCTGTGGTGAGAGAAACAGAGTTAATATTTTGGGTTGTAAACCCTTCATCAGTACCTTATGATGTTTACCTTGACTGTTTCCCACCAGTGCACCAAGGAGTTAAAGCAAGACTTTGCAATATTCCAACCATTTTTAAAAAAATCCTCAGTGTTTTTTGAAACAAGAACTCTGTTTCTCTTTCCACAGAGAAGGGCCTTTGATCTGAAATACTAATTCTATTTCTCTCTCCCCAGATGCTACATGACCTGATGAGTGTTTTCAGCATTCTCTACTTTTATTTCTCTCCTTTTCCAGGCATGATTAAAGCCAATATATTTTAATCTTTTGGGTCTTATATTTTTCTAGAAACTTTACTATTTTCCCAAAACTTTTGGGTTTTCCAGAAGGGGTAGAAATCCCAGTGGAATCCCACACATCATATTCCTCAGCTCAGTTTAAGGCCGAATATCAGGAGGAGATTGTTGCGAAGTGGCTGACCCTATAACACTTCTAACGCTACTGTCAAAGCTCCCAACATGCGCTCCACAAGGTTTTGATGAACAATAAATCGGGAGTATTTACAAAAGTAACCATCCGAACCAGGGTAGGACACGTGCAGTAGTTTCAAGATTCAAGATTGTTCAATGTCATTTCCAGTACATAAGTGTAAAGGAGAACAAAAAATTGTTACTCCATATCCAATTCAGCGCAAAAAGAAACATAATAATAAAAAAAGACAATAAATATAAATACATAAGATAGCTTGCATACATAGATTGATTGTATGTACATAAAGTGACACTAAGTACAGGAGTGTCTGTACATAAGGTGATCTGACAGGAAATGATATAGTAGTTGTGGTGGGGTGGGTTACTGGGTGGAGGTATTGTTCTGCCTTACTGCTTGAGGAAAGGAACTGTTTTTGAGTCTGGTGGTCCTGCCATTGATGGTACATAGTCTCCTACCTGATGGGAGAGGGACAAACGGTCCATAAGCAGGGTGGGTGAGATCCTACTGGCTTTTCTCCAGCAGCTGTCTGTGTATATGTCCTTCATGGCGGGTAGGCTGGTGCTGGTGATGTGTTGGGCAGTTTCGACTACCCATGGTAGAGCCTTCCTGTCTGTGTACAGTGGTGCAGCTTGTGAGATTGCGCTCTACTGCACATCAGTCAAAAGAGTGAGTATAGATGTACAGTCCAGCTCTCTTCAGCCTCCTCAGAAAGTTGAGGCATTGGTGAGCTTTCCTGATTGTGTGGAGTGTGTTCTGGGACCAGGAGAGGTTGTGTGTGATGTGCATTCCACTGATGTGTCACTGATGTAAAGGGGGTGTGAGTGCCGTGAGTTCTCCTGAAGTCAATAACCATTTCCCTTGTCTTGTTGACATTGAGGGATAGCTCATTTGTCTGGCACCAGGCCTTGAGCTCTTCCACCTCCTCTTTGTAGGCCACCTCATCATTATTGCTGATGAGCCCCACCACTGTTGTGTGATTGGTGAACTTGATGATGTGATTACTCACACATTTGGCCGTACAGTCATGTGTGAGCAGAGTGTACAGCAGTGGGCTCAGCACACTGCCCAGGGGACACCCACATTCAGGATGATGGAGAGGGAGGAGTGGTTGTCCATCCTGACTATCTGAGGTCTGTTCATTAGGAAGTCCAACACCCAGTTACACAGAGGTGTACTTCAACCGAGGAGTAGGAGTTTGTTCACCAAGGTCTGTGGGACAATGGTGTTGAATGCTGGACTGGAATCCAGAAACAGCATTCAGACATAAGTGTCCGTGTTTTCTAGATGTGTCAGGGCCAGGTGCAGGACAGATGCTATGGCATCCATCGGCATCTGTCGTAGACCGGTTTTGCTGCTGAGTGTGTCCAGTGTGGCAGGAATGGAGTTTTTGATACGTGCCATTATCAGCTGTTCAAAGCTCTTCACGATGATAGTCGCCAGTGCCACTGGGAGGTAGTCGTTTAGTTCTGAAAGTGCGGAGTTCTTTGGTACAGGGATGATGGTGGCTGATTTGAAGCATGTGGGGACAGCAGCCTGGGTGAGTGAAGTGTTGAAGATGTCCGTGAAGACATCAGTGAGCTGGTGTGCACACTCCCTGAGTACCAGGCCTGGGATGTTGTCTGGCCCGGCAGCCTTACGGGGGTTGACTCTGCAGAGTCCTTCTTACGTCTGGTGATCTGACAGACAGTGTCTGCTCACCTGGAGGGTGGGGGTAGCTTTTGTGGCGTGCCTCAAAGCGTGTATAAAAGTTGTTTAGAGCATCAGGGAGGGAGATGCCACTGGTACAGTCTATGCTGCTTTCCCTTGAGTAGTCAGTAATGCCCTTTATGCCCAGCCACATATGTCGGTTATTGTTATAGAACATAGAACATAGAATAGTACAGCACATTACAGGCCCTTCGGCCCACAATGTTGTGCCAACCTTCAAACCCTGCCTCCCATATAACCCCCCACCTTAAATTCCTCCATATACCTGTCTAGTAGTCTCTTAAACTTCACTAGTGTATCTGCCTCCACCACTGACTCAGGCAGTGCATTCCACGCACCAACCACTCTCTGAGTGAAAAACCTTCCTCTAATATCCTCCTTGAACTTCCCTCCCCTTACCTTAAAGCCATGTCCTCTTGTACTGAGCAGTGGTGCCCTGGGGAAGAGGCGCTGGCTGTCCACTCTGTCTATTCCTCTTAATATCTTGTACACCTCTATCATGTCTCCTCTCATCCTCCTTCTCTCCAAAGAGTAAAGCCCTAGCACCCTTAATCTCTGATCATAATGCATACTCTCTGAACCAGGCAGCATCCTGGTAAATCTCCTCTGTACCCTTTCCAATGCTTCCACATCCTTCCTATAGTGAGGCGACCAGAACTGGACACAGTACTCCAAGTGTGGCCTAACTAGAGTTTTATACAGCTGCATCATTACTCTTAAACTCTATCCCTCGACTTATGAAAGCTAACGCCCCATAAGCTTTCTTAACTACCCTATCTACCTGTGAGGCAACTTTCAGGGATCTGTGGACATGTACCCCCAGATCCCTCTGCTCCTCCACACTACCAAGTATCCTGCCATTTACTTTGTACTCTGCCTTGGAGTTTGTCCTTCCAAATTGTACCGCCTCACACTTCTCTGGGTTGAACTCCATCTGCCACTTCTCAGCCCACTTTTGCATCCTATCAATGTCTCTCTGCAATCTTCGACAATCCTCTACACTATCTACAACACCACCAACCTTTGTGTCATCTGCAAACTTGCCAACCCACCCTTCTACCCCCACATCCAGGTCATTAATAAAAATCACAAAAAGTAGAGGTCCCAGAACAGATCCTTGTGGGACACCACTAGTCACAACCCTCCAATCTGAATGTACTCCCTCCACCACGACCCTCTGCCTTCTGCAGACAAGCCAATTCTGAATCCACCTGGCCAAACTTCCCTGGATCCCATGCCTTCTGACTTTCTGAATAAGCCTACCATGTGGAACCTTGTCAAATGCCTTACTAAAATCCATGTAGATCACATCCACTACACTACCCTCATCTTTATGCCTGGTCACCTCCTCAAAGAACTCTAACAGGCTTGTTAGGCACGATCTGCCCTTCACAAAGCCATGCTGACTGTCCCTGATCAGACCATGATTCTGTAAATGCCCATAGATCCTATCTCTAAGAATCTTTCCCAACAACTTTCCCACCACAGACGTAAGGCTCACTGGTCTATAATAACCTGGACTATCCCTACTACCTTTTTTGAACAAGGGGACAACATTCGTCTCCCTCCAATCCTCCGGTACCATTCCCGTGGACAACGAGGACATAAATATCCTAGCCAGAGATTCAGCAATCTCTTCCCTTGCCTTGTGGAGCAGCCTGGGGAATATTACGTCTGGCCCCGGGGACTTATCCGTCCTAATGTATTTTAACAACTCCAACACCTCCTCTCCCTTAATATCAACATGCTCCAGAACATCAACCTCACTCATATTGTCCTCATCGTCATCAAGTTCCCTCTCATTTGTGAATACCAAAGAGAAGTATTCATTGAGGACCTCGCTCACTTCCACAGCCTCCAGGCACATCTTCCCACTTTTATCTCTAATCGGTCCTACCTTCACTCCTGTCATCCTTTTGTTCTTCACATAATTGAAGAATGCCTTGGGGTTTTCCTTTACCCTACTCGCCAAGGCCTTCTCATGCCCCCTTCTTGCTCTTCTCAGCCCCTTCTTAAGCTCCTTTCTTGCTACCCTATATTCCTCAATAGACCCATCTGATCCTTGCTTCCTAAACCTCATGTAGGCTGCCTTCTTCCACCTGACTAGATTTTCCACTTCACTTGTCACCCATGGTTCCTTCACCCTACCATTCTTTATCTTCCTCACCAGGACAAATTTATCCCTAACATCCTGCAGGATATCCCTAAACATCGACCACATGTCCATAGTACATTTCCCTGCAAAAACATCATCCCAATTCACACCCGCAAGTTCTAGCCTTATAGCCTCATAATTTGCCCTTCCCCAATTAAAAATTTTCCTGTCCTCTCTGATTCTATCCTTTTCCATGATAATGCTAAAGGCCAGGGAGCGGTGATCACTGTCCCCCAGATGCTCAACCACTGACAGATCTGTGACCTGACCCGGTTCGTTACCTAATACTAGATCTAGTATGGCATTCCCCCTAGTCAGTCTGTCAACATACTGTGACAGGAATCCATCCTGGACACACTTAACAAACTCTGCCCCATCTAAACCCTTGGAACTAATCAAGTGCCGATCAATATTAGGGAAGTTAAAGTCACCCATGATAACAACCCTGTTATTTTTGCACCTTTCCAAAATCTGCCTCCCAATCTGCTCCTCGGTATCTCTGCTGCTACCAGGGGGCCTATAGAATACCCCCAGTAGAGTAACTGCTCCCTTCCTGTTCCTGACTTCCACCCATACTGACTCAAAAGAGGATCCTGCTACATTACCCACCCTTTCTGCAGCTGTAATAGTATCCCTGACCAGTAATGCCACCCCTCCTCCCCTTCCCCCCCCCATCCCTTTTAAAGCACTGAAATCCAGGAATATTGAGAATCCATCCCTGCCCTGGTGCCAGCCAAGTCTCTGTAATGGCCACTACATCATAATTCCATTTATGTATCCAAGCTCTCCGTTCATCACCTTTGTTCCTGATGCTTCTTGCATTGAAGTACATGCACTTTAGCCCTTCTACCTTTACACCCTTTATTCTGCTTCTCTTTCCTCAAAGCCTCTCTATTTATTGGATCTGGCTTTGCTCCATGCACTTCTTTCACTGCTCTATCGCTCTGTTCCAGTTATGGAAGGGCCCTGGTGAGTGGTGTTGAACAGAGAGACCTTAGTTCCCAGAAAGTGGAGTCACAGGCTGACAGGGTAGTGAAATTTGACACGCTTGCCTTGATCAGCTGAGGAATGGGGTACAAGAGTTTGGACACCATGTTACAGTTGTACAAAATCCTGAATAGGCTGACTTGGAAGTATAGTCACTACATCACAGGAAAGATGTGATTAATCCAGAGAGGGCACAGAAAAGATTCACAACCATTTGTTGCTTGGACTAGAGATCTTGAGATGTAAGGAGAAATTTGATAGGCTATTTTTCCCGGGAGTGAACGTGGCTCTGAGGCGACATGATAGAGGTCTATAAAATTAACAGAAACCTCAAGGGGGTAGGGCCAGAGTCTGTTTTCCAGGGTGGGTGGGTCTAAAACCAGAGGGCATGACTTTAAGGTGAGAGAGAGGCTTAAAGGTGACCTGAGGGATATATTTTTCATATAAAGTATAGCTGGTATCTAGAATGAGCTGCCAGAGGGGCTAGCAGGAACAGTAATAACATTTTAGAGGCATCTGGAAAGTATTTGAATGAGCAGTGCATAGGGAGATATGGAATTAACGTAGGCAAGTGGAATTGGTATAGACTGGCATGATGGTTAGCATAGACATGGTAGGCCAAAGGATCTGTTTCTATAACTCTGTGAGTTCAAATGGCCATGAAATAGCTTTCAAAACAGGCAACAAAAGTGGCACCATTCCACAACCTAAGTGGGAGCTGTGACCATGAATAGAGATTCTGTGCTACATGTTGGGTACGGGGATTTATTTCTCAGATCGGTAACTGTGGTGAAGGGTTTCTACGTGTCAGAAACCCAGCTGAGTAACCCCACCCGATCTATGCACAGCCAAAGTAAAGCTCTGCTCCCTAACACTGATGTGTCGTCTAATGTGTAACAGTCACATTGACTATTCACAACGCATGAAGGTATCTTTGCATTACGGAACTGGAGATTTTGCTGAAAGGACTTGACTGTCCTCTCCTCAAAAGGTCTGACTCACCCAGTGTACAAGCCACATCTTGAACCTGATCCAGCCCACATTTTTCACCCAGCCCTCAGTTTGGCTACATTACTGAGTCCTGGATCACACAATGCATTGGCAAAGTGATTCTCAAGCTGAGTTCAGCTGCTTCTGCTCTGACCATGCAGATTCTTCCACTGACGCACTGGCTGAGGTCTTTATTCACTGAACCAGGAGAACACAAGCTAAATCTTTAGTATTAACATTATTATTAAACATGAGCAGGTTTAACTATGATCTGGAATCTGCCCTCAGAAACCTGGATGAAAGAAGAAGTGTTTTATTTGTCAATTACAACCCTCTCTTATGAGATGGCTCTGTCTTAATGGCTGTCTGAAGGGTATGGTCCAGTCCATTGGTTCAATGAGGTGTGGTGTTGGAGGAATGGAAGATGGCTCCTATTTTATAAAAGGAGTAAAGGATAGACTGAGTAACCACTGACCAACCATTGCTTGTGGGCGGATGATTGGAAAAAATTCTGAGCAATGACATAAGTCAGCACTTCAAGAGGCCTATGTTAACCACAGTCAGTCAGCATGGATCTGTTAAAAGAAGGTCACATCTGACTAATTCAATTGAACTTTTGAGGAGGTAACTCAGAGGGTTGATAAGTTAGCACATCTGATGTAATCAACATGGATTTTAGCAAGGCATTTGATAAACTGCATTGGCAGATTCCCCACAGGATCCGAGGGTAAGCTAAATTTTTATTGGATCAGCGGAAGAAAAAGAGTAGTGTTGAAAGGAATTTCTAGTAACTGTAGGCAAGTATGCAGTGGAGTACCTCAGGGGCTCAGTCCCTTGCTTTTTATGGTGAACATCAGTGACTTAAACTTACATCTAGGGCCACGGCTACGAAATGTGAGGTACCACACATTTGAGGGCAAAAAAATTCAAGTCAAGTTGAGTTTATCATCATGTGTGCACAAATACGGTGAGGTACAGGTACAATAACAAACTTGCTTGCAAAAGCATCACAGGCACATAGGTTCAGACAACACACCGAACATAAATTATTATACACCTCAAAGTTAAAAAAAAGACTGTGCAAAACAAGATATTTGTGCAAGGATAAACACAGAGGGAAAAGTCCCTGGTAGTGCAAAAGGAAGTCCACAGTGGCCTGTTGCTGAGGTACGGTTAGGGTTGTGTTGGTCAGTTAAGAACCTGAGAGTTGATGGAAGGTACACCTGAACTTGGTTGTGTGGGACTTCAAGCTTCTGTACCCCATGCCTGACAGTAACAAGGGATATATGAGGATCTTTATTTTATTTAGATTTAAAGATACAGCATGGTAACAGGCCTTTCCAGCCCAACAAGTCCACGCCACCCAATTACACCCATGAGAAAAATTATCTTGTGCAGAGATCTTTGAAGGCAGTAGGACAGGTAATACAGTATTTAAGAAAGCAGGTGAATACTTATGAGGTGACACTAAAACTGCATAAATCACTGGTTAGACCACAGTTTGTGTACTCTGTACAGTTCTGGTCACTGCATGACAGGGAGGGTGCGGTGCGATTGGTTGAGCAAGGGTACAGAGAAGATTCACGTGTATGAAACAGGATCTGGTGCTTTTCCGAATGGTGCTATGATGAATAAACTCTTCTCGGACTTCCAGCCAGGTACAGTTATCAATTTTAAATGATATTTCAATGACAAACTCTGCCATCTTCAGCAGGGATGATGCTTGGGTATGTCTAGTCCGATTTTATTTATACCCTCATCATCCGTCCCTCCTGATTGGTTAGTCTTCATCCAATCATGTTTCTGCTGTCCCATCTTGTTTACAATTGAATTTCAGTTCTTATTTACAGCAAGACCTTCATCTTTGTTAAAATTAAAGGAAAAGAATTTTAATGACGAAGGTCTTGCTGTAAGTAAGAGCTGAAATTCAATTGCAAACAAGGTGGGACAGCGGAAACCTGATTGGATGAGGACAAACCAATCAGGAGGGATGGACAACATCAGTATAAATACCACTGGATTAGACATGTGTAGGCATCATCCCTGATGAAGATGGCAGAGTTTGTCATTGAAACGTTGGTTAAAATCAATACTTGTAACAGTCTGGAAGCTCAAGAAGAGTTTATTCATGCCCATTGGCCCATGATGTGCCGACCATTTAACCTACTCCAAGATCAATGCAACTGAAAAGGGATTGGTGAGGCTGGAATTATTTTCCATGCACAATGGAGACTGGGAATTTAACTGAGGGAGAAAATTTTGAGACTTAAACCAAAGAGCTGACTTCCAGAGATGAATAGGGGGTGAAGCAGCCCTCAATATCAGGGCAGCATTTAACCAAATGTGGCATCAAGGAGCTCTGGTAAATCTGAAGTCAATGGGCATCAAAGGAGAAATCATCCCAAACACGGCAGTCCTTCTTCACAGAAAGAATGGTGGTTGTGATTGTCAAAGGTCAATCACCCCAGCCCCAGGACATCACTGCAGGAGTTCCTCAGAACAGTGTCCTGGTGTCAACTGTCTTCAGTTGCTTCGTCAATCAGCTGCCTGCCATCATTAGGCCACGATGTACACACTTCACAAGCCCTCAGCAAATGAAGCAGTCCGTGCCTCTGTGCAGCAAGATCTGGACAACATGCAGTCATGGGTTGATAAGTGACAAGTAACATTTGCACTGCCAAAGTGCAGGGCAGTGGCCAAGTCCATTTCTAATCAATTACTCACAATTTTCAGTGGGATTAGAATCCCTCGGATCAACATCCTGGGTTGACCAGAACCTGAAAGTGGATCCAAGGTATCCTGGGTGTCGACATCTTGATGGTCTATCCTGGGTTGAGCATATAGAGGCAACCAGAAAGAAGGCATGTCACCATCTACTTCCTTGAAAGTTTAAGGAGATTGGCATGTTATTGAAGACTGACAATCTTCTACAAATGTACAGTGGAAAGCATCCTGACTGTCTGCATCACAGCCTTGTATGGAAACTTCAATACACAGGAACACAAGGGGCCCAACAACAACTTCTTCCCCACTGCCCTCAGGTTCTTGAACTGACTTGAAAAACCCTAACAATACTCTGGACTCTCTCTCTCTCTCTCTCTCAGTCTTGTTGTTTATTTTGTTGCTTATTTTTTGCGCACATGTAAGCTATGTGTAAACCATGTTAAGTTTATGTTAACTTATGTCGGTCCTCATCGTGTAATGTATTATGCTGCTGCTGCAATAAGCCAATTTTCACGGTATTCATTCCGGGTATATGTGTGCCAATGCCAATAAGTACAAACCTGAACTTGAGGTCGGAGGCTGGGTGTTCTGTGGTGAGTGACTCACCACCTGACACCTCAAAGGTTTTCTGCCATCTACAAATCACGAGTCGGGGGGTGTGATGGGACACTCTCCATTTGCCTGGGTGAGAGCAGTTCCAGGAACTGTCAAGAAACTCAACACCATCCAGGACAAAACTACCTGCTTCATCGACAGCTAAAGACACCTTTCCTTGGGTACTGGTACACAGTGACTGCAGTGCACACCATCTACAAAACACACATCAGTTACTCACCCAGGCTACTGCAACAGCGTCTCTCAAATCTATGACCTCTGCCACCATGAAGGACAAGGGTGGTAGGTGTAGGGGAACACCAACAACTTTAGGTTACCCTCCAAGGTACACATCATCTTCATTTGTAAATATATTGCTGTTCTTCATTGTCACTGGGTCTAAATTATGGAACGCCATGACCAACAGCTCGCTGTGTCCTTCTCCAAGGCCACTGGACAAGCTAATGAAAAACTAGACCTTAAATGAAACCTGTCTTGGTTTCCTGTGGACACTCCCCAGATCATATCAGCATCTTGCCAGAGATATAATTGCCCTTTTACTGACCAAGGTTAAATATTGCACATTTTCCATTATCATCAGCACAAAATGAAAAAAAGCAGTGAAAAAGATACATAGTTGGCATTAAAAAGTCCCTCCTTAACTCCTGTTTGTACCCTACATGTGACTGGTGTGAATGTTAGAAAAGGTTACTCATAGCTCCAGAACGGGAAACTGCTTCTCTACACCTTGAACTACAGTTCCACAGTGTGGGCTGTTCACACCCCTGATATAAATGTGCTTTGACAGTTAGTCACAAACTCAGTTGGAGCGTTTTTCTGTGTGACTCAGTCGGGAGCTTGAAGAAGTGGTTGTAAGATG
Source organism: Hemitrygon akajei (assembly GCF_048418815.1). Taxonomy (NCBI): domain Eukaryota; kingdom Metazoa; phylum Chordata; class Chondrichthyes; order Myliobatiformes; family Dasyatidae; genus Hemitrygon; species Hemitrygon akajei. Next base: position 24,205,561 of record NC_133141.1, on the reverse strand, counting down.
GATTGGCAGTTTCGGTATCCGTGTCTTCACTGCACTGATCTCAACCCTGCAGCAGCTGCCCCATTCTAAATCCTTCAACATAGGACAGACCATTGGCTTTGATTGCCAGCCCTTCAACCCCCCGAAACGTTCACTTCCTCTATCACCACACACGATATCTGTAGCACGAACCGTTGACAAAATGCACTGCGGTCTCTTACCGAGGCTACTGTGATGTCTCTTCGTAAACCCACAATCTCTACCGGCAAGAAGGATGAGGGCGGCACCACCGTCAGCTGGCTCCCCTCTGAGTTACACTCTGTCCTGGCTTACAGGTATGTGTCCGCTCCTGGGCTGGCACTGGGTCTAAACTCTGGACCTCACTCCCCAACAGCACGTTCACCAGAAGGATTGCAGCAGGTCAAGGAGACACCAGTAAATGCTGACCTTGCAAATGCTGCACAGATCTTGTAAAAAATAAAAAAAAAGAAAACTGTCTAGGATGTAATAAGGGCTCTGTATCATTTCCACAGCCACTGAAAATCTAAATTGATCCTGCTGCATTAGTAAAAAGCCAAAACAGTGGGATGTGTGTTGGGATTTCCTTGTATCTATAAGAGAGACAAGGCTGCACACATGAAGAAAACAGATCTATATACAATCCTGACAGCATAAGCTCCAGGAAGATGCACAGTGAGATTGGGCTTATTATCAAAGTCACAGTGAAATGAACGCTTTTTATTAACGGACTGTTTGCAGGATGCATGTTGAGACTACACTAGGTCAGTCAATAAGCAGCAAGCTGAGTTTCTCAGCAATTTGTGACCCTATGGGGAGTCACTTACAGCCGACTGAATTGAGGAAAACGATTTGAGGACGGATATTGTGGAGCGAGAGCTCCTGTTGTAGCAGAGGTTTAACAATGGGGAATATGGACTTCTCCAGTTTCCTGTTTCATGTTCTTCACATTTAAAGAATTAAAATTATGTGCTAATAACACAAAACAGACATTCTCAATTTGCTTTCATACTTCAAAGCTTCCGGTCAGAAAACCTATATGATACTCTTTGACATTACTGTCACTGAATCCCCCACCATCAGCATTCCAGCAGGTCACTGATTAAAACAGCAAGCTTGCAAGAGCTGGTCGGAGGCTGGGGTTCCTACCTGGGGTGAGTGAAACATCCCAAGGCCTTTCAACCATCCACAAGACATGAGTTGGGAGTGTGATGGAACACACAAACTTCAAAGTACAAAATAAATTCAAGTTCAAAGTAAAATCTGTACAATGGATTCTGGTTAATTGGGACACATCAGGACCAGTACTTTTTGGCCCAATTAAGTGGCTGCCCCAATTAGCCGGTTTCATGGAAGTAATTAAGTAATTAAGAAGGTATAAAAAAGAAACTAGTTTTAACTGAGTAACAAATTACGTATGTAAGTGAAATACAGAACAAATTAGAGCACTATCAATATTACTACAGAACTATAAAACTGTATTTGTTCCTAATAGTTATCGGCGGAGGAATTCATCCAGTGCATGTTTCCATGTTCTTTTGATTGACTGTGAATGAACAAAATCAGTGCAGATACTGGACTGCCTTCATGCAATATTTTCGATGATATCATCCTCCAAATCTTCATTTTCAATGTAACATTCAAGGTGATGGTCGATACTTTCAGATTCTTCGGAGTTCCTAATTTGCTGAAGTAGTGAAATAGTTTCATTTTCACTCCCGCCCATTTATCCCATCATTGCTTTTTGAACACAAGCACATGCAACTGACACTATTTAAAAACTGTTCTCTCTAATCACAGAGTAGTGACTAACGACTGATGCTAGTTACAAACTGATCGGCAACAGTTTCCTGTCCCAATTAAGTGGCATACTGTCCTAAATAAATGACAGGAATCCCATCTGTTTTCTCAATTTAGTTTTATTTCTTTAGGAGTTGTCCCAAATATGTGGCTGACCCAATTAACCGATGACCCAGTTAACTGGAATCCACTGTATATGTCACCAGATACTACCCTGGGATTCATTTTCTTGCAGGCATTCACAGTAGCACAAAGAAATACAATAAAATCAATGAAAAAGTGCACACAAAGATTGACAAACAACCAGTGTGCAAAAGACCATAAACACCAGAAAGTCTGCAGATGCTAGAAATCCAAAGCAACACACACAAGTCACTGGAGGAACTCAGCATCTTCCTCGGGACAGATAGGGAAGGGGGAAGAAGCCAGAATAAAAAAGGTGGAGGGAGGGGAAGGCGGCTAGCTGGAAGGTGATATGTGAAGCCAGGTGGGTGGGAAAGGTCAAGGCTGGAGAGGGAAGGAGGAAGGGCTGATGGAAGGAAGGAAGGGAGGAAAGGAGGAAGGAAAGCAGGGAAGGAGGAAAGAAAGAAAGAAAGAATACTGAGAACATGAGTTGTAGAATCCTGAAAGTGAGTCTGAAAATTGTGGAATCAGTTTAGAGTGAAATTATTCACGCTGGTTCAGGAGCCTGATGGTATTAGGGTAATAACTGTTCCTGAGCCTGGTGGTATGACACCTAAGTCTCATGTACCTCCTGGGTGATGGCAGCAGTGAGAAAAGAGCATGGCTCTCTTCACTTGTTTGGAAGGGTGCAGCTGCAATGACTCTCCAGAATCTTGACACCATTCAGGAAAAAGCAGCCTGCTCCATTGCCACCTTGTCTACCACTTAAAGATTGATTTCCACCAGCACTATGGTTGCAGGCTGAGGGTAGCAGACACCAACAGAATCAACAAACTCATTCGTAAGGCCAGTGATGTTGTGGGGGTGGAACTGGACTCTCTGACGGTGGTGTCTGAAAAGAGGATGTTGTCCAAGTTGCATGCCATCTTGGACAATGTCTCCCATCCACTCCATAATGTACTGGTTAGGCACAGGAGTACATTCAGCCAGAGACACATTCCACCGAGATGTAACACTGAGCATCATAGGAAGTCATTCCTACCTGTGGCCATCAAACTTTACAACTCCTTCCTTGGAGTGTCAGACACCCTGAGCCAATAGGCTGGTCCAGGACTTATTTCCACTTGGAATGATTAACTTATTATTATTTAATTATTTATGGTTTTATATTGCTATATTTCTTCACTATTCTTGGTGCAGCTGTAATGAAACCCAATTTCCCTCGGGATCAATAAAGTATGTCTGTGTGTCTTGCTTAGGCTTCTCCCAAACCTGTGACCTCAACCACCAACTTGCATTGCTCTTTGTTCTTTATCACTGGGTCTAAATCTGGGAAATCCCTCACCAAGAACAACATGAGAGCACAAAGCTTGTGGGTGTTCAATGAGATGTCTCACTACCCATCTTCTGAAGAGCAATTCAGGACGAACCATTATTGTTGGCTATACTAGTGACAACCATTTTCCACCAGCAAAAAAAAAAAATGCTCAGCTTCCTTACACACCCAAGTATGATGGGATCAATTTGGACCATTGGTGAGGAATTCCCATATGATTTCCATTGAAACCTCTGTCTCTTCAGCTCACTGAGCCTATGTCGACCATTAACCACCTACTTAAACTAATCCTGCAGTGACTCATCATATTTATTCTCCCCACATTCCCACCATCTCTACCCAGATTTGGCCACCCACACCACACTAGGGACAATTTACAGCAGTCAATTAACCTACTGACCTGAATCACTTTGGAATGTAGGAAGACAATAAAGCACCTGGGGGTCATAGTACAATAACTTAAATACAGCAACAGAGGTCAGGATCAATCTTGGGTCTTTAGAGCTGTGTGGTAGCGACTCTACCCATTGCACCAAAGGGCTGCCCGTAACTGTATTCCTTGCTGACAAGGCTTCCTGCTGGGTCAGAGAATGTCTGCTTCCCTTTCTCTTCTCCCACCTGAAGGTGCTGCACCTGGCTGAGTGAAGTTCAATTCACTCTCCGTTACCTCAGTGGTACCCTTCAAGTAAGAATCTTGGCAGGGAGTTCCGGATGGATACTTGTCTGCAGAATTGGAAATGGAGGAAGGGCTAGTAGAGTTTGGATCTTATAGCCAGGTCTAACAATATCCTCATTCAGAATCCCCACTGGGGCACTTAGAGTCATCAAGTTATACAGCATAGCTGGAGGCCTTTTGGCTCAACTTGTCCCTGGCAGCTTGCTCTATGTATCAGATTCGAGGAAAGGAGAATCAGGTATAAATGTTGTATCCACAGTCCAGGATCCAGATGATTGAATTAGATTGCTACTTTATTGGAGTAAGACTGGTTTCAAGAAGGTGTTCTCTATATTTATAATCTCAGATCCAATAATACCTTTCTGTCATCTGCTTCCTCTTTATCACACCAACATCATGACTAACATAGATGGCAGAATATAATTTGAGTGTTGGGATTTCCCTATGCAAACATGCTTGAGTCATGTTGCGGGTTTAAATCCCATTTCAGACATCTGAATACAAAGCTCTAGGCTGACAATGCACAAGGGGAGCATTGCACCATTTAATGTGAAACATTAAGCCGAGGCCCTGTTAATGAAACTTATCACACTGTTCTGAAGATTGAATTGACTTCATTACTTACATCCTTCATATACATGAGGAGTAAAAATCTATATGTTACATCTCCATCTAAATGTGCAATTTATAATAAATAGTATGTAGAACAAGACAGACAATATAACATAGAAATATAGCTGTGTCAGCATGAACTAATCGGTCTGATGGCCTGGTGGAAGAAGCTGTCCCAAAGCCTGTTGGTCCTGGCTTTTATGCTGTGGTACCATTTCTCGGATGGTAGCAGCTGGAACAGTTTGTGGTTGGGGTGACTCGGGTCCCCAATGATCCTTCAGGCCCTTTTTACACACCTGTCTTTATAGTGGGAAGTTCACATCTACAGATGTGCTGGGCTGTCCGCACCACTCTCTGCAGAGAGATGAGGGGAGTTGTCTCACTATTCTACCTTCTCAACTTTACAAGTAGCAGATTATCTGATTATTAACACAGTGCAATTTGTGGGAGGGTATTGTGTGTAAATTGGCTTCTGTGCTTCTAATACTTAATGCTGATCACACATCATGCCTACTTAATTAGAGTCAGGTCACAGATCAGCCATGATTATTGAATGACAGGAAGAGGTTCCACAGACTTCTGTTCCTATGGCAACCTCCTGTTAGCTTATGAACCTGTAGGCAGCTGCTTGGTAGTTGAAGCATGAGGTTTGGTGTTTTGCAGACCTCACGCTATACCTAATCACCTTCTATCGACATTGGCTTTCAGAAGCATCTCCCTCACTGGAAGCTTTAGGCTGAGAAGACAGATACCAAGAAGTTCAAAGTTCAAAACTTCAAAGTAAATTTATTATCAAAGTACATATATGTCACTATATACAACCCTGAAATCTGTTTTTTTGTGGGCACACTCAATAAATCTATAGAATAATAACCATAACAGAAACAATGAAACACTGCCCAACTAGGGCATTCAACCAGAGTGCAGAAGACAACAAACTGAAAATACAAAAGAAGAAATAATAAAAAATAAATAAATAAGCAATAAATATTGAGAACATGAGATGAAGAGTCCTTGAAAATGAGTCTATTGGTTGTGGGAACACGTCAATAATGGGGCAAGTGAAGTTGAGTGAAGTTATCTCCTTTGGTTGAAGACCCTGATGGTTAAGGAGTAATAACTGTTCCTGAATCTGGCAGCGTGAGTCCTGAAGCTTCTGTATCTTCTCTCTGATGGCAGCAGCGAGAAGAGAGTATGTCATTGATTGGAGAACTACGCAGACGCAACAGAAGCATTCCTGTGCAGGTCTGGCAAAGAACTTTAAAAAACAGGAAGTTTTTCGATGGGTGTCGTTGGTTGGAGTACTGCACAAACACAACAGAAGTGTTCCTGTGCAGGTGCAGCAAAGAACTTTAAAAACTCAATCTTTATAAAAGAGAGGTACCGCCTAGCAGAGTGGTCGCCGTTGGAGTAGTCTGAGGCAGAGTAGTAAAAACAAGGCTTCAGTGAGCACAGGTGGAGGCAAGGTAAGTAAGCAAGTTCATTCCTTATTTCTTATTTAAATCTTGAGAGAATAATGGGTATGTCGACAGAACCAGTGTTCTGTTCTGGGTGTCAGATGAGGGATTTCCAGGAGACTCGCAGCCTCCCCAATGGCCACATCTGTGCCAGGTGTATTGAGATGCAGCTCCTTAGAGACAATGTTAGGGGACTCGCTGGCCTTTGTTTTTTTTAGGGGAAGTGAAGCAGTGATAGACGGGAGCTACAGAGAGGTTGTCAGCCCAAGGCGACAGGAAACTGATAAATGGGTGACTGTCAGGAGGTGGAAAGGAGAATGTCAGGTAGTGGAGAGCACTCCTGTGGCTGACCCCCCTCAACAATCATCATCATCATCAGGTGCCGTGCCCAGTTTGAGCTTTGACTGCCATGGCCCACACACTCCTGTTTCGGGTCAAGTGGATCAGTTCATCGGTATTCATTTCCAGTTCTCTGGCTGCTGTCTCCATCATCATTTGTCTTTGCCTTCCTCTTGCTTTCTTCCCTTCAATCTTTCCCATAATTACCGTGCATTCTAACTCCTCTTTCCTCATCACAGGTCCAATGAAGTTATGCTGTCTTTTCATGATCTCATACATTATTTCTCTTTTTGTGCTTGCTCTGTTCATGACATCCTCATTAGATATTTGTTTCGTCCATATGATATTCTTGGCATCCTCCTCAAAAACCGCATCTCTGCTGCTTCACTTCATTTCCTCATGTTACTAGATATTGTTCAACATTCTGAACCATATAACATAACTGGATAAACGTAACATTTCAGTACTCTGAGATGGGTTGTCATGCCTAGTTTAGTGTTGGTCAATGTACTCTTCATTCTCGTAAAGGTGTCTTTTGCCATCCCTATTCTTCTTTTGATGTCCATGTCGCACCTGCCATCTGATGTCACCCAGCTTCCTAAGTAGCAAAAGTTCTGTACTTGTTTTATGTCTTCCCCGTTTATTCTCAGCCTGCAGATAGGATTCTCCTTCTTTTTGGATATCACCATACATTCTGTCTTTTTGCAATTGATAGACCCATTTTTGCATTTTCTTCAACAACTATGTCAATTAAGTTTTGTAGTTCTTCCTCCGTACTTGCAATTAGCACAGTGTCATCTGCATATCTGAAATTATTGATGTTTTCACCGCCAACTTTGATTCCCAAAATGTCTCTTATTTTTTGTAATATTGTTTCACTGTACACATTAAACAAATCAGGGGAGAAAACACACCCTTGTCTAACGCCTCTCTTGATTTTTGTAAACTGACTCACTTCTCCATCTATTCTTACAGCGGCCGTTTGTTCCCAGTACAGATTTCTGATTAGGCGGAGGTCTTTCGAATCTAGATCTAGAGTTTCTCGTAATATTTCAAATAACTTATTGTGCTTTACTTTATCAAATGCTTTTCTGTAGTCAATAAAACAAAGAAATAGCTCATTCTGATAGTATCCTTAACATCAATATCACGTTTCTTGTACCTTTGTCTTTCACAAAACCACATTGTTCTTCACTTGTTTCAGCTTGTATCTTACTTTTAGCTCTTGTCATCAAAATTCTTAGAAGTAGCTTAGTGATATGACTCATTAAATTTATGGTCCTATGTAATTCACATTCTATTGCTCCAGGTTTCTTAGGAGGAGTGATAAATACTGATTTTTTCATTTCTTCTGGTATTATTCCAGTCTCATAAATGTCAACAATAAGTACTCCATTTTGAGTACTGTTGGGGGGGGGGGAACCGACCTGGGGGAAGCAACAGTGACCGTGCCTCTGGCACAGAGTCTGGCCCTGTAGCTCAGAATGGTAGGGGACTGAAGAGGATGGCAGCGGTGATAGTGGACTCCATAGTCAGGGGGACTGGTAGGCAATTCTGTGGATACGAAAAGGAAACACGGACGGTAGTTTGCCTCCCAGGTGCCAGGGTCCATAATGTTTCTGAACGTATCCACAATATCCTGAGCAGCCAGAAGTGGCTCGTATTGGTACCAATGACATAGGAAGGAAAAGGGAGGAGGTCCTGAAAAAAGAATACAGGGAGTTAGGAAGGAAACTGAGAAACAGGACCTCAAGGGCAGTAATCTTGGGATTGCTTACAGGCAGGTTTACAAGAGCCGCTGGGAGTGGTTTAGACTAATATGGCAGGGGGATGGGTTAAAACTTAGGATGATAGAGCTGAGAATGAGTCAATGAGGTGATGATGTATGTAACATGGATGTAAGGAAGGACAAGCCAATGATTGGGTACAAATGTAGACAGGGCAAGGAGTTAAATTGTACCACAGAGACAAAATTCAAGAAGGTGAAGAATGCAGGACTGAAGGTGTTGTATTTAAATGCATGTAGCATTCGGAATAAGCTGGATGAACTCGTGGCGCAGTTAGAGATTGCTCAGTATGACATTGTAGGCATCACTAAGTCGTGGCTGAAAGAAGGCCGAAGTTGGGAGCTTAGCATCAAAGGATATACTTTGTATTGAAAGGACAGGCCGGAAGGTGTAGGTGGTGGTGTGACTCTGTTGGAAAGAGATGATAGAGGTGACATAGGGTCAGAGAATGTTGAATCTTTGTGGGTGGAGTTAAGAAACTGCAAGGGTTTAAAAAAAAACATTATGGGAATCATATATAGACCTCCAAATAGTATCCAAGATGTAAGGTTGAGATTGCAAAGGGAGCTGGAACAGGCATGTAGTAAGGGTATTGACCCAGCTGTAATGGGGGACTTCAATACGCAAGGGGATTGAGAAAATCAGGTTGGTGTCGGATCGCAAGAGAGGGAATTTGTTGAACGCCTATAAGATGGCTTTTTGGAGCAGCTTGTGCTTGAGCCTACTCAGGGAAAGGCATTCTTAGATTGGGTGTTGCATAATAGGCCAGATCTTATTAGAGAGCTTGTAAAGGAACCCTTAGGAGGCAGTGATCATAATAAGATTGAATTCATACTGCAGTTTGAGAGGGAGAAGCATAAGTCGCACGTATCAGTATCGCAATGGAATAAAGGGAATTACAGAGGCATGAGAGAGGATCTTGCCCCGGTGGATTGGAGGAGGATACTGGCGGGGATGACGGCAGAGCAGAGATGGCTGAAGTTTCTGGGAATAGTTCACAAGGCGCAGGATAGACATGTCCCACAGAAGTATTCTCAAATGGCAAGGGTAGGCTACTGTGGCTGACAAGAGAAAATAAGGACTGCATAAAAGGGCATATAAGGTAGCAGAAGTGAGTGGGAAGTTGGATGATTGGGAAGCTTTTAAAATCCAACAAAAGGCAACTGAAAAAGCTATAAGAAGGTAAAAGATGAAATATGAGGGGAAACTAGCCAATAATATAAAGCAGAATATTATAAAGTTTTTTCAGTTATATAAAGAGTAAAAGGAAGGTGAGGGTTGATATTGGACCACTGGAAAATGATGCTGGTGAGGTAGTAATGAGGGACAAAGAAATGGCAGATGAACTTAATGTGTACTTTACATCTGTCTTCACAGTGGAAGAGGACACTAGCAGTGTGCCAGAGGTCTGTGTTAGGGAGAAGGAGTGAGTGCCATTGCTATTACAAAGGATAAAGTGCCAGGCAAACTGAAAGGTCTTAAGATGGTTAAGTAACCCGGACCAGACGGACTACATCCCAGAGCCCTGAAAGATGTTGGTGAAGAGATAACGGATGCATTGGTCATGATCTTTCAAGAAACACTTGATTCTGGCATGGTCCCAGAGGACTGGAAGATTGAAGATGTCACTCCAATCTTTAAGAAGGGAGGAAGGCAAAAGAAAGGAAATTATAGGCCAGTTAGCCTAACCTCAGTGATTGGGAAAGTATTAGAGTCTTTTATTAAGGATGAGGTTTCGAGGTACTTGAGAGGCTAATGACAAAATAAGTCAAAGTCAGCATGGTTTCTGAAAAGGGAAATCTTGCCTGACAAATCTGTTGGAGTTCGTCAAGGAAGTAACAAGCAGGGTGGACAAAGAAGAGGCAGTGGATGTCATTTACTTGGATTTTCAGAAGTCACATGAGGCTGCTTAACAAGATAAAATCCTATGGAGTTACAGGAAAGACACTGGCATGGATAGAGGAATGGCTGACAGGCAGGAGGCAGCGAGGGGGAATAAAGGGTGCTTTTCCTGGTACACTGCCAGTGACTTGTGGTGCTCCTCAGACGTCAGTATTGGGACTGCTACTTTTCACATTGTTTGTCAATGATTTAGCTGATGGAATTGATGGTTTTGAGGCAAAGTTTGTGGATGATAATGAAGATAGTTGGAGGGGTAGGTAGTGCTGAGGAAGCAATGCGATTGCAGCAGGACTTAGACAAATTGGAAGAACGGGCAAAAAAGGGGCAGATGGAATACAGTGTTGGGAAATGTATGATAATACATTTTGGTAAAAGGAACAATAATGTGGACTATTATCTAAATGAGGAGAAGGTTCAAACATCAGAGGTGCAGAGGGACTTGGGAGTCCTCGTGCAAGACTCCCAGAAGATTAACTTACAGGATGAGCCTGTGGTAAAGAAGGCAAATGCAATGTTGGCATTTATTTCAAAGGGAGTAGAATATAAAATCAAGGAGATAATGCTGAGGCTTTATAAGACACTAGTCAGGCCACACTTGGAGTATTGTCAACAGTTTTGGGCCTGGTATCTCAGAAGGATGTGTTGTCATTGGAGAGAGTCTAGAGGAGGTTCATGAGGATGATTCCGGGAATGAAGGGGTTAATATATGAGGAGTGTTTGGCAGCTCTGGGCCTGTACTCACTGAAACTTAGGAAAAATGCGTGAGGACTTCATTGAAACCTACCGAATGTTGAAAGGACTAGATAGGGTGTGTGTGGAGAGGATGTTTCCTATGGTGGGGGCACCCAGAACTAGAGGGCACAGCCTCACAATTGATGGGCAACCTCTTAGAACAGAGGTAAGGAGGAATTTTTTTTTAGCCAGAGAGTAGTGAATCTGTGAATCTGCCACAGATTGGGGTGGAGGCCAAGTCCGTGGGTATATTTAAGGCAGAAGTTGATAGTTTCCTGATCGGTCAGGGCATTAAAGGATATGGTGAAAAGGCAGGTGTATGGGGTTGAGTGGGATCCGGGATCAGCCATGATGGAATGGTGAAGCAGACTGGATCAGCTGAATGTCCTAATTCTGCTCCTACGTCTTATGTCCTGGGTGGTGGGTTCCTTGACGATGGATGCTACTTTCCTGCAACAATGCTCCTTGATGTGCTCATTGGTTGGGATGGGAGGGCTTTACCCGTGATAGACTGGGCCATATCCGCTACTTTTTGAAGGATTTTCCATTCAAAGGTATTGGTGTTTCCATACCAGGTTGTGATGCTTCTGGTCAGTATCTCACTGCACTGGTTTTGTTTGAAGTCAATTTCGCTCTGGCACACGGTGGCAGCGAGTTGTGGGATGTGCAAAGGTTATAAATACGGGAAGCCTCTTGTTGTAGTTGAGTCTCTTGTGGCTTGAGAAGGAAGATGCAATTTCCCACAGAGCGCAGCATCAAAAATGTTCACAGTTTGTTCGTGTATGATTATCCTGTGCCCCTTGATGGCAACACAGGCAACAAGCCAACTTTATGCTGCCAGTTAACTTCAAGGAGTTCAGCATGCTGAGAGCACTGCGCTGACTGCTCATTGCCTGGAGACAGCAGCAAAGAACCAAAATGGCGAGCGACCAGGTCCCATTAAAAAAGCATGTGCTTCTCAAAGGGAGGTCATTGGACCGGGAACAAATGGTGGTCACCCAGGCAGAGGTAATTCCGACCTGTGGAATGACAAAGTGGGCTCTGAGGCTTTGACACGCTGCACAGGATGAGGTGGGCAGGAGGAGGGCAATCTGTTCACCTCATTATAGGAAGGATGTGGAGAGGGTGCAGAAGAGATTCACAAGAACTCTGCCTGGATTATAGGGTATGGGAGGTTGGACAAACTTGACTTGCTTTCTTGAGATAGGTGGAGGTTGAGGGGAGATCTGATAGCAGTTAAGATTATGAGAGGCACAGACAGAGTAGACAGTTGGTATCTTTTTAAAATGTCTAATATTAGAGTGCATACATTTAAGGTGAGAAGATGCAAGTTCAAAGGGGTTATACAGGGCAGGTTTGCTTTCGCACAGAGGACAATGGCGGCCTGATATGTGCTGCCAGGGGTGGTGGGGAGAGCAAGTGTGATAGAGGCATTTAAGAGGCAAGGCACACGAATGTGCAGAGAATAGAGGAAACGGACTATGTGCAGACAGAAGGGAATAGCTTAACTAGCCGTTTAATTACTAGCTTGATGAATTCAGCATTAAATAGTAGGTCAAAGGGCTTCTTCCTGTGCTGTTCTGATCTGTGCTCTATGTTCTACGCAGAGGAGGAAGAGTGATGTCCTGTACCTAGAGGTAACCAACTGACCACGTCATCAGGTGGTGAGATTCAGGCTTTTAAGCCCAAAGTTGCAAGAACTTCAATGCACCAGACTGCCGGAACTCAATCTTATCAGTCAGATTTGTGAGCCGACAACTGGCAGCTCACACACCTGCGCACACTTTGTACTGATGGAGCCGACAGGATGACCCCTGTGAGGTCACTGAACCTGACTCTTCTCCAAGGCTCATTCCCGTGCCGCCCAGCTGCAGACAAGACCACATCATCCAAACCCATAGCACAGCACACTTCCCTCTCACTTACAGGATAGCAAGTCAATTGGATGGTTAAGAAGGCCTATGATGTGTTGGCCTTCATTAGTTGGGGGATTGAGGTAATGTTGCAGCTCTATAAAACTCTGGTTAGGCCATACTTGGAGTATTGTGTTCAGTTCTGGTCGCCTCACTATAGGAAGGATATGGAAGCTTTAGAGAGGGCACAGAGGAGATTTACCAGGGTGTTGCCTGGGTTAGAAACCATGTCTAATAAGGATAAGTTGAGTGAGTTAGGACTTTTCTCTTTGGAATGAAGGAGGATGTGAGGTGACTTGATAAAGGTGTATAAGAAAAGAGGCATAGATAGGCTGGATAGCAGCAAATTTTTCCCAGGAAAATGGCTAAAATGAGAGGGTGTGATTTTTAAGGTGATTGGAGGAAAGCATAGCAGAGGATGTCAGAGGCAATTTCTTTACACAGAGAGTGGTAAGTGCATAGATCATGCTACTGGGGGTGGTGGTAGAGGCAGATACACCAGGGGAATTTAAGAAACTCTTGGACAGGCACATGGATGAAAGAAAAATGGAGGGCTCTGTGGAAGGGAAGGGTTAGGTTTAAAGGTTGACACAACATTGTGGGCCGAAGGGTCTGTACTGTACTGTTCTATGCTCCATGTTTAACCTGAGGTGGTGCTCGCTAAGCGGAAGGAGGTAGTGGTGCCCGCACATCCTTGTGCCCCGTGAATAAGTTTGACCATGGTTGGAGCTGGCACTGCTGAGCCTGTGGTTGTGCTAGAGGCAAACAAGCCAAATCATGTCAAGCATGTTGTCATGTGCATAGCAGAACATACAATATTACACACAGTACAGGCCTAAGGCCCATGATGTTGTGCTGACTTTGTAACCTACTCTAAAATCAATTTAACCCTTCCCACCTACATAGCCCTCTATTTTTCTATCATCCATAAGAGTTTCACATATGTCCCTAACGTATCTGCCTCTACCACCACTCTTGGCAGGGTGATCCTCGCATTCACTCTGTGTAAAAAACTTAACTCTGACGTCCTCCCTATACTTTCCTTAAATCACATTAAAATTATGCCCCCGTGCATTAGCCATTTCTACCCTGGGAAAAAGTCCCTGATTATCCTCTCAATTTATGTTTCTTATAAACTTATACACCTCTATCAAGTCACCTCTTAACCTCTGTTCCAAAGAGAAAAGCCTTGGCTTGCTCAATCCTCAGAAGACATGCTCTCTAATCCAGGCAGCATCCTGGTAAATCTCCTCTGCAAGTCCAATGAGGCACGGTTGCACTGAGAAACGTGCCTGCAGCAGAATCACAGGCCCCTAGACACAGACAACACACAGAACATAGGATATATATAAATCATAAATGGCGACATTTTCAAACTTAACTGTCTTCTAACATCCTGCTTCCCTTCAAACCTGTATGAGGTTCACGTAACACAAAATGCTGGTGGAACGCAGCAGGCCAGGCAGAATCTATAGGAAGAAGCACTGTCGACATTTCGGGCCGAGACCCTTCGTGAGTGAGTCCTGACGAAGGGTCTTGGCCCGAAACGTCGACAGCGCTTCTCCCTATAGATGCTGCCTGGCCTGCTGTGTTCCACCAGCATTTTGTGTGCGTTGCTTGAATTTCCAGCATCTGCAGATTTCCTCGTGTTAAAGTTCACTTCCCTCCCAGTGCCAGAAAGCTCTTGGTCCAAGCTCGAACACAGAGTATAAGCATCCAGATTGAGTTGTTCATCAAATATTGGTGCTGCCTTTGGACAGGATATCAGAGCGAACCTCCTGGCACCCTTTGATCTGTCAGGTGGATGCGAAACATGCCATGTAAGTATTTTGAAGAAGAACCAGAGATCTGGTCAATATTTATTCCTCATTCAAAATCATTAAAACAGATGATTCAGTCATCATCAGGTCACTTTATGGGAGCTTGCTGTGCAAAAATTTGGTTGCAGTGTTTCTCTCACCTGACCTTTATCTTCATACAGAAGCCTGAAGGCACACACTCAGCCATTCAAGAACAGCTTCTTCCCCTCTGCCTTCCGAGTCCTAAATGGACACTGAGGCTTTGGACACCTCACTTTTTTAAAAATATACAGTATTTCTGCTTTTGCACACTTCTTAATAATCTATTCAATATACATAATTGATTTATTTGTTTATTGTTATGTTTTATTTTTTCTCTCTCTGCTAGATTATGTATTGCATTGAACTGCTGCTGCTAAGTTAACAAATTTCACGTCACATGCCGGTGATAATAAACCTGATTCTGATTTCAAAAAGCATTCTTTAGTTGTGAGGTATTTTGGGATGATCTGAAAAATGCTGTGAAAATGCAAATAACCCTCATCCTGCTGCCCTGGGTGGATCTGGCCAGCAGACAGCCCCCCTTCCTCCTGACTGCTTTCCCAGTAGCCAGTCCTGTTTATTTACTGAGATACAGCATGGAGTAGGCCCTTCGAGTCACACCACCCAGCAACCCCCGGACTTAATCCTAGCCCAATCATGGGACAATTTACAATGACTAACTAACCTACCAACCAGCACGTCTTTGGGCTGTGGAATGAAACCAGAGCACCTGGGGAAAAAAACGGGTAAACGTACAGACACCGGGTGAATGTGAACATGGGGAGATTAACCAAACTCCTCACAGGCAGTGGCAGGAATCGAACCCAGGTCACTGGTACTGTAACTGTTACGCTATCATGCCACCCATTTGTCTTAAAATATAAAGACTTATATAATTATCTATTTGGACCTGTTCTGTAGGTCCTCTGCTCCACTCCCAGTCACGTTACATTCTGCAGTTAAGGCAAAGTCCCACCTCTCCTGACCCCTGCTCTCTGCAGATTGCTACAACTTGGAATGACTCTGGAAAGTGCCAAGTACTTGTAACGTTGCACCAGCAGCTTTAAATTCCTGGGCGTTAACATATCAGATGACCTGTCCTGGGCCCAGCAGATAGACACAATCACAAAGAAGGCACACCAGCGTCTTTACTTTCCCTAAAGGTTAAGGAGGTTCAGCTTGTCACTGAACACTCTAACAAGCTTCTATAAATGAAAGTATCCTGACTGGTTGCATCATGGTCTGGTATGGGAATTTGAATGTGCAGGAACATAAGAAGCTGTAGACAGCAGTGGACTCAGCTCAATATATCATGGGCACACTCCTTCCCACCACTCGTAGCATCTACAGTAGAAGGTGCCTCAAAAAGGCAACATCTATCATCAAAGATCTCCACCATCCAGGCCATGTTCTTCTTGCAGCTCCCACCAGGCAGGAGATACAGAAGCCTGATGTCTCACACCACCAGGTTCAAGAACAGCTACTTCCATTCAATCATTCAGCTCCTGAACCAATTGGCACAACCCTAATCACAACCTCAGTACAGCAACATGACGACCAGTTTGCACTACAATAGACTTTTTTGTTCTTATTGTGTTCTTTCTCACAAAAATTATGTGATAATTATGCTTAATTTATGTTCTGCTTGTGAATGTTGTGTACTTGACACTATGTGCCTGCAATACTGCTGCAAATGTTTCATTGTACCTGTTTATATATGTACTTGTGCATATGACAATAAACCTTTGCTCAATTTTGACTTTTGATCCTGTAAAGAAAAGATGATCCTTTGAGACTGCAGGAAGCACCATCCAGTGTCAGACTCTCACTCAGTTGCAGAGAACTGATTGGTGCACCCCATTCCGGAATGGCTTCAATGCATACAGCCTGGCGCAGTGCCCTCCTGATCCGTGTACCTCTGGCATATGTTCACTCTAGGAACCTGACCAAAACAATGCCTGGCACAAGCACGCTGGGATTTCCCAAGAACTATTGCAAATGATCCCAGTTTCCTGTTTTGAATTTTTGTCCTGACGCAGCTGTGAACCGTGAAGAGACAGAAGCAACACACAAAATACTGGAGGGACTCAGTGGGTCAGGCGCTATGTGTGGAGGGAAATGGGCCAGTCGACATTTCAAGTCCTCTCATGTTTTGTATGTTGCTCAAGATTCCAGGATCTGCAGTCTCTGGCGTGGCCGAGCGCAGAGTGAGCCTGTTGATGTCTCAATCTCAATAAAAGGGTAAAAATTTCACAACCAAGGATGCGCTGCTTATTGTTCAGGCCTTTTAACTAACCACACACAGCTGTTGCTTTTACAGTGACATTTACATCAGAGGAAGTGTGTATAAGACCATGGATTCAAGGTAACAACAATACTCATACACAGCCTCACCAGGTCACCTCAGCAAACTCACTGAACTTCCTGCACCTGCATTGTTTGGTGCATTACTTTCATGTCACAGCCCACCCGCCACCTCTCCACATTTCTATCATTCTATCAACATTCTCATGATCAATCCTCCCATTTCAAGTCAAGTCACTTTTTATTGTCATTTCGAACATAACTGCGGGTACAGTGCATAGTAAAAATGAGAACATTTTTTCAGGACCATGGTGTTACATGACACAGTGCAAAAACTAAACTGAACTACGTAAAAAACAACACAGAATAAAACTACACTAGACTACAGACCTACCCAGGACTGCATAAAGTGCACAAAACAGTGCAGGCATTACAATAAATAATAAACAGGACAGTAGGGCAAGTTGTCAGTCCAGACTTCGGGTATTGAGGAGTCTGATAGCTTGGGGGAAGAAACTGTTACATAGTCTGGTTGTGAGAGCCCGAATGCTTCGGAGCCTTTTCCCAGACGGCAGGAGGGAGAAGTGATTGTATGAGGGGCGCATGGGGTCCTTCATAATGCTGTTTCCTTTGCGGATGCAGCGTGTAGTGTAAATGTCCGTGATGGCGGGAAGAGAGACCCCGATGATCTTCTCAGCTGACCTCACTATCCGCTGCAGGGTCTTGCGATCCGAGACGGTGCAATTTCCGAACCAGGCAGTGATGCAGCTGCTCAGGATCTCATTTCTTTCTCTGGTCTGGAAATTTAAAATGTTGCAGAATGAAGTTTGCCAAAGCTCGATCTTTCTTGCTAGTTTACAGGAGCTACACAATCTTGGCAAGGCCAGCATTTATTGCCCATTCCTAAATGCCCCTTGAGAAGGTGGGGGGTGAAACACTCCAGACCTTCTGGTGAAGGTGCTCCCACAGCGCTGCTGGGGAGAGAGCTCCAAGATTTCGATCCAGTGATGGTGCAGGAATGGAGATTGTTTCTAAGTTAGGGTGGTGTATGACTTGGAGGGGAACCTGCAGGTGGTGGCATTCCCCTGCCACTCTTGTCCTTTGTGGAGCAACTTGGCTGAGCAACGGCAGTGTGTTTTGGAAATGGTACACACTGAAGTCTCTGGGCATCAGTTATAGAGGGAGGGGGTGTTCAGTGAGGTGGGTTGGGAACCTGACAACAGGGCTGCTTTGTTTTGGATGGTGTGGAATTTTCTGAGAGTTGTTGGAGTTGCACACTCCCAGACATGTAGACAGTTTCATCACACTCATGACGTGGAAAGGCCTTGGGGTGCAGGAGATGAGTCACTCATCATCGGGTACCCAACATGCTCTTGTAACCATGGTATTTATGTGACTAGTTCCACTATGTTTCTAGTCAATGGTGACTATGAGATTTTGATGGTGGAGGACTTATGAATATAATGTCATTGAATGTCAAGGGTGGGTGGTTCCACTCTCCCGTGCTGGAGATGGCCACTGCCTGGCACTTCTGTAGTTTGAATGCTATCGATCACTTATCAGCCCTTCACCGAATGTTGTCCAGGTCTTGCTGCTTCATTTGCTGAGGAGGTTCAGAAGCAGTTATTACCCTTCAACCATCAGGCTCCTGAACCAGTGTGGATAACTTCACTCACCTCAACACTGAACTTATTCCACAACCTACAGACTCACTTTCAAGGACTCTACAACTCGTGTTCTCAGTATTTTCTATTGATTGACTGATTTATTATTATTTTGATTTGCACATTTTGGGCCCAGGACACTACCTTGCAGCGATGTCCTAGGGCTGGCATGATTGACGCCAAATCAAGTTTGGGCGACAAGTGCTTAGTCAAAGCCCTACATCTAACTCATGTTGTGGTGAATTAATTTACTTTAATTGGACAAAATGGAATAGAAGGGTACCCTACTGAATGATTCTTTGACATGGATTTTACATGCAGAACAAGAGGACAGGTTTAAAGTGAACTGAGCTCAGAGAAAGCATGGGGATAATAATCCAGCAACACCACTGACTACGATAGGTCCAAGTGGAAGTGGGATGAGGAACTTAAAGTGGAAGGCAACAGGAAGCTCAGAACCACGCCTGTTGAGTGAGCCAATACTATCACCCAATCTTCAAATGTTTCCCCAGCGTAGAGGTGACCACATCATCAACACTGAATGCAGGGCACTGGACTGGACGAAGTGCACGTGAATCGCTGCCACACTGGAAAGACTGTTTGGGCATCTAGAAGTGGGGAAGGGAAGAGGGGACAGAACAGGAGTTGCTCCTCCTCCAGTTGCAAGCGGTGTTGAACAGAGGGCGGAGACGGAAGAGTGGATCATGGAGTCATTAGGGAACAAATCCCTTTGAAATGTTGAAAGGGCAGTGCTGTATGTGTCTGGTAGTGGGATAGATAGATACCTTATTGATCACAAAGGAAACTACTGTGTCACAGTAGCATTACAAGAGCAGAGATATGCAAATATACAAATATTAGAAATAAGAAACAATAAAAAAAGTTACCTCAAGCAGTCTAACAGGAGGGGGTTATCACTTTCCTGGCTGGTTGACTGATTATAGAGCCTAATGACCGAGGATAAGAATGACCTCATACAGCGCTCTTTGGAACACCACAGTTGTCTTAGTCTATTACTAAAAGTGATCCTCTGTTTAGCCAAGGTGGCATGCAGAGTGTGAGAAACATTGTCCAGAATTGCCAGGATTTTCCGTAGGGTCCTTTGTTCTACCACAGCCTCCAGTGGGTCCAGTTTGACTCCTATAACAGAGCCAGACTTTATAATCAGTTTATTGAGCCTGTTGGCCTCACCCGTGAAGATACCATTGCTGTGACACACCACTGCATAGAAGATTATACTGGCAACAACAGACTGGTAGAACATGTGAAGGAGAAGCCTGCACACTCCAAAGGACCTCAGTCTCCTCAGGACAACTCTGGCCCCTCTTGTACACAGCCTCTGTGTTGATGCTCCACTCAGGTCTGTCATCCAGGTCCACCCCCAGATACTTGTAGGTCCTCACCACATCCATGTCCTCACCATCAATAGTACCAGGGTGCAGTGCAGTCTTAGTCTTCCTAAAGTCCATCAGCGTCTCCTTTGTCTTACTGATGTTGAGCTGCAGATGATTCAGCTTGCACCATTCGACAAAGTCCTTCTCCAGGGCCCTGTGTTCATCCTCCCATCCTCCCTTTATACACCCAACTATTGCTGAGTCATCAGAGAATCTCTGCAGATGACATGGCTCAGAGTTGTATCTGAAGTGTAAACTGTTATTCCCTGTATACCTCGGACTTTAGATACAACACTGCTGGAACTGGTGGAGTGACCCTGAGTTCTGGCTCCTACCACTCTAATTCCCCATCACTCTCCCACCTCTGTCTGTGGCCTCCTGGAGTGTTACAATGAGCCCAACACAAGCCCAAGGAACAATACCTCATCTACTGTCTGGGCACAATGCAGTCTGCAAGAGTAGATACTGAATTCCACAACTTCAGAGAACTCCCTCTTTCATCCTGTTTGCATTAGGAATGTCCACTCGCACTTCCATTCGTATCATTTGTATATTGTGGCCTGCTCAACATATCCCAGTAGACTAGCCGATACGACATCCCCCCAAACTTCACTACACCGGCAACACATTCCACAGAAATGGAGCTTAACTACCCCTTCACAGCCATATCATTTCACCTTATCAGAGAATTTCCTTGCTCCACCTATTGCCTTCCCGAATGCCCTCCCCCACTATCTCTGCCTCTTTAATTAAGTTGCTTCCTCCCTTTCTCACTTCTGAAGCAGGGCCATTGATCTGAAATGTTAACTCGTTCCATCCACAGAAGCTACCTGACCTGCTGAGTTTTTCCAGCTTTTTTTGGTTGTATTTCAGCTTTCCAGTAACTGCAGTTCTTCCTTGATTTTTCACCATGACTTCTATTGGTTGAGGGTTATCAGCTTGTTTGTGAGGTGCTTCCTGAGAACATGTATTGATGTATGGTCCTCGAGACATTTGTAGAACAGTGTGCACTGGAACAGGCCCTTCAGCCCACTATTGTCTGTGCTTAACATGATGCCAAATTAAACTCTCTTCTACCTGTACATAATCCATATCCATCCCATCCCTGCATATTCATGTGTCTATCTAAAAACTGGCCAAACACCACTATCCCATCTCCAGCGCATTCCAGGGCACCCACCACCCTCTTGCCCCACATTGTTTTTGAACTTTCCTCCTCTCATTTTAAATGCATAATCTCTAGTATTAGATATT
Source organism: Hemitrygon akajei (assembly GCF_048418815.1). Taxonomy (NCBI): domain Eukaryota; kingdom Metazoa; phylum Chordata; class Chondrichthyes; order Myliobatiformes; family Dasyatidae; genus Hemitrygon; species Hemitrygon akajei. The sequence goes on along the minus strand of NC_133141.1, from coordinate 24,184,430 downwards.
TTGACCCTGGGAAATAAAGATACCAGCTTTCTATGCATGCCGCTCATAATTTTATAAACTTCCATTCGTTTTCCCCTCAGCCTCTGCTGCTTCAGAGAAAGCAGCTCAAGTGTGTCCAGCCTCTCCTTATGGCTCATACCCTCTCATCCCGGTGAGCCTCCATGGAACCCTCTCCAAAGCCTCCACATCCTTCCTGTTACAAGCTGACCACAATTGCACACAATTCTCCGTGCGGCCTAACCAGAGGCTTATACAGTTGCAACACTGATTCTCTTGCAAGAATGTTTCTGTTGCCACCATTGTCTTGAGGTCAGTCTGGTGGAAGTTAAGGAACAAATTAGGCAGTCAACACACACAAAGTGCTGGAGGAACTCAGCAGACCAGGCAGAATCTATGGAAAAGAGTAAAGAGTTGATGTTTCATAGAATAGTACAGCACATTACAGGCCCTTCAGCCCACAATGTTGTGCCGACCCTCAAACCCTGCCTCCCATATAACCCCCCACCCTAAATTCTGGCCGAGACACTTCAGCAGGCCCGAAACGTCGACTGTTAACTCTTTTCCATAAATGCTGCCTGACCTGCTGAGTTAACTCCAGCATTTTGTGTGTGTGTGTGTTACTTGCATTTCCAGCATCTGCAGATTTTCTCTTGTTTGAGATTAGGCAGTGGTCAGTCCAACATTTATCGGCACCTGTCATAACACAGGAGATGCAGACATCCTCACAGTCTTCTGCTCGAACAACGCCATAACCCAATGGGCAGTGCCATATCTACTGCTTGTCTCTCCGATAAAAATGGTCTTGGTTTTAACAAGACTGTGCTCCATGCATTTTCTCAGGAGAAAGGCTCCACTGGAATAGCCTTCTCTGCTGACACTTTTCTAGATGATTCCGAAATAAATGAAATAAGGCCACCCGAATGTCTGTGGAGTCTCTAATGAGTCCAGAGCTACTCTAATTATGGCCAGTCACTTCTGAAGAAACACAACCTACACGTTAGGAATAACCTCCCTCGTCTTTACTTTGGTGACTTGTGTGACTTTTGATGTGGTATTCTGTCCAGAGATTTTGAGAGTCTCACAGCATTCCCGGAAAATAATTAAAGTCTCTTAAATTTAAATTACACACTTAGCATTCCCTTTAAAGAACAGCTTATTCTGTCCTATAATTTTTGTCCAGGCTTCGGGCTGGGTTATACACCCCTCTTTAACTGCTCAGTCCAATATCGTATTTCATGCTGTGAACTCAGAAAATGAAAAGGGTGTTTGAACTTGTGACGCTGAGTGATTAAGTCACGTCTGGGATCTCCTGCCCAGCCAGTTTACGGGGCAGATCATGATGCATGTCAATGATGCATGAAGGGCAGGTTGGATTAACAGCCCAAGGCAGTGTAAGAGTGGGGTAAAGATCGCAGTGGCAGGGTTCGAGGAACGTGCACAGATAAGGATGGGGCAACAGCATGAAGTGCACATAGGGAAGGGAGCTTTAAACATGAAGCATTGGAGGAACTGATGTTCATGGCAGTGCCACTACTTTCTTTGAAGTTTGCACAAATTCATCTAAAACTTTAACAAATCACTATAGATGCACGGCGGAGAGTATCCTGACTGGTTGCATCACGGCCCGGTGTGGAAACACCAATGCCCAGGAATGGAAAAGTCTACAAAAAGTGGTGGAAATCAGGTGAGAGGGAGAAGGCAGGAGGGTGGGGGATGGGCAGAAAAGGGAACAATGTGAGAAGATAGGGTGTGATAGTTGGGAGAGGCAGGTTTCCAGCATCTGCAGGCTCTCTTGTGTCATTGACTTTGGCCATCCTGACGAAGTGAAAGGAGCCCAAAAGATGAACTTTCATGTGAATGCCATCAATAAATTTGCTGATAACACAACTATTGTTGGCAGAATCTCAGGTGGTGATGAGGTGGCGTACAGGAGTGAGATAGATCAGCTGGTTGAGTGGTGTTACAACAACAAACTTGCACTTAACAAGAGTAATACCAAGGAATTGATTGTGGACTTCAGGAAGGTGAAGTCAAGGAAACACACACCAATCCTCATCAACTGATCAGAAGTGGAAAGGGTGAGCAATTTCAAGTTCCTGGGTGTCAACATCCCTGAATTTCTATCCAGGGCCCAACATATCGATGTAATTATAAAGAAGGCATGACAGGAGTTTGTGGAGATTTGGTACGTCACCAAAGACGGTTACAAATTTCTGCACATGTACCATGGAGAGCATTCTAACTTGCTGCATCACCGTTTGGTATGGAGGGGCCAGCGCACAGGATTGGAAAAAGCTGTGGAGGGTTGCAAATTCAGCCAGCTGCATCATGGGCACTAGCCCCCCCTCCTCCCCAGCATCGAGGACATCTTTAAAAAGCGATGCCTCAAAAAGGCACCATGCATCATTAAGGACTCCCATCACCACGCACTCTTCTCAATGGTACCATCAGGGAGGGGGTAAGGAGCTGGAGGACACACATTCAACATTTTAGGAACAGCTTCTTCCCTTCCACTATCAGGTTACTGAATAGACAATGAACACTACCTCACTATTTTTGCTAAACATAGAAACACATACAGCACAATACAGGCCCTTCGGCTCACAAAGCTGTGCCAAATGTGTCCCTACCTTAGAACTACCTAGGCTTTACCCATAGCCCTCTATTTTTCTAAGCTCCATGTAGCCATCCAGGAGTCTCTTAAAAGACCCTATCGTATCCGCCTCCACCACCATCGCCAGCAGCCCATTCCACGCTCTCACCACTCTCTGCATAAAAAATTTACCCCTGACATCTCCTCTGTACCTACTTCCAAGCACCTTAAAACTGTGCCCTCTCGTGCTAGCTATTTCAGCCCTGGGGACAAGCCTCTGACTACCTCTGGATGCTTTCAAGAAGGAGCTAGATAGGTATCTTATGGATAGGGGAATCAAGGGATATGGGGACAAGGCAGGAACCGGGTATTGATAGTAGATGATCAGCCATGATCTCAAAATGGCGGTGCAGGCTCGAAGGGCCGAATGGTCTACTTCTGCACCTATTGTCTATTGTCTATCCACACAATCAATGCCTCTCATCATCTTATACACCTCTATCAGGTCTCCTCACATCGTCTGTCGCTCCAAGGAGAAAAGGCCGAGTTCACTCAACCTATTTTCATAAGGCATGCTCCCCAATCCAGGCAACATCCTTGTAAATCTCCTCTGCATCCTTTCTATGGTTTCCACATCCTTCCTGTAGTGAGGCAACCAGAACTGAGCACAGTATTCCAAGCGGGGTCTGACCAGGGTCCTATATAGCTTTAATTAAACTTACTTAATTAAAAAAAATATTTCTTATTGCAATTTATAGTTTATACGTATTGCTCTGGAAGTCAGCTAAAAAGGGGGAATTATCCCTCCAGTGTAGGGAGAGAGCAGTGTTCAAATGCCTTTGGGTTGAAGCTCACAATGCTTTAACAGAGTGTAACTGAAGCAGAGGCCATTTTAAACAGCGGATAAATATTGGGCTGCAGGGAGACAGCAAGCGATTGAAGGTGACAGCACAGACCAAGTGGCCTCCTTATGAGTGGTGAACGCCTATGGCTCCAAATGAAATGCTACTTAAGCTGTATTTATAGGAGCAGGTGCACGGATGTGGTTGTAAGACTCTTCTTTGTAAATGTGAATGTAGGACAAGTGACTTGTGGTGCGCGTCAGCAGCTCACCTTCACCTGTATCGGCTGGAACTTGGCACTTTAGTCAAATCTGCTCGGCCTGGAATGAAAAGGGGTTCCTGTCCGCCACTCCCAGCCGAAGGGCTCTGGCAGACTCCATTCCCAATGCAGACTCTCAGTTTAGACCTCCTTCCTTTCCTCTGCTTCATCCACTGGGCACGGGCATTCCCCGTGTGGTAAGAGGGCATGTGTGCCTCCCACAGATATAGGGTAAATAGCTACAAGCTATTCATCTGTGGGAGGCATCTCACAAAAAGAAAGACAGAATCACCAGCTCCCAGGCTGCTTGAGATGGACGTTGGTTCGTAACAAGCTGCCACTCTGGCAATGAACGTGAATCAAAGCCCGGAGCAGAGGTTTAATGGGACAAAAGAGCAGGCTCAAAGGATTGAACGGTCAACTTCAGTTCCTGTTTCCCTTTGTATTAGCCTACCTGACACAATCTAAGGCTGCAGGTGCCCTGTGATCAATTGGTTCTGACACCTAATGTTAGAAAAACAGGCAGGCCAGGCCTAAACCACACAGCATAGCGGTTAGCGTGATGCTATTACAGCTCGGGGCGGTCAAGAGTTTTGACCTCAATCTGGCACCTTTCTGTGAGGAGTCGCTGTACATCCTGCCCATGTGTGGGTTTTCTCCAGGTCCTCCCCAAGTCCAACGACATACCGGGTAGGTTAGTTGCTCATGTTAAATTGTATCATGATTAGGTTAGGGTTAATCGGGTTTGTCGGTGGGGGGTGGGGTGGTTGCTGGAAGGGCCTTCTCTCCGCTGTATTGTAAATAAAAATAAACAAATCAAGTACTAAAGTCATTCCTTTGTCATTCTTCATGCCATCTGCGTAACAAAACACAGAGGACAGTAAAACTCATCCAGTAAAAACATTGAGACTGTGGTAAGAACAAACAGCAAATGAGTAATCTCTGTAATCAAGTTGCTTTGCGAATGCTATATTAGAACTGGCTGTGATACCATTTCTGGTGCTCCAGTTAACAGCGTCTTGCCAAATTCCTGCCTCACTTATTGATTTGCTTGAAAGGCAAAAAAGAAAATGTTGGAAGAACACAGTAGCGTCTGTGGGGAAGAGAAGCCAGCTAACAGTTTGGCTCATCGGCCTTTCCTCAGAACCGGGCCAAGAGTATAGCTGTCCCAAAATGTTAACTGGCTTCTCTTCCCACAAATGCATCTGGGAGTGACTGGGTTCTTCCAGCATTTTAGGTTTGGTTTTAGATTCTGGCATCTGCAGCTATATTTGACTTTCAGTAACTTGCTTGATTTGTCGGGAATGTGATCAAAGTAATCCGTGAAAGTCAATGACCCTCTTCTGTCAACAACACTTCATAGAAAAAAAAATCATCAACAAACAGACCATTCCTGATCGGACTTAGTTGCTTAGATGGGATTCCAAGACTGAGACGTGAGGGCTGAAGGGCTTGTTTCTGTGCTGTATTAATCAATGACTCAAATGGGCCAAATAGTTTCCTTCTATGCTGTATCATAATCTCTATCTTTAACTCTTTGGATCCCATCTAAGTGGCGGCTCTACCAGTACCTGCTTTACCATTTTTGCCACCTCTCCTCTTCAGTCCTGTTCACTGAGAGATAAATATTGGCCAGGATTTAAGGGAGGACTACTTCACGGTTAGATGCCCCTGAGAGGGCTGTGAATACCTCATGCACACAGCGTCCTTGACAGAGCAGCACCACATCAGAGGACCAGTCTAGACTTAGCACTCAAGTGTCTGGACTGGGACTTGAACCCGCGACTCAACTCAGAGACAGAAATGTCAACCAGCACTCACTATTCCAGTTATATAATACATGCTGGGAACAATGGGAGATAGAGTCATAGAGCTCAGCACAGAAATTGCCCCTCTGTCACAACTAGCCCTTGCCAACCTGTTGACAATCTATGCTAGACCTATTTGCACACATTTGGCCTACATCCATGTACCTGTCCAAGTAACTTATAAATGTTGTTAATGTACCTGCCTCAACCACTTCTTCAGGTAGCTCATACCATTACTGACCACCCACTGGCTGAAAAAGTTGCCCCGTGGGTCCCTTTTAAATCTTTCACCTCTCCCCTTAAACCTATGCCCTCTAGTTTTAGATTCCCCAACCCTGGGGAAAAGAGTGTGTGCATTCACCCTATCCATACCACTCATGTCTTTATTCACCTCTGTAAGGTCACCTCTCAATCTCCCACGTTTCAAAGAATGAAGTCTGAGCTAGCCCATCTTATTTTCCTGTTCACTTCTCTTATAGATTAAAATACTCAGCCCAGTTCTCACTTGAATCATTCCCTAATTTATTCAGCCTTTCCTTTGATTTTTTATCATTTCTCCAGCTCCTGTAGCAGGAGTTTTGGCATTGGTTCATTGACCGAGCCTGTAAAGATTTCAAAGAACAAAAATGAGCTTTGTTTGTCACACGTACATCAAAACATACAGTGAAATGCGTCACTTGTGTCAGATCAAATCAGCGAGGATTGCGCTGGGCAGCCCACAAGTGTAGCCACACTTCCAGTGCCCTCAACTCACTTACCCTAACTGCATGCCTCTTTGGAACGTGGGAGGAAACAGAAGCACCCACAGGATATCCACACGCTCACAGGGGGTATGAACAAATGCCTTCCAGATAGCAGCAGGAACAGAACCCCAATCTTACAGCTGGCGCTGTAAAGCGATGCACTACGCCACCATGCTGCCTTGTGACCTGCAAGGGTCCTAGATGTATCTGAAACATCTCCTCTTTAGAGCGTTCCTATCGTTACATTACTTCTGTGGACTGGTGTGAACACAACAACTTGAGTCTCAGTGTGGATAAGACTAAAAAGATTTTGCGTTGTAGTAGTCCAATCGCAAACAAGAGAAAATCTGCAGATGTTGGAAATCCAAGCAGCACACACAAAATGCTGGAGGAACTCAGCAGGTTAGGCTCTTATTTCAATGGAAAAGAGTACAGTCGATGTTTCAGGCCAAGACCCTTCATTAGAGCTGGAGAAAAAGACGAGGATCAGAGAAAGAAGGTGGGGGGAGGGGAGGATGAACCACAAGGTGATAGGCATAACTGAAAGGGGAGGGAGGGTGAGGTAAGGAGCTGGGAAGTTGATTGGTGAAAGAGATACAAGGCTGGAGAAGTGGGAATTTGATAGGAGAGGACAAAAGGCCATGGAAGAAAGGGAAGGTGGTAGGTAAGGAGATAAGGTGAGAGAGGGAAATAGGAATGGGGAATGGTGAATGGGGAGTCATTACTGGAAGTTTGAGAAATCGATGTTCATGCCATCAGGTTGGAGGCTACTCAAATGGAATACAAGGTGTTGATCCTCCAACCTGAGTGTGCCTCATCACGAAAGAAGGCCATGGGCTGATATGTCGGAATGGGAATGGGAAGTGGAATTAAAATGCGTGGCTACTGGGAGATCCTGCTTTTTCTGACTGATGTAGATGCACGGTGAAGCAATGTCCCAATTTATGTCGGGTCTCACTGATGCACAGGAGGCCACACCAGGAGCACTGAATGACTGTGGACTTCAGGAAGATGCAGGGTGCCCACTCTCTACTGCACATCAATTCAGGTTTCAAGATGTTTGATGTAATTTCCAGTAAAGAAATGTGGAGAATAAAATAATTGTTACCTTGCAGCATATAAAAACCCAATAATATAAATACGTAAGATAGTGTGTGAACACTATGATAAAATGATAAAGTAGTGGTGGTAGGGGCTGTGGTGGGATGGGTTAGTGGGTGGAGGTGTTAATCAGCCTTACTGCTTGGGGAATATAGTTGTTTTTGAATCTGGTGGTCCTAGTATAGATGTTACGTAGCCATGGCTCCACTGTGGAGTGAGTCAGAAGCACCAAGTTTCTTGGAGTATACGTCATGTATGATCTCACCTGGTCCCACAACACCACCTCTTTAGTCAAAAAAGCACAGCAACGCCTCCACTTCTTGAGGACATTGAGGCGATCAAGACTTCCTGCCCCCATTCTAACCACATTCTACTGGAGCACCATCGAAGTGTCCTGACCAGCTGTATCACTGTCTGGTATGGGAATTGACCGCAAGACCCTGCAGGGTTGTGAGGACTGCTGAGTGAATCATCGGGGTCTCTCCCCACACCCCACCAATCCAGGACATACACCAGGAGTGCTGCGTTCACAGAACCCTCAGCATTGTCAACGACCCCTCCCATTCATCCCACAATCTCTACAGTCAGACTGAAGGCACCACAGAATAAGAACAAGGCCTGTTAGGCTGGGTAACAATAAACTTGAACTTGAATGAGAATAAACTTGAACGAGAATAAACTTGAACTCTATTATTGGCTCATTTACCATTGGGTTTAATCTTTTTCTTCATTATAGCATATTGAAATCCCCCACGATCACTGCAAGATTACCTTTTTCACATGTGTTTTCTATCTCCAGGTGCATTCAATACTATCATCCTCTCAAAACTGATCAATAAGCTTCAAGACCTTGGCCTCAATACCTCCTTGTACCATTGGCTCCTCGATTTCCTCACTTGCAAGACCCCAGTTAAGTTCGGATTGGCAACATCTCCGCCACAATCTGCATCAGCACAGGTGCATCACAAGGCTGTGTGCTTAGCCCTCTGCTTTTACTCACTTTACACTTATAACCGTGAGGCTAAGTACAGCTCCAATGCCATATTTAAGTTTGCCAATTTGTAGGCCAAATCAAAAGTGGTGACAAATCAGCATATTGAAAATCTGGCAGAGTGATGCCACAACAACAGCCTCTCACTCAATGTCAGTAAGACCAAGGAGCTGATTATTGACTACAGGAGGAGGAAATCGGAGGTCCATGAGCCAGTCCTCATCGGGGGATCAGAGGTGGAGAGGGCCAGCAACTTTAAATTCCTCAGTGTTATCAATTCAGAGAACCTGCCCTGGGCCCAGCATGTGCAATTATGAAGAAAGCACAGCAGTACCTCTACATTCTTAGAAGTTTGTGAAGGTTCGGCATGACATTTATAACTTTGACTAACTGTGGTGGAGAGTATATTAACTGGCTCCATTACAGCCTGGTATGGAAACACCAATGCCCTTGAATGGAAAATCCTTCAAAAAGTCGTGGACATGACCTAATCCACGTCACATAAAGCCTCGCCTCTACTGAGCACACCTACATGGAGCATTATTGCAGGAAAGCAGCATCCATTATCAGGGACCCCCTCCCCCCCACCACCACCACCACCACCACCACCACCACCAAAATCATGTTTTCTTCTTGCTACTGCCATCAGAGAGACAGTACAGGACCCTCCGAACTCACACCACCAGGTTCAGGAACAATTTTTACCCCTCAACCATTGGCTCTTGAACCAGAAGAGATAACTTCACTGACTCACTTGCCCCATCGCTGAACTATTCCCACAACCTATGGATCATTTTCAGGGACTCTTCATCTTATGTTCTGGATATTTATTGCTCATTTATTATTACCTTTCTTTTTGTATTTACACAGTTTGTTGACTTTTGCATTCTAGTTGTCTGCCCCATTAGTGCAGGTTTTCATTGATTCTATTATGGTACTGGATTTATTGCGTATGCCCACAAGAAAATGAAGCTCAAGGTTGTATATAGTGACATACTTACACACACACACTTTGATAATAAATTTACTTTGAACTTTGTACATCCTGACTATTATTATGAGGCCTATACTTAACACTATCAGTGTCTTTTTACACTTGTGGTTCCTCAATTCTACCCACAAAGTGAATGTTACAAAAATTCTATTCTTGCTTTGCTGGTTGACATTAGAACAGTCAAGATTAGGATCAACAAATTCCCTCAATGTCATCATTGTAGTTCTTGAAAGTCTCTGTAGCTTCTGCCCTATTCACTGGCTGATGATCTGTAGAATATCCCCAAACAGCGTGGGGGTTCCCTGAAAGTTTCTCAATTCTAACCAAATAAATTCTATACTTGATGTTAGAACAGTAATGATAGTAAACACGGGACTCTAATCTCCTGTGTATCACTGTCAATAAACACATTCTCCCCAAGTATAATTCACTGCAATCATTGGTTAATTATCTGCTTAATATAATCTAAAGAATAGATTCGTTTTATTATTTTTGCTGAACGCCTGTCCTTCACAGTTTTCTTTGAATTTTGTTCAAGATTGTGGAACAGCCTTGGGATCCCCCTGGGTAAATGTCATATGCTGATTTCAGGCAGTCGGCAGCCCCCGAGAACCTCAGTTAACATTTTGGTTGGGGAGCAGGTTTAGCGAGCCGCACATCGATATGTACCATTAATGAAAGCAAACCATTTTCCTCCCCGCTGTCAGCACATCACATGCGCCGAGCGCAGCCCCTCCCGAGAACACCTGTGGGTCAGACTTGCCCACGATGAAGCGTGGTGGCCCAATCCACGGAACGCATGCATCTTTACAGAGTGAGTTCTACTGAGATTGAACACGCTAAAATATAGGCAAGAATCCGTGCTTAATTACACCAAGTACAAACCGCTCATTAACAAACATTTAACATGGCGAAGAAAGCCAATATCCCGAGAAAACGCATTAATATCCTTGGTCACCCGCACAAGAGTATCTAGCTACCTCTCTCTCCTGTGACTGAACTCTGTGGCAAGATAACAATCTTCAACTTCAAAGGTTAATATTTAATACTTGTCACAATAAAGTTTGCATATAACTGTAGGTCTAAACTAATAATTCAAAACACTGGACAAACATCAATATTGAAAAGGGCAAGAGTTGTACTTTAACTTGCTCTTAAAAATGAGGAAATAAAGTTTAAGTGGATAAGATATTGAAGCACAGCCCTTGGCCTAAACTGACAGTTAACTCTGGAACTCAGTCTCTCAGATCGTTAACAGTTTTAGGCAGTGCCCGCGTTCTCCCAATTATTAGGAAGAGGAAGCCAAGCGCCGAGAACTGCATTTGTTCTTACCCTGAAAAATCGGCCCTTGACTGTGAAGGAACTCCCGTCACCAAATGTCAAAGTGGTGGAAATACAGTATAAATAAAAAAGGCAGACAGATGATAGGTCAGCTTGTAAACTGATTTCTGTGTTGTTTCTTGCTGTCCGCAGAACTGGAAGGCAGCTCAATGGAAGCAAGACACACCTACACCCAGTGAAGAGCAACCCTCTGACATCAGCAGGATGTAAAAACAACAGCAGAGTTTCCCTCCTTAATGATAATCTTATCACAGTTCTGAAGTGGCCGCTCTCGTGTATGAAAGGAGCGAGGATTACGCAGAATGCTGCTCCGATCACACTTTACCAAAGTCTGACAGCCCAACCCTCTACCCACCTACCGATACGGCAAGTGCACTCTCTCCGGCAGCAGCGCAAAACGAGCATTTTAAAATGAAACCGCAACTAGCCAGTTAACCCCTTGTTGCCCGAATTTATTTGGCAGCTTCCGGTACTGCAGACCCAATGACACCGGGGCATCGCGGTGACCTGTTTTTAAAACCTCATGGAAACAAAAACACTGTGCATCAAGTCAAGTCGCTTTTTATTGTCATTTCGAGCATAACTTCTGGTACAGTACATAGTAAAAACGAGACAACGTTTTTCAGGACCATGGTATTACATGAAACAAAACAAAAACTAGACTGAACTATGTAAAAACAACACAGAAAAAAAACTACACTAGACTACAGACCTACCCAGGACTGCATAAAGTGCACAAAACAGTGCAGGCATTACAATAAATAATAAACAAGACAATAGGCACAGTAGAGGGCAGTAAGTTGGTGTCAGTCCAGTCTCTGGGTATTGAGGAGTCTGATAGCTTGGGGGAAGAAACTGTTACATAGTCTGGTCGTGAGAGCCCGAATGGTCCGGTGCCCATGTCAGAAAGTCCATTCTACAAAGTTCATTATCAGACTGACACTCAGGCAACCTTATACAAACTCAAGTTTTTTGAGTGAGGTGGATGTTGAGAGATGTTTAAAGCAGCCAGCATAATCAAAGACCCTACACATCCCAAACGCTCTCTCTTCTCCCCCCTCCCATTGGGCAGAAGATGTCATAAGGTGGGCGTTGGGAATGGACCCAAATGCAAGACACAGACACTGAAGTACTAGGGAGAGGACTAGGTGTGTCAAGAAAGCAGGGGAAGTGGGGAAGAAATGACACTGGACAAGACTAGGAGACAGAGTATGGGCTAGGACTAGAGTAGGAAAGTGGGACCTAGATGAGGAACTGGGAACCTGGACAAGGACTCCGAGCCACAGACTGGACAGGGACCTGGAACCTGGGTCTTGACTCGGGCTTGGACTCCGGATCCAGGCGAGGACTGGACGTGGGGGCAGGACTCGGGACTCCAGGGTTGGATGAGGACATGAAGCTCAGACTTGGTCTTGATCAAGGGAGAGCAGGAACGCAGAACCTAGGTCGAGGGAGAACAAAGCAGAAGCAGCGTAGCTGGACATGGACACTAGACTTGGACGAGACCAGGACTCAGGGCCTAGGCTATGACTTGGACTTGAACACAGATTGGAACCTCCTCGGAGCCTTGGACATGGACTGGAACCTCCTCGGAGCCTTGGACTGGAGCACAGGAACACTGAACACAGAGCTGGAACCCCTCCTTGGGGACAGGACGTAGGGCCAGGACTCATACACGGACACTAAACACAGGGACACAAAGAGACAGTTCCAAGCTCAACAATAGATAGTTCCTACTGTTGGCGTGGCAAGGCTCCAGTCTCACTCTGGCAGCTGAACTTGACAGCAATACAGGTGAGGATGCCAGCAGGGATTCAGGCATGGGTGGTCAGCAGGGCTCCCGGCCAGGCTCCAGAGGGAAGAAAGGGAACAGTCCAGCCTCAGGGTAACGGCAAAGACAGCCTGACTTACCCCACAGAAGCAAGGACAGGATACCAACAATTCAAACCAGCAACCACACTTGAACCCAGGGCCACTTATATTCCAGCCCCAATATGAGAATCAGGTGCCTGTGATTAAGCCCAGGTGAAACAACGGACAGCCAGAAGACCCGGAGTCTGGAGCCCACAGACTGGACCGTGAACCGGAACGCGGACTTCATGGACCGGACCATGACAGAAGATGCAATCACCTGAGCAAGGCACACAAAATGCTGGAGGAACTCAGCAAGTCAGGCAGCATCTATGGAGAGGAATAAACAATCAATCGGCGCCTCTGCAGTTTTTCTGGATCGAGAATTCCAAAGATTCACCAGCTTCTGGGTGAAGAAACTCTTTCTCATCTCTGTCCTCAATGCTGAACCCCTTACTTTGAGAGTGTGTCCTTGCCCCAGCCCCCAACTAGTTATGGACATCCCAGTCAGTGGAAGTACCAACTCCAAATCTACCCGGTAAAGCTCCAGAAGAACTGCGTATTTCAATGATATCACCTCTCATTCTCTAAAACTCAAGGGAGTGTAGTCCCAGGCTGCCTAAACTCTTCATATGGCAAACCTGCCGTCTCAGGAATCTGGTGAATCTCCACTGCACTCTCTTTATCATCCTTCCTTAGATAGGAAGATCAGAATTGTTTACAATGCTCCAGGTGCAGTTTACTGAGACTGTGTATGTCTGCATTAAGGTGCCTCTGTACTCAAATCCTCTTGCATTAAAAGCCAATTTACTACTTGCCTTCTGTACCAGCACGTCAGCTTTCAGTGATCTGTGTACAACACCTCTCACCATTTTAAAAATACTCCATCAAAAGTAAATGACCTGAAAAATTCCTTCTGTCATGTCTTTGCCCATTCACTTAGCCTGTCCATATCTCATTGAAGTCTTCCTGCATCCTCCTCACAGCCCCAACTGGCACTCAGCAACTTGGTTATATCTCACTTGATTCTCTCATCCAAGTCATTGATGTAGATTGCATAGAGCTGGGACCTCAGCACCAATTCTCATGGTCTCCCAACCCAAAAGTGACCAGTTTATTCCTACCTTCTGTTTTCTCTCTGTTAACCAATCCTCAGTCGATATCAAGATAAAACACCCACCACCACATGCTCTAATTTGGTTTAATAATCTTTTAGGTGGCACCTTATCAAAGACTTTCTTAAAGTTCAAAAGCACCACAACATCTTATTCACCCTTAACTATCATCAGTTATAACCTTAAAAAACTCATACAGATGTGTTAAACGTGATTTCTCTTTCATAGATCCACATTGGCTCTGCCCAGTCCTATTATTATTTTCTAATTGCCTTGTTACCACTGCTTTAATAATAGATTACAGCTACAACTGATGTCAGCCTGAATGGTCTTGAGCTCTTGTTTGCTCCTGTGTTTCTGCATGAGGCACACTGTGGGTGCAATTTAACAAAAAAGTAAACTAGAAGCAGAATTATCCTTTCAGCAATCATACATATAAACCTGCTGCCCATGACAAGCTAAGTCACCAAACAAAGGTGCAGTTTCAACAACTGTGATAATCAGCTTAACCCATCCATAATGAGCACTCTGCATTGCAGTAGGATTTTGCACACAGTGGTAGGCGGCCAGGAAGAATGCCAAGACTGTGCTTCCCAGGGTTGGAGATGGAGCACTCTGGCTTCCTGCCGTTTGCAACTGCTGCATCCCGGTAACAATTCCTGCCGCTTTCTGTAGGGAGCTTGTACATTCTTCCCGTGACTGCACGGATCTCCACCGGGTGCTCCGGTTTCCTTCTACAGTCCAAAGGTGTACCAGTGGGTAGGTTACTTGGTCATTGTAAACTGTCCTGTGATTAGGCTAGGGTTAAATTGGGGGTTGCAGGGCAGTGTGGCTCAAAGGGTCAGAAGGGCCTATCTTCCGTATCTCAATAAATAAATACAGAAAAATCAAGAATTAGAGGGCACGGGCTTAAGATAAGAAGGGAAAGATTTAATAGGAACTTGTGAGGCAACTTCTTTACATAGAGGGTGCTGTGTGGAACGAGCTATCAGAGGAAATGTTTGACGCAGGTACAATAAGAACGCTTAAAAGACACTTAGACAGGTACATGGATAGGAAAGGTTTGGAGGGATACAAGCCTAAGGACTACCTTAGATAAAGGAACAAACATAATCAAAGATCCACCCTCGGCATTGTCACTTTTCTCTTCTCCTATCGGGTCTGAAAGCACGCACCACCAGGCTCCAGAACAGCTTCTATCCCACTTGTAGAAGACTACTCGATGTCCTTTGGTACAATACGATGGTCTCTTGACCTCACAATCTACCTTGTCATGATCTTGTGCTTCATCGTCTGGCTGCACTGCACTTTCTCTGTAGGTATAACACTTCATCATGCATTTTATGAATGTTTTTCCTATACATTGATGTACTGATGTGATGAAATTATCTGGATGGATGACTTGCAAAACAAAGTCTTTCACTGTATCTCAGAACACGTGACAATAATAAAGTACCTACCATCTTGGTTGGCATGGCCAGTTGGGCCAAAGGGGCTATTTCTGTGCTGAACTCGATCTGCTATAGTTCCCAGCATACATTATATAACCAGCATAATGACTGCTGGCTGGCGGGTCCTATTTCTGTCTCTGAGTTGCGTCATGGGTTCTAATCTGAGTGCAAAATCTAGACTGGTCCTCTGATGTGGTGCTGTTCTGTCAGGGACGCGGTGTGCATGAGGTATTCACCAACTTCCCAGGGGCATCTAAACGTTTAGTAGTCCTCCCTTAAATCCTGGCCAATATTTATCTCTCAGCCAACTGTACTGAAGGAGGGAGGCAGCATAGTGGTGCAGCAGGTAGAGCTGCTGCCTTACAGCGCCAGAAACCCAGGTTCAATCTTGGTCTTGGACACTGTCTTATGGAGGTTCCATATTCATCCACATGGGTTCCTTGAGTGCTCCTCTTTCCTCAAACATCCCAACAGTGTGTGGGTTGATTGGCTGCAGTAAATTGCCCCAGTGCATGGCTGGATGGTAGAATCCTGGGGGTTGGGGTGAGTTAATGGCAATGTGAAGAGAACTAAACGGGATCAGTGATATTGGGTGGTTGTGGGCAGAAGGGCCTGTTTTTGTGCTGTATAACCTTATGGGACTCTATGATCAGCTGAAATCCATGCTACTGTCTGTAGGAGTTTGCTGAGTGTATATTTGCTGCTTACAATTCCTTGTTAACACCATGACCACATTTCATTGATGTAAGCAATAAAGCATGACCTGTAGGGGTTGTGTTCAAGTCATCCACAAGCCATTATTGAGTATGAGTGGGCATAGCCATTCATCCAACTGCTTGTGGTGCCGAATGTTTCAAACACCTGATTCTCCTTCTGTACATGAATCCAGTACAGTGTAAGGAAAGGAGTTACATTAATATAGCCCCTTTCACAACCACAGAAGGAACAAATGAGGTACTTCAAGAGTATAAGAAATGCAAGAGAGCACTTGAGAAAGAAATCAGGAGGGCTAAAAGGTTGCTCTAACAGACAATGTGAAGGAGAATCCTAAGGGCTTCTACAGATATATTCAGAGTAAAAGGATAGCAAGGGACAAAATTGGTCCTCTGGAAGATCAGAATGGTATCTATGTGTGGAGGCAAAAGAGGTGGGGGAGATCTGAACTGGATTTTTTGCATCTGTATTTTCTTTTAAGACAGACACAGAGCCTGTACAAGTGAAGCAGAGCAGCATCGAGGTCATGAACCCTATACAGATCACAGAGGAGGAGGTGTTTGCTGTCTTGAGGCAAATTAAGGTGGATAAATCCACAGGGCCTGACAAGGTGGTCCCTTGGACTCCGTGGAGGCAAGTGCAAAATTGCAGGGGCCCTAGCAGAGATATTCAAATTATCCTTAGTGATAGGTGAGGTACCGTTGTATTGGAGGATAGCTAATGTTGTTCCGCTGTTTAAGAAAGGCTCCAAGAATAAGCCAGGAAATTATGGGCTGGTGAGCCTGACATCAGTAGTGGGAAACTTACTGGAGGTATTCTAAGGGACTGGACATATGAGTATTTAGAAAGACATGGACTGATTTGGGATAGTCAGCATGGCTTTGTGCGTGGTGGGTCGTGTCTCAGCAATCTTGTAGAGTTTTTCGAGGAAGTTACCAAGAAAGGTGGATGAAGGCAAGGCAATGAATGTTGTCTACATGGTCTTCAGCGAGGCATTTGACAGGGTCCCACATGGGAGGATGGTCAAGAAGGTTCAGTCGCTTGGCATTCAAGATGAGGTAGTAAATTGGATTAGACATTGGCTTTGCAGGAGAAGCCCAAGAGTGATAGTAGATGGTTGCTTCTCTGACTGGAGGCTTGTCACTAGTGATGAGCCACAGGGATCAGCACTGGGTCTGTTGTTGTTTGTCACCTATATCAGTGATCTGGTTGATAAAGTGGTTAACTGGATCAGCAAATTTGTGGATAACACCAAGCTTGGGGATGAAGTGGACAGCCAAAAAGACTATCAAAGCTTGCAGTGGGATCTTGGCCAGCTAGAAAAAAAAGGGCTGAAAAATGGCAGATGGAACTTAATGCAGAGAAGTGTGAGGTGTTGCATTTTGGGAGGATTGTTTTTACACAGTGAGTGGTAGGACACTGAAGAGTGTGGTAGAACAAACGGATCTAGGAAAATAGGTGAATAATTAATTGAAAATGGCATCACAGGTAGTAGTTAAGGTCGTAAATTAAGCTCTTGGCATATTGGCCTTCATAGATCAAAGTTTTAAGTTATAGAGTTGGGATAAGATGCTGGTGGGGCCTAATTTGGAGGATTGTGTGCAGTTTTGGGCACCTACCTACAGGAAAGATGTAAATAAGATCGAAAGAGTACAAAGAAAATTTACAAGGATGTTGGAAGGCCTGACTTATAAGGAAAGATTGAATAGGTTAGAATTTTATTCCCTAGAACGTAGAAAATT
Source organism: Hemitrygon akajei (assembly GCF_048418815.1). Classification (NCBI taxonomy): domain Eukaryota; kingdom Metazoa; phylum Chordata; class Chondrichthyes; order Myliobatiformes; family Dasyatidae; genus Hemitrygon; species Hemitrygon akajei. The sequence goes on along the minus strand of NC_133141.1, from coordinate 24,166,885 downwards.
GAGGGAAAATTTGATAAAGGTATACAAAGTTATGAGGGTATAGATAGGATAAATGCAAGCAGGCTTTTTCCATTGAGGTCGCAGGTGTCTACAACCAAAGGTCATGGGTTAAGGGTGAAAGGTGAAAAGTTTAAGGGGAACATGAGGGAAAACTTCATCACTCAGAGGGTTGGGAGAGTGTGGCATGAGCTGCCAGTGCAAGTGAAGGATGTGATTTTGATTTCAACTTTTAAGAGATGTTTGGATAGGTACATAGATGGGAAGGGATGGAGGGCAAGTCGATGGGCATAGGCAGTTTAAATGGTTTGGCGCAGACTAGATGGGCCGAAGGACCTGTAGTTTTCTATGAGTTTGTGACTCTATAACCATTCACTACAGATCCAGGTCACAAAGAAAAGCAAGCATGTCCTTGCCAACCAGTGATTCCCAAAGGGGCGGTTATGTGTCCTGATGGGGCATTAGGGGAAATAGAAGTTGTCGTGGGTTGTTCAAGATATTCCTGGGGGGGGGGGTCCGTAAGCGGCACCCTAACTTGAGGCATGAGACCTGACCGACTGTGCCAACTCACTGCCATCATCAACATCTGATAGACATTCACAGTTTGTGAGATTTTTAAATTCTTAGTTAGCCCTGTTAATGATGGATAAATACATATGGTCTTCAGATCTTCATGAGTCTGAAGGCGGTGAAGTCTTGAATTCTAATCTTGCTAAGATACAGAAACTACAGAAGGTGTGTCAATACAATGTTACAATTTATGGTTTTATTCTGTTTCGTCAGTTTAGCAACGCCACGTGTCTAATTTGTAATACAGTACTGTCTAATGAAGCCATGAAACCGTCAAGATTGGAGTAACACTTCTGTAAAAGGTACCCTGAAAAGGCTACTTATGGTATTACTCAGTTCCAGAAGATGAAAGAAACATTTGAAAAGCATTGTACACACGAGTCATTTGCCAAGAAAGCTAAAAATTACTTTGATAGTGGTCTCATTGCTTCTTACAACATTTCCAAAATGATAGCAAAAGCGTGGAAAATCTCATGCAATTGGTGGATTAATAATGCGTGCTGTATCAGAAGTGCTCATCACTGTTCTCAAAATGGATACCAGTATTTTAAAATCAATTCCTCTAAGTAATAACTTTGTAGCTTGTCGTATTGACAAAACGAGTGAAGACATTGAGTATCAATGATGCACAGAGCTACAGAAAACAGAATTTGGGATACAACTGGATGAGTCAACTGTGTGAGATAATGAGGCATTGCTAATGACGTATGTGCGATTTATCAAAAATGAAAAAAAGTTTATGAAAAAATTCTCTTTTGTAAAAAGTTAACAAATATCAACAGTGAATCAATCTATGGCGAGCTCAAAATGTATATTGAGGATAAAAGTATTTTGATTAGGAATATCATTTCTTGTGCAACAGATTGAGCATCATAGATGAAAGGTCATCATTCTGGTTTAGTGGCATTTATGAAAAAAGACATTCTAAGTCTGTTTGCAATCTATTGTGTGATTCATCATCAAGATCTTGCAGCCAAAAAACCTCAGTCAGCAACTTTTTTTCAAGCATGACTCTTGTAATATCAGTTATCAAAAAATTTAAAGCGCATCCATTAAATAGCAGAATATTTCACGTCAAGATAACAATGAAGAGTTGGAATGCTTGCTTCTTCACACAGCATTGGCTGTCAAAAGGCTGCTGCTTAAAATGTTTCTTTGATCTTTTTGACACTGTGGTTGAATTTTCTTTTCTACATAGCCAATGAAAAGGCAGGCGTAGCTGGGGACCATGCGAGTGTCCATGGCTACCCCTTGAGTTTGGAGAAATTGGGAGAAGCCAGAGGAAAAATTGTTGAGGATAAGGAACAGTTCTGCCAGATGGAAGGTAGTGGTGGTGGTGGTGGAGGGGAACTGGTTGGGTCTTTTGTCAAGAAAGAAGCCAAAGTGCTTAGGGGGGGGGCATTGGGCTAAAAAGTTGGGAAACACTGCTTTAAACCTTTCCCATCTAAATGTCTTTCGAATATTATTAAAGGATCTGCCTCCGGCAGCTCGTTCCACACACCCACCACCATCCATGATCAATTTTCCCCTCATAAACCCTTTAAATTTATCCTCTCACACCTTAAACCTGTGCCCTCTATAAAGGAGTCATCAACCCTTCAGTTTGAAAACCTGCAATAATTTCCCTCCTTCCTCCTCACCCCGCCCCCAACCCCATATGCTGTTCGTCTGCTGAATTCCAACAGCAGACTGTTTCGTTGCTAAAGCTTGGAAGGTAATTGGAGTTCACGTGTTTTAAAAATGGGGCGGTATGGTAGCTTAGTGGCTCGCGTATTGCTATTACAGCGCCAGTGACCCCGGTTCAATTTCTGCCACTGGCTGTAAGGAGATTGTACATTCTCCCCATGACTGTGTGGGTTTCCTCTGGGTGCCCTGGTTTCTTTCCACAGTCCAAAAATGTATGAATTAGTTGGTCGCATTGGTGCAATTAGGTGGCATGGGTTTGTTGGGCTAGAAAGGCCTGTTACCATGCTATATCTCTAAATAAATAAGTTTTCAAACCATCGTTAGTGTAGGGTTTTGATCTTCCACTGTCTTCTTGGACAAAACCCAAACTTCATTCAAGAAAGCTACTCACACCACCTTCCCAAGAACAATTAGGAATGGGCAATAAATGGTGTTTGTGCTGGCAAAGTCCACAACAATGAATAATGGTGGGCAAATGTAAAATGAAAATCATCTGCTGCCCATCAAATTCCCAGGTATGAAGGAGGTTCCTCAGCGATACACTGTACACCCCAACTGTCAATCAACCATCTAACTAGAAGAGAGACATCAGAGAAATTTTGAGGCAGATATATTCAGGTGTTTTGAGGATGAATGGAGCAGGGAGGTTTGGCCCTTCAGAGAGATTAGCTAGGGCATCCATGGAGGGTGGAACCTTGAATAAAGGAGGTCATAACCTCCTCACTGTGTCAAAGCTGGGGATTCGTGTACCCTCCCATCTCTTGCGCTCTGCAAATCCCGAAGTGTTGGATCATCAGCTGGCGCTCAGTGTGAGTTTCTATAACATACAGTAAGGCCATTGTATTCAGTGTGATAGCAGAGATTTTGGTACATAAATTCGAGACAGTCTGCAACTGGATCTTGCAGCTGCCAGCACCTCCCCCCTCGATTTGATATGCTAATGCCAGCCTGCATTTTGTGTACAAAAGTCATCAGAAAATTGTACTGCCCAGATCCATTAGGACTAGAGTTGTACCTAGTTTTAAACTTCCACTTTGCTGTGCAAGCAGGTCTAAGAGATGTTGTGAACATTCTCCGTTCAGTAGAACTCAGATATTCAATAGCATTTCTGCTCAACATTTTAGGAACAGTTTCTTCCCAACCACCATCAAGTTTCTGAATGGACAATGAACCCATGAACACTACCTCACTATTCCCCTTTTGCACTGTTTATTTATTATTGTAACTTAGAGCATTTTTATGTCTTGCAATGCACTGCTGCTGTAAAACAACACATTTCACGATATATGCCAGAGATAACAAACCCAATTCTGATTCATTTGAAATTCTTAATTGCATGTAAATTTCATAGTCCATTCTTAAGAGCTCCTGCTGGCTTTTTTGATTTCTTCTTAGAATATGGGCATTGTTGGCAATACCAGTATTTATTGCCCATTCCTTGCCACCCCTTGAGAAGGTGGGGTGATCTCCCTTCTTGAACAGTTCTTCTGATTAAGGTCAGAGTTAGTCGCTGTTGGGGTTTCTGTTTTAAGACCCAATGCGATGTATTTTCAAGTTAGGGTGGTGTGGCACTTGTAGGGGAACCTACAAAAATTGGTGTCTCCCTACTCCCATTTGGAAGGTGCTGTTAGAACAGCCTGGGCAACTGCACTGCATTTTATACATGGGCACACTTGTAGTGGAGGGAGGGAGTGTTTAAAATAGTGGATGGGTGGAAGTTGTTTGAAACCAGAGCACCTGGGGTGGGGGGGGGGGGGGTTAACCTGTGGGGTCACAGGTAGAATGTGCAGACTCCACACAGACAGCAGCAGAGCTCAGAATTGAACTCAGGTTGCTAGAGCTGTGAGTCATCAGCTCTATGAGCTGTGCCACTGTGTTCTGCCCCATGACCTTGGCCCAACTTCATGGCTTGCTGGTTATTAAGTGTTCATTTTGGGCTCCAGGCAAACTTACCAACAACAGGAGCAGGATTAGTATCCAACTTAACTGACTGAGACTTGCGTGGCTGATTCCTGGATTGATGCTCTTTCCTGTCAGTACAAGTCATGGGATCATGGGCGAAATACAACTTCATCAGCAGTCAATGTTTGATACCCAATCCAGCTGGCTGCCCTTCCCTCTGTGGTAGCGATGTGGCTGTGTCCCACAATGAACATCACTTGTTTGACACAGAGATGAGCTCCAGATCGGCTTCCCTTGCTCGCAAAGGCCCGTACCCACAGTAAGTGGCTCGGGGAAGTGCCGACCCAGGACACGAGGCAGTCAACAGCAGATGCTCAGCTCTGACCCTGTGAAACCTGTGAATGGACACTCAGTAGGTGGATTCCCAGCCTCCCAAAGCTGGTGCCATCTATCAGAAAGAACGGGCAGAAAAATGCCAGATGGAATTTAATACAGACAAGTGTGAGATATTTCACTTTGGGAGGATAAACCAGGAGAGGACTTGCACAGTGAACAGTGGGGCACTGAGGTGTGCAGAAGAACAAAGGGATCTGAGAACACATCCATAATTCCTTCAAAATGGCACACAGGTAGATAGGGTCGTAAAAAGACCTTTTGACACATTGGACTTCATAAATCACAGTATTAAGACTTGGGACGTTCTGTTGGTATGAGATGCTGGCGAGGACAAACTTGGAGTATTTTGAACTCTTCTAAGAATATCTCTATTTCTGCACTTCCTTGTCACTTGCCTAGACTAATTGTTAATCCTCTTATTGGACATACTCTGAGAATATGGGCTCAGTTCAGGAAATTTAATGACCTTCATGGTTTCTTTCTCTCTAGTCCTATCTTACACAATCATCTTTTCCTACCTTCTGTGCAAGACTCAACATTTCATGATTGGTATAGAAAGGGCATTAGGCACTTTGAAGATCTTTTCATGGATAATCGTTTTGCAAATTTTCAACAACTGTCTGCGAAGTTTAATCTACCCAATACCCATTTCTTTAGATACCTTCAAATTAGACATTTCATTAACCCTTTATTGTCTAATTTTCCTGAGATGCCCAAGAAAAACATTGTGGACCTGTTTCTTTGTACTAATCCATTGGGCAAAGGCTTAATATCTTTTATTTGTGATAAATTTGTGACCTTGAGGCGTGCCCCCTTTGATAAAATTAGAACTGCTTGGGAGCATGATCTAAATATTTCTTTAACTGATGCAGTTTGGGATTCAATTCTTAAGTCAGTTAATTCAACCTCTTTATGTGCTTGCCACTGTCTTTTGCAGTTTAAAGTTGTACATCGGGTTCACATGTCTAAAACTAAATTGTCACGGTTTTATCCTGACATTAGTCCTGTTTGTGACAAGTGTTGAGGCTTCTCTTATCCATATGTACTGGGCTTGTCCTAGTTTAGAGAAATTTTGGAGAGAAGTTATTTTATCTTTATCCTATTTTCTTAATTGCCACTTAGAACCTAATCCTCTGATTGCCCTTTTTAGTACTTTGGGTGAGGTAGACATGCATTTGAGTCTGACTAAACGTTGAACATTATCTTTTGCCTCTCTTTTGGCTAGACGCTTAGTTCTCCTTAGGTGGAGAGATGTTGCCCCACCCACTCATGCTCAATGGCTTAATGATATTATGTCCTGTTTAGACCTTGGAAAAAATCATTACTTCTCAATTCAGACATAAAATTTCAAAACTCCTCTTTAGATTAAGCTTATACTTTTTAATCCCTTACTTTCACAGCTTTTTTTCTCTCTGTAAGTTTTATGGTTTCTTTTTGATGGAAATTACATTATAGTTTTGGTAGTAGGCATTATTCTTTTTTTTACTTATATTTACAGTTTTGGGGGGGGTTGAATGCTCTGATTATATTTTTTTACATATTGTAATGGTTGGCCTGGAGTTTTTTTTAGTGGGAGGGAGGGGAGGATACTAACTTTATACGATTTTATTCTGGCTGCTGTTTCCTTATTGTTATGAATTATACAATTGATATGTTTATTTTGTTTGTAGTTGGTTTGTAGAAATGCATAAAAATTAATAAACAATTTGGAGTATTGTGTACAGTTCTGGTTACCTATGTACAGACTGAACGAGTACGAGAAAATTTACAAGGATGTTGCTGGGATTTGAGGACCCGAGTTATAGGGAAGAACTGAATAGGTTGGGACTTTATTGCCTGGAGTGTAGGAGAATGAAGGGCAATTTGATAGAGGTATACTAAATTATGGGCAGTATAAATAGGGTGAATGCAAGCAGGCCTTTTCCACTGAGGTTGGGTGAGACTAGAACTAGGGATCATAGGTGAAGGGTGAAATGTGAAATATTTAAGGGGAATCTAAGGGGAAACATCCTCACTCAGAGGGTGGTGCAAGTGTGGGACGAGCTGCCAGTGGAAGTGATAAATGCGGGTTGGATTGCAACATTCAAGAGAAATTTGGGTAGGTACATGAATGGGTTGAGTATGGAGGGTTATGGTCAAGGTGCAGGTCAATGGAATTGGGCAGAATAAGAGTTTAGCATTGACTAGATGGGCTGAAAGGCATGATTCCATGCTCTAGTGTTCTATGATTCTATGCTGCAACATCCATTTTTTAAGGATCCCTGAAATGCCAACCAGCGATAATGTGCTAGCAATGGTACGCAGGCCAAGCATTTGTAATTCAAAACAAAGCGTCATTTGTCTCAATGAATTACTTAAAGAAAGTGTTTTGTTTTCATCAGAAATACACATGGGAAATGCAGCATTGCTCTCTATTGAAAAGCAAGAAAATAAAATCACGATTGAACAGAGTCGGCATGAATGTAGGAAAGGGAAATCAAATTTGACACATCTACTGGAGTTCTTTGAGGATGTATCTAGCAGTATAGATGAGGAGGACCAGTGGATGGAGAGAGATTGTATTCTCAGAAGGTTTTCAATAAAATTCCTCTCAGGAGGTTGTTGAACGAGATTAAAGCACATGGTATTGAGGTTGATGCATTAATGTGGAATGTCCATCATCAGAGATTCCCAACATCCGGGCCATGCCATCTTCTCACAGCTACCACCAGGCAGGAGGTACAGAAGCCTGAAGTCCCACACCACCAGGTTCAAGAACAGCTTCTTCTCTTCAACCAGTTGGTTCTTGGACTGACTGGCACAACCCCTGATCACTACAGTCTAGCAGCACCATGACCACTTTGCACTTAAATGGAATTTGCCTTTCCTTGTTATAATTGGTTGTAAAATTTGTGCATAATTTATGTTTAATAAATGTTTTTTTCTTATGAATGCTGCTTATCTGATGCTGTGTGCCTGTGATGCTGCTGCAAGGAAGCTTTTCATTGCACCCGTGTTTAGACGTACTGTGTACCTGACAATAAACTCCACTTTGAACCAGAGTTGACTAGAAGATAGAAGATGGAAAGTAAGAACAATCAGATCCCTCTCGAGTTGGCAGGCTGGGACCAGTGGAATCGGTGCTTGAACCCCAGCCGTTCACAACCTCTCTCAAAGATTTGCCCGAGAGGTCCAAATGCAACATTTCAAAGTTTGCTGATGATATGAAGCCAAGTTGGAATCTTGGTAAGAATGCCAAGAGGCTTCAAGTGAATGTAGACAAGCTGAGTGACTGGGTAATGTCATGGCCGGTGGAGCAGAATGTGAAACAGTTGTGAGGTCAGTGGGTAAAACAAAAGCTGTGCAGTTTTACCAAGTGATAGACTGGGAGGTCTTGATGTTCAAAGAGACCTGGGCTTCTTGGGGCACAAGCCATTGAAAGTGAACAAACAGATGCAGGCAATTAGAAAGGCAAAAAATATGGTTGCCTTCATTGCAAAAGTATTTGAGTAAGACAGTAAAGATATCTTATAATAATTATACAGGGCTTTGGTAAGACCATAACTGGAAGATTGTGTAGCTTTTATTTCCTCATCTAAAAAAATATACTTGCTATTGAAGGAATGCAGCAAGATTTGCCAGACTAGTTCTTGGAAAAGCAGGTCTGTCATACGAAGTTCTTTGAGATTGATGGGGTAGATATGGAGAGGACACTCCTCTGGCTCAGGAATTTAGAACCAGGGCACAGTCTCAGAATATGTGGCTGGCAGTTTAAGATTGAAATGAAGAGATATTGCTTCATTTGGAAAGTGGTGAAACTTTGGAATTCTCTATCCCAACGAGCAGAGGAAGCTTGGTCACCGAGTTCATTCAACACAGAGGCTGATAGATTTCTGAATATGATGGGAAATGAGGGATATATGGATAAGACAGGAGAAATAAAATATCAGCCACTATCTTTTTGAAATGAAGCAGGGTTAAAGGGGGATAGCCACTTTCTTATATTTTAGGTCCTTATGTCACACCAGAAAGTGGGTAAATGAGGGTGTGGTCTGTTTTTATGAGCCATATTCATTGCTGCCAAGGCGCTACCAAACAGATAACAGATTGTGTGTGTGTATGTGTGGGTACGCACACACGTACAAGAGAGAGAAAAAGAGAGTTCTACCTTTCTCCAGTACTTCTGAGGATGTTGTCAGGACACAAGGCAGTGAGTTACAGGGAGAGGTTGGGCAGGTTAGGATATTATTCAATGAAGTCAAAGTAGATTTATTATCAAAGTACATTTATGGTACCATATACTACCCTGCGATTCATTTTCACACATGATAGAGCATAGAGGTGCATAAAATAATGAAGGGTATAGATAGGGTGAATGCCTTCAGTCTTTCCCCCAGGGTGGCAGTATCAAGAACTAAAGGGCATTGGTTTAAGGTGAGAGGGGAGAGATTTAATAGGAACCAGAGGGGCAACTTTTCAATGAAGAGAATTGTCTGTATATGTGGCAAGTAGAACACAACATTTAAAAGATACTTGGTTGGATAGGGACAGGAAAGGGTTAGGGCAGGGGGTTCCAACCTTTTTTTATGCCACAGCCCCCTACCAATAACTGAGGGGTTCATGAAAGCCAGGTTGGGAACTCCTGGTTTAGAGGGATATGGGCCAAACACAGGCAATGGGGTGAATAGGTCAAAATCTCATCAGCCAGTTGGGGCTAAGGGCCCAATTCTATCCTGTCTGACTTGATGACTTCCTTAAGCACTTCCCAGCTACTTAAGCACTTTTGAAGTTTTTGTTAAGCTGATTTGTCCTGTAGAACAAGGGGGTTTGCATCACCCTAATCAGTGAGCCATGAAACCTAAATGACAGCAGAAATTACACTCCAAAAATGCTTATATCATTTGGAATGTGCTTCAAGACATTCTGGGGGGGGGGGGGAGTGAAGGGCACCAGAGAACTCTTTCCCCCCTTTGTCTCTTCCCTTCCATTTGCTTGTGTGTTCCCCTATGCCCCTCTCGCTTGGTGACCTGACCACTGCTGATAGCACTGAGTGGGTGTGAACTCTTTTGAGCTTTTCCTCATCCCATCAGTTCAAATGAGAGCAAATGAGATAAATGCGCTGTCAACGCCAACGGCACTTGGAGCTGCTGTTCAGTGATACGAGAGGCCATTGAGGGATTCACTGATAGTAACTCCATTGTGAACGACTCCTTTCCACAATGCTGAAAGCACGTTCAAAGTTACATTAAATTGGTGTTGAAGCCAATCATGCACTTCAATAGGTGACATTTGATAGTTGTGCAGTTTATTCCAGTAAAGCTGTGCTTGGCTGAATTACAGTATAAACACAAGAGATTCTTGCACATGCTGGAAATCCAGAGCAACATGTTCAAAATGCAGGAGGAACTCAGCAGGTCAGACAGTATCTATAAAAATGAATTACTTTACACTCTTTACATAAGGAATCCAGACAGCTCTTACCTTCATATTTCAGAATCACAATCATGTTTAATATCACTGAAATATGACATGAAATATATTGCTTTGCAGCAGAAGTACAGTGCAAAGATACAAAACAACACATTTTGAAGGTCCAATCACAGGCAAAAGAAAATCTGCAGATGCTGGAAATCCAAAGCAACACACACAAAATGCTGGAGGAACTCAGCAGGCCAGGCAGCATCTACGGAAAAGGGTACAGTTGACTTTTCGGGCCAGGTCGCTTCATCAGGACTGGAGGACTGGAGTCAGAGTTAGAAGGTGGGGGAGGGGAGGAAGAAATGCAAGGTGATAGGTGAAACTGGGAGGCGAAGGGGTGCAGTAAAGAGCTGGGAAATTGATTGGTGAAGGAAATACAGGACAGGAGAAGGGAATCTGATAGTGTGGTGAACTACATATACCTGTCTGGACACGCCCCCCCCCCACCCCGCTGACTGCTCCTGTGGCTCCTCCCACAGACCCCGGTATAAAGGCAATTGGAGGCACTGCTCCTCCCTCAGTCTCCAGGATGTCGTGTGATGGTCACTTGCTGCTTGTGCTTTCTTCCAGCCAATAAAAGCCTACCTTAACTCACGTCTCTGAGAGTTATTGATGGTGCATCAGATAGGACAGAAGGCCATAGAAGAAAGAAAAGGGGGGGAGGAGCACCAGAGGGAGGTGATGGGCAGGCAAGGTGATAAGGTGAAAGAGGGAAAAGGGGATGGGGAATGGGGTGGGGGGCATTACTGGAAATTTGAGAAATCGATGTTCATGCCATCAGGTTGGAGACTACCCAGACAGAATACAAGTGCTGCTCCTCCAACCTGAGCGTGGCCTCATTGCGACAGTAGAGGAGCACCACAAGGCCCCCTTTATTCCTACTCTCCCTCCTGCCAGTCAGCCAATCTTCTTACCATGCTACCATCTTTCCTGTAATACCATGGGCTCTCATCTTGTTTAGCAGCCTCACATGCAGCACTTGTCAAAGGCCTTCTGAAAATCCAAATACACAACTTCAACTGATTTTTCTTTATCTATCTTGTCTGTTATTTCCTCAAAAAATTCCAGCAGACATGCCAGGCAAGATTTCCCCTTTAGAAAGCAAAGCTGACTTTGGCCTATTTTATCATGTGCTTCCAAGTACTCCAAAACCTCATCCTTAATAATGGACTTCAACATCTTTTTAACCACTTAAGTCAGGCTAACTGGCCTATAATTTCCAGCATCTGATGATTTTCTCTTGTTTGTCATTAGCCTAAAATTTCCTTTCTTCTGACTCCCTCCCTTCAAGAGTGGAGTGACATTTGCAATTTTCCAGTCCTCCAGAACCATTCCAGAATCTAATGTTTCATGAAAGATCGTTATTAATGCCTCCACAGTTTCTTCAGCTACTGCTTTCAGAACCCTGGGAAGCAGTTCAACTGGTCCATGTGACTTATCTGCCTTCAGAATTTTTCAGCTTCACTAGCACATTCTCCTTGGTAATAGCAACAACATTCACTTCTGCCCCCTGATATTCTTGCTTTTCTGGCATTCTGCTGGTATCTCCCACAGTGAAGACTGACAAAATAATTATTAAGTTCCTCCGCTACTTCTTTGTCCCCCATTACTCCCTCTCCAACATAATTTTCTAGCAGTCCGATATCCACTCTCCTTTCTTTTACTCTTTATATATCTGGGAAAAAAAAACCTTTCTGTATCCTCTTTTATGCTATTAGCTAGCTTACCTTCATATTTCATCTTTTCCCTCTTTATGGCTTTTTTTGGTTGTCTTCCGTTGGTTTTTAAAAGCTTCCTAATCCTTTAACTTCCCACTAATCTCTGCTATAGTGTATGCACTTCCTTTTGCTTTTATACTGCCTTCCTTTGACTTTCCTTGTCTTTCACAGTTGCCTCATCCTGCCTTTAGAATACTTCATCTTTGGGATGCATCTTTCCTGTGCCTTCTGAATTGGTCCCCAGAAACTCCAGCCACTGCTGTTCTACCATCACCTTGCTAGTGCTTGCTTTCAATCATCTTTGGGCAGCTCCTCTCTCATGCCTCTAATTTCCTTTACTCCACTGTAATACTGATACATCTGGTTTTAGCTTCTCCTTCTCAAACTGTAAGGTGAATTCTATCATATTATGATCACTGCCCCCAAAGGGTTCCTTTTCCATAAGCTTCCTAATCAAATCTGGGTCATTACACAGCACTTAATCCGGAATTGCCATTTCCCCAGTGGGCTCAATCACAAGCTGCTCTAAAAGGCCATCTCATTGACATTCTACAAATTTCATCTCTTGGGATCCAGCACCAACTGGATTTTCCTAATCTACCTGCATATTGAAATCTCCCATGAATAATCACAACATTGCCCTTTTTACATGCCTTTTCTATCTCCCATTGTAATTTGCAGCCCACATCCTGACTACTGTTCTGAGGCCTGTATACATGAAACTCCCATCAGGGTCTTTTTACACCTGTAGTTTCTTAACTTTACTCACAAGGATTCAAAACCTTCCAATCTTATGTCACCTCTATCTAAGGATTTGATTTCATTTTTTACCAACAGAGCCACTCCACCCCCTCTGCCTACCTGCCAGTCCTTTCGATTCAAGGTGTATCCTTGGATGTTAAACTCCCAATTATGATCTTCTTTCAGCCACAACTCAGTGATGCCCACAACATCATATTTGCCAATCTCTAGCTGTGCTACAAGATCACCAACTTTATTCCATACACTGTGTGCATTCAGGTATAACACCTTCAGTCATGTATTCATCACCTCTTTTGATTTTGTCCTGTTACACTTTAACTCATCCCATTGACAGTAATTTTTGGACTATCATCTGCCTGTCCTTCCTTAGTCTCACTAAAACACAGCATCTACTTGTATACCAACTAGCCCATCCCAACTCTGGCTTCCATCCCTCTGCCAAGTTAGTTTAAACCCTCCCAATAGCTCTAGCAAACCCTCCCACAAGGATATTGGACCCCTCGGGCTCAGGTGTAACCTATCTTTTTTGTACAGGTCATACCCTCCCCAGAAGAGATCCCACTGATCCAGAAATCTAAAGCACTGCCCTCTGCACCAGCTCCTCAGCCACACATTCATTTGCCAAATCATCCAATTTTTACCCTCACTGGTGCGTGGTACAAGCAGCAATCCAGAGATTATTACCCTGGAGGTCCTACTTTTCAGCTTGCTACCAAGCTCCCCACATTCTCTCTTCAGAACCTCCTCCCTTTTCCTACCCATGTCATTGTCCCAATGTGTACCACAACTTCTGGCTGTTCACCCTCCCTTTTTAGTATGCTGTTGACCTGATCTGAGATGTCCCTGACCCTGGCAGCTGGTAGACAACATGACAACCAGGTGTCTCTTACACATCCACTGAATCTGCTGTCTGCTCTTCTAATTGTGGAATCCCTTGTCACTACTGCACTCCTTTTCTCCTCAGCTCCCTTCTGAGCCACAGAGACAGACCCAGTGCAAGAGATCAGATCACTGCAGTTTCCCTCTGGTAGGTCGTCCCCACAACAATATCCAAAGCTCTATAGTTATTATTGAGGAGAACCTCCACAGGGCTACCCTGCACTGGCTGCTTATTCCCTCTCCCTCTCCTGACAGCCACCCTGTTACCTGCTCCCTGTAACTTAGAGGTGACTACCTCCCTGTAGCTCCTATCTATTACCTCCCATTTTCCCCACAGGAACCGAAAGTCATCCAGCTGCAGCTCCAGTTCCTTAACACAGTCTCTAAGGAGTTGCAACTCTGTGTACTTCATGCAGACATAGTTATCAGGTAGACTGCAGATCTCACACAAGGAACATACCACTAACTCTGGACCCATTCTCAGTGCACTAGCTATGTACTAACAGAGAAAAAAATATTATAAACTTGCTTACTTAGAACCTCTGCCTGTTCTTGCTTGAGCCTGTTGAGCCAAAGCTGGACCACTCTAACTCTGCCCACTCACACAATGGCCACTCCGCTTACACCTCCTTTCTTCTTAGTGGCCTCACGCTGATTGCTGCCCACTAAGGGAAAAAAAGTTGAAAAGCATGAGCTTTCTTTAGACCTTACGCTGCATCACCAATGAACAATCTCTTGCGCTGATCGCTGCCGTTGAGAAAAATGCCAAAAGCACCAGAGGTCTTTTTAAAACTCGCGCTGTGTCACCAACAAATGACTTCTTGTGCTGATTGCCCACTGAGAAAATAAAGTTTGGTTTGATAATGCCCTCAATCTAATGGAATTGATATTGGTTTATTAGTGTCACATGTACTGAGATACAGTGAAAATCTTTAGTTTCCATTCATAAGTACATCAAGTTAGTACAAAAGGAAAACAGAATGTAAAATAGAGTGTTACAGTTACAGAGAAAGTGCAGTGCTGGCAGACAAATACAGTGCAAGGGCTACAAGGAGGTAGATAATGAGGTCAAGACTCCACCTTTCATCATGCAAGAGGTCCACTTAAGAATCTGATAACAGGCTGGTGGTATGTGCTTTAAAGCTTTGTATTTTCTGCCCAGCCAGAGAGGGGAGAAGAGGGAATGCCTGGGGTGGGAGGGGTCCTTGATTACTTTGGCTGATTTCCTGAGGCAGCAGGAAGTGTAGACAGAGTCAACGGATGGGAGGTTGGTTCTGTGATGGACTGAGCTGTGTTCACAACTCCCTGCAGTTTCTTGTGGTCTTGGGCAAAGCAGTTGCCGTACCAAGCTGGTGATGCATCCTGTTTGGATGCTTTTTATAGTGCATCTGTGACAATTGTTGAGAGTCTCAGACAAGCTGAAGTTCTTCGGCCTGCTGAAGAGGCATTGACACGCTTTCTTATCCGTGAATATGGCTAACAAGAAAACGGAATCCTTCCTGGCTGCAGCTCATTTCTGAGTGTGTGTGTTCACCATCACCCTGTGCCATGCACAATATTCACAAGGAAGGTTTTCCCTATCGACTGCCCAGTCAAAAGAAAGGAGTGCAGCACGCTTTCTTGGAGCAATGTGTCTGTGAACCTCAAGTACTGTGAATGCAAATATCTCCATCCGTAGTCTGCAAGGAGCCAGAGGTGTGAAAGCACTCTGCTGTAGCAGTATTTCCTCTGGTTGATCTACAGCCAGAACAAGTGGAAGATTCAGCAAGGAGTTGCATGAGAAATCAGATGTCTTACTACTGAAGATCAGACTTTTATTTTGCATAACAATTTTTTCACCATTCTCTTGTATTATTACCATGTACACTGTTTACTCTGAGCTTCTCACAAACCAGGAACTTCATTGCAGCCTGGTGCATATGACAATAAACTAACCTGAATCTGAACTGGGTGTATTTAAGTGATAAATTCTAGATTGGCAAGGGGTTTAAGGGTTACGGGGATAAGGTGGAAGAATGGAGTTGAAAAAAAAATCAGCCTTGGTTGAATGGTGGAGCAGACTTGATGGGCTGAATATTCTACATCTTCCGTTCTTCTAAAATCTACATCTCACACCTCGTCACTCATGACAGCTCACATTCAAGAGATTCTCCCAGCGCACCACACATCCTGCTGGAATCATATCACTCCCACCCCGGCCCAGAAGCTTGTCCTGACCGAGTCACTCCCCACCCAGGGAACGCCCGCTGCTGGGAGCAACTGGTTTGTCCAGAAGCTTCCACCTACTCCAGCCTCTGACATGGCACTCCCTCTAGATTTTGGAAACTTAAAAGTAACGTGGACAGCAACGAATTGTCAAACAAAACAAAGGACAGTCGAAGTCAGGCAGCAACTTGTCAGTGGTTAATCAGCTGTGGTGAAGAGCGTTTCCTGTTACTGAACCTTGTCAGCTAAACATGACAATAACTGGGGCCTTAAGCTCTGGTGTTAAAATCACATCACTTGCCTATTGATGTCACAACCCAATTATCCTGCATACTTGCAGCAGAGGATATACACCACACGTGTTAATGTCCTTCCCAACCTGGGAGCCAGCAAGGCCCGTGTTATGAATACCTGTATGCATAACAATCCCCAGACTGGAATCACTTTGGCCCCTGAAGCCACCCTAAGCCCAGACTGTTGACAGGCCGAATTTTGTGCCAGTATCCAAACGCAGGTGAATGGAATGGGCTCAGTTAGGCAACTTGGTTGGCACGGATGAGCTGGGCCAAAGGGCCTGTAACCGTGCTGTGTAACTCTGAATGTTGTGCTGGGGCTGGAACTGGAGAAGTGCAGATATGTTGCATGTTTCAGGGATGGAGGTGTCCCCAGAAGTACACCATAAGACATAGGAGCAGAATTAGGCCATTCGACCTATCAAGACTATACCATCATTCAATCATGGCCGATTTATTTTTCCTCTCAACCCCATTCTTCTCCTTTTCCCCCCGTAATCTTTGCCATTCTGCCTAATCAAGAACTTGTTAACCTCTGCTTTAATTATGCCGAATGTACTAGCTTCCACAGCTGTCTGTGGCAATGAATTCCACAGATTCACCACCCTCTGGAGTGAGGCTGAGGGAAACCTGATAGGTTTAAAACTTCAGCTAAATGGTGCAGTACAAAGCAGTGTACCATGCTCTGATGTGACTCAGTGTGCTGCATGCTTGCGTGATATGGAGCGTATTCTTACAAACAGACGATGTACCTCTAATCTGCAGTCTATGGTATTTCCATGAGATTCAGTGTGCCTCTATACACTAACAGCATTACTACAGACTAAAGCATACAATGTTTTCCTATCCTCATGTCCAAATGATATTACGGACAAAATGGGAGGTGTGGACCTCAATAAAATCATTGTCACTAAAGAGATAGTGATGAGCAAACTAGATAAGGTAGATAAGTCCCCTGGTCCTGATGGGATGCATCCCAGGGTGCTGAGGGATTTGTCCGAGGTTATAGTAGACATGTTGGTAATCATTTATCAACTCTCTCTAGACTCTGGGCAGGTCCCGGCGGATTGGAAGACAGCAAATGTCACACCACTTTTTAAAAAGGATGAGATAGATAGATAGATAGATAGATAGATAGATAGATAGATAGATAGATAGATAGATAGATAGATAGATAGATAGATAGATAGATAGATAGATAGATAGATAGATAACTTTATTCATCCCCATGGGGAAATTCAACTTTTTTTCCAATGTCCCATACACTTGTTGTAGCAAAACTAATTACATACAATACTTAACTCAGTAAAAAAATATGATATGCATCTAAATCACTATCTCAAAAAGCATTAATAATAGCTTTTAAAAAGTTCTTAAGTCCTGGCGGTTGAATTGTAAAGCCTAATGGCATTGGGGAGTATTGACCTCTTCATCCTGTCTGAGGAGCATTGCATCGATAGTAACCTGTCGCTGAAACTGCTTCTCTGTCTCTGGATGGTGCTATGTAGAGGATGTTCAGAGTTTTCCATAATTGACCGTAGCCTACTCAGCGCCCTTCGCTCAGCTACCGATGTTAAACTGTAGGCCAGTTAGCTTAACATCTGTAGTCCGGAAAATGCTTGAAGCTGTCATTAAGGAAGGAATAACGAGACATTTAGAAAGGAGTGGTTCCATTAGACAGATGCAGCATGGATTCAGAAAGGGCAGGTCCTGTTTGACAAACTTACTGGAGTTCTTTGAGGACATAATGAGTGCAGTGGATAGAGGGGAACAGGTGGATGTCATATACTCGGATTTCCAGAAGGCGTTCGATAAGGTGCCGCACAACAGACTTATAAGTAAGATACAGATGCATGGAGTCAGAGGAAGTGTGTTGGCATGCAGAGTGGATTGGTTAACCAATAGAAGGCAGACAGTTGGTATAAATGGGCGTTTCTCCAGTTGGCAGTCAGTGGTGAGTGAGTTACCGCAGGGGTTAGTGCTGGGCCTGCAGCTGTTTATCATTTACATTGATGATTTGGAAGAGGGGACAAGGTGCGTAGCGTAGCAAAATTTGCTGATGACACTAAACTGCGTGGAAAAGCAAATTGTACAGAGGATGTGGAGAGTCTGCAGAGAGATATAGATAGGGTAAGTGAGTGTGCCAAGGTCTGGCAGATGGAATACAATGTTGGTAATCCACTTTGGAAGGAATTATAGAAGAGCAGATTAAAATTTAAATGGTGAAAGATTGCAGCATGCTGTTGTGCAGAGGGACTTGGGAGTGCTTGTGCATGAATCTCAAAAAGTTGGCTTGCAGGTACAACAGGTTATTAAGGCAAACAGAATGTTGGCCTTCATTGCTAGAGGGATTGAATTCAAGAGCAGGGAGGCCATGCTGCAACTATACAGGGTGAGGCCGCACCTGGAGTACTGTGTGCAGTTCTGGTCTCCATACTTGAGGAAAGATATACTGGCTTTGGAGGCAGCCCAGAGGAGGTTCACCAGGTTGATTCCAGGGATGAAAGAGTTAACCTATGAGGAGAGATTGAGTCGCCTGGGACTGTACTCTCTGGAGTTCAGAAGAATGAGGGGATGTTAGAGAAACATACAAAATTTTGAAAGGGATAGATAAGATAGAAGTGGGAAAGTTGTTTTCATTGGTAGATGAGACTAGAACTAGGGAACATTGCCTCAAGATTCAGGGGAGAAGGTTTAGGATGGAGATGAGAAGAAACTGTTTATCCCAGAGAGTAGTGAATCTTTGGAATTCTCTGCCCAGGAAAGCAGTTGAGGCTTCTTCACTAAATATATTTAAGATACAGTTAGATAGGTGTTTACATATTAAGGGAATTAAGGGTTATGGGGAAAAGGCAGGTAGATGGAGCTGAGTTTACGGACAGATCAGCCACGATCTTATTGAATGGCGGGGCGGGCTGGATGGGCCGGATGGCCTACTCCTGCTCCTATTTCTTATGTTATGTCCTTATAGGTTTCAGTACACAGTGCGACTCAGTACTTCAATGTACAGAATTCCACAATCAGCACACAATCTTTTTCTATTCGGCCATCTATGGCATTCCTAGGAGATTCAGCCTATTCAACAATAGAACTGTATGTTTATGTAGATCTCCGCTGTCCCTTCTCTGCAGTCTTGGTGGGAGGGGAGAAGTAGAAGTGAAGACCTCCCTTTGAAACCCTCGTACCCACCCCTCCCCCCCACCCAGCATTTTGACCAGGATATCTATTGCAAAGCTCCCAGGTCCGATTGTCTGAATTGCATGAAACCCACTAAAAGCAAGATACTTGCACCATTACTTTAGTATTTGGACACTTTCCCAGGCAACCCATTCCAAGGACCGAAAAATCCAGCAAGTGGCCATGCAGCTAGGGAACTGTAGTGTCCACTGTGAAAGCTGTGTTTGGATTCAGGCCCAGCTGAGGAACCAAATCCACAGAGCCCCACTTGCTAGTATTTGCATATCCTGAAGTAATTTGAATGCCAGGTGGCATTGGATCAATTTCCAAGCAACAATGGCTGATGTTCGCTGCCTGAAGAATTGCTCAGGTTGAAATTAAACAAGTGATGTGGTGCCCTGAGTACACCTGGCAGGGCTGTAAATGAGTTTGGTTGTTTTGCTCAGAATGATGCCTCACATTCTTGGTGTGAGCTCAGCTGGCACAGGCAATGCGCTTGAGCAGCAATACTGGAGTGAGTATGCAGGGATAAATTCACCACCACCCACACATTTCACTCAGTAATTCAGGATATGCAAATGACATCAGCACACTGGGTTAGCACATTAGGTCACTGAGCCCAGGCTTGAATCCAACAATCAGCAGAGTATGACCTGAAATGCTGGCTGAGAACAGCTCGGTCTTTACCACTTCTTGTGCGTTTCAGTTGGAATCCTCTACCCCCTCCCAGCGCTTTGATGTTAAGTGCAGATGGATGTTCCTCAGAATGGGAGTTCTGGGACAACCAATAGTTTTGTAGAAGACTAGCCCGCTGCTGTAATATTGGAAGTGTGCCTACCTTTCTGACGCTTCTCTTCACAATGCATGCAGTCCCCAGGTTATGGAAGGATCAATCCCTGAGAACTGCCCACGAGACAATTTGTTTGCAAGTCAGAAATGTCCATTTTCTGTAGGTACTCATTTGGTATCGCTCTACGTACATTGGCTACAATTTTTTTCATTCATGTTCACTCTAAAATTACCCATAATTAAACTACTGAAATATATGCTGCATCCAGTCATTAATGAGTACCATGACACATTTTATTTCTGATGAAAGGTCTCGACTTGAAACACCGACGGTTCATTTCTCTCCCTAGATGCTACCTGACCTGCTAAGATCTCATCCCAGCATTTCATGTGTGCTGCTCAATATTTTCAGCATCTGTAGAATCTCCTGTGTCATTGTTACTGCTATCTTGTAAAATATGCTTGAAAAATGTACAAGAGAATTTGCGGAAGGTTGAACTTGAAGTGAGGAACAGGGACAAGATAGTTGGTCCTCTGAGGTACCTGCTGCAGTCAATACCCCAGCCTCATCCAGGATGTCAGCCATCGCCTTTTACTTTTATGGCACTAGCTCTTTCCAAGTAGACAGGCAAATAGAATGCTCCCCATATTCCCATCAACACCCCTCAGATTCTATCAGTCCCAGGATGCAACTGAGGAAAGAATTCCAGGATTTAGGCCCACTAATGATTTCTTTCCAAGTCAGAATGGCATGCGCCTTGGAGAAGAACCTGCAGATGGTGGCAGTCCAAGCCGGACCCATTCAGCACAACTGGCACAATAGAGGTTGTCTTTGGTGTGAAGATGGCATTTTGTCTCTGCAGGGACTTAGCAGTTGTCAGTTCCACTTCTGCTGCCACGGAGTGATGTATCTTCCACGGATAGACTGGTGAGAGTGAGATCAAGTTTAACTTGAGCTGGTTCAGTCACTACCTGCTGCAGATCTAACCTGGCCGCTGTGTCCTTCAGGACAGTGAGGGTCCTGCCAAGCCATTCTTGATGCTGTACATCGAACCCTATTCCCCAATCCAGAGATTGCATTCTGCACTTTGGGGCTTTCAGTGCTTTTCCCTCCAGTGTTGAAGGTGGCTCGTTAGAAGTGTACAAGATAAGAGGCATAGGTAGTGGACAGTCAGACTTTTTCCCAGAGCAGTAATGGCTAATACCAGAGGACATCTTTTCAAGCTGATTGGAGGAAAGTTTAGGGGAGATGTCAGAGTGAAGTTCCTCCCCCCGCCCCCCACAAAGTGATGGATGCCCAGAATGTCCTGCGGGGGTGGTGGTAGTGACATTTAAGAGACTGTTCAATAAACACGTGGATGAAAGAAAAAATGGAGGGTTATGCACTGTGTAGGAGGGAAGGGTTAGATTGAGCTTAGATGTTAAAACATTGGCACAACATTGTGGGCTGAAGGGCCCATACTGTGCTGTACTATTCTACAGTATATTCCATGTTCTGCTCTATGTTGCTCAATGTGGAGGACTCCTGATTAAACAGCTAAAAGAGGATGGGAGGTGGCAATCAGGAAGAAATTTCCTTGCACATAGCATCATTAATTAGAGTTGACTATTTGACCCTTGAGCCTGCTCCACTATTCGTGAACATTCTACCTCAGCTCCATTTTCATACACTGTCCCCCACATTCCATGGTTCCCAATGTTTGTGCTGATGGGGTCCGGAGTCAATGACGAGATGTCCGAAGGCTGGTCCCTCCCAGCTGTGCATACCCGGGAACTGGGAATCCAGAGTCTGGCTCAGTATTGGAATTGGTGAGTACAACTGTGCCAGACTGTTGAAGGATTGGGCAGGGCCAGTCTCCCAACTTTGACAGTATTCCTTGGATATTTATGGAAAGGGCTCTGCTAGGTTAAATGCCATGTCCAAATTTAGTGCCTAGATTGATGCTGGGTGGTCTGTCCTGCAGTAATAGTACAACTGACTGGCTTGCTGGGCCACTTCAGGATAAACAACATTAGCAGATTTTAGAGTCACTTATAAGGCAAGAATTTTGTGATAATCCAGGATCCAGGAAACCTTCAAGGAGTGATGCCTCAAAAAGGAGGCATCCACCATTAAGGAGCCCATCACCCAGGACATGCCCTCTTCTCATTGCTACCATCAGAGAGGATTTACAGGAACCTGAGGACGTACACTCAATGCTTCAGGAACTCCTCCTTCCCTTCTGCCATCAGATTTCTGAATGGACAATGAACCCATCAACACTATCTCAGTATTTCCCCCTTCCTTTCCACACTACTTATTTAATGTATATCAACACGCATACTGTACTTTTTTATAATTTATAGTTTTTATTACTATGTATTCCAATGTACTGCTGCTGTAAAACAGTAAATCTCACACCAGTGATATTAAGTCTGATTCTGATCCTGACCCTGACATGAACTCCTATCTTTGGATTGCTCCTGCCCTAGCCTTAGGTTTATTAGTGCAGTAGACAACTGCTGTGCCACCAATGCACCCATCTCCAACCATTGATCCTGAAGTCCATCTGGTGCAAGATCTCTGCTCTGGCCTCTAAACCTAGAGTTTGTCCTTCCCTTAGCAACATGCTCCCCCCACAACTCTACCATTTGTCTTCCCCTCCACTCATCTGGTTGTGACACTCACTGCCTTTGGGCCTCCATCTTTCTCCTCCACTCACCTTTGTCTTTCTGCACTAGAACAGAAGCTCCCCCACCACCCCAGCCATCCCTTCAATCAGAGAGAAACGGCAATCAAAAACTGAGACAAAAAAATGTCAATTGGCTCCTGCAGTTCAAAAGAACCTTGCTGAAACTTGTTACCCTCCTGGAACTGCACCTTGCAGTTTCCTCCCAGCCTTCAAGCAATGATTAAGGTGGAGGTTGTGCAATGAGCCTGGAACAAGGAAGGAATCAGAATCAGGTTTATTATCAGTTACTTATCTGAAAAGAGTTTTGTTGTTTTGTGGCAGCAGTGCAATGCAATGTCACAAAAGTCACTAAAATTACTGCAAAATTTATATATCTGATAGCAGCAAGAAGAGGACATATACAGAATATTCTCCACCCAGGATAACTCAACCCTGATGAAGACAATCTTTTCACTCTCGTCACAGATCATAAGGCCACAAGACACAGGAGCAGAATTAGGCCATTCAACCCATCGAGTCTGCCCCACCACTTCATCACAGCCGAAACATTTCATTCTCAAACTCGATCTCCTGCCTTCTCCCCGTAACCTTTCATGCCCTGACCAATCAACCTCTGCCTTAAGTACACCCATTGACCTGGCCTCCACAGCCCCCTGTGGTAACAAATTCTACAGATTCACCACCCTCTCTCTAAAGTAACTCCCCCTCATCTCCATTCTAAATGGACATCCCTTTGGAAAAATGGGCTGAAAAACGGCAGATGGAGTTTAATGCGGACAAATGTGAGGTATTGTAAGTTCTACCTTGGTTTGACCTTCTGTAGTGCAATACCTCACATTTGTCCGCATTAAACTCCATCTGCCGTTTTTCAGCCCATTTTTCCAGAGTCAAGTCAAGTCAACTTTTATTGTCATTTTGACCATAACTGCTGGTACAGTGCATAGTAAAAATGAGACAACGTTTTTCAGGACCATGGTTTACATGACGCAGTACAAAAAAATAGACTGAACTACGTAATTTAAAAAAAAGAGAAAGCTATACTAGACTACAGACCTACACTGGACTGCATAAAGTGCACAAAAACAGTACCGGCATTACAATAAATAATAAACAGGACAGTAGGGCAAGGTGTCAGTCCAGGCTCTGGGTATTGAGGAGTCTGATGGCTTGGGGGAAGAAACTGCTACATAGTCTGGTTGTGAGAGCCCGAATGCTTCGGAGCCTTTTCTCAGACGGCAGGAGGGAGAAGAGATTGTATGAGGGGTGCATGGGGTCCTTCATAATGCTGTTTGCTTTGCGGATGCAGCGTGTAGTGTAAATGTCCGTGATGGCGGGAAGAGAGACCCCGATGATCTTCTCAGCTGACCTCACTATCAGCTGCAGGGTCTTGCGATCCGAGATGGTGCAATTTCCGAACCAGGCAGTGATGCAGTTGCTCAGGATGCTCTCAATACAACCCCTGTAGAATGTGATGAGGATGGGGTGTGGGAGATGGACTTCCCTCAGCCTTCGCAAAAAGTAGAGACGCTGCTGGGCTTTCTTTGCTATGGAGCTGGTGTTGAGGGACCAGGTGAGATTCTCCGTCAGGTGAACAGCAAGAAATTTGGTGCTCTTTACGATCTCTACCGAGAAGCCATCGATGTTCAGCGGGGAGTGGTCGCTCCATGCCTTCCTGAAGTCAACAACCATCTCTTTTGTTTTGTTCACATTCAGAGACAGGTTGTTGGCTCTGCACCAGTTCGTTAGCCGCTGCACCTCCTCTCTGTAAGCTGACTCATCGTTCTTGCTGATCAGACTCACAATGGCCATGTCATCGGCGAACTTGATGATATGGTTCGAGCTGTGTGTTGCAGCACAGTCGTGAGTCAGCAGAGTGAACAGCAGTGGACTGAGCACGCAACCCTGGGGAGCCCCTATGCTCAGTGTGATGGTGTTGGAGATGCTGCTCCTGATCTGGACTGACTGAGGTCTCCCAGTCAGGAAGTTTAGGATCCAGTTGCAGAGGGAGGTGTTCAGGCCCAGTAGATAGATAGATAGATAGATACTTTATTCATCCCCATGGGGAAATTCAACTTTTTTCCAATGTCCCATACACTTGTTGTAGCAAAACTAATTACATTCAATACTTAACTCAGTAAAAAATATGATATGCATCTAAATCACTATCTCAAAAAGCATTAATAATAGCTTTTAAAAAGTTCTTAATTCCTGGCGGTAGAATTGTAAAGCCTAATGGCATTGGGGAGTATTGACCTCTTCATCCTGTCTGAGGAGCATTGCATCGATAGTAACCTGTCGCTGAAACTGCTTCTCTGTCTCTGGATGGTGCTATGTAGAGGATGTTCAGAGTTATCCATAATTGACCGTAGCCTACTCAGCGCCCTTCGCTCAGCTACCGATGTTAAACTCTCCAGTACTTTGCCCACGACAGAGCCCGCCTTCCTTACCAGCTTATTAAGACGTGAGGCGTCCCTCTTCTTAATGCTTCCTCCCCAACACGCCACCACAAAGAAGAGGGTGCTCTCCACAACTGACCTATAGAACATCTTCAGCATCTCACTACAGACATTGAATGACGCCAACCTTCTTAGGAAGTACAGTCGACTCTGTGCCTTCCTGCACAAGGCATCTGTGTTGGCAGTCCAGTCTAGCTTCTCGTCTAACTGTACTCCCAGATACTTGTAGGTCTTAACCTGCTCCACACACTCTCCATTAATGATCACTGGCTCCATATGAGGCCTAGATCTCCTAAAGTCCACCACCATCTCCTTGGTCTTGGTGATATTGAGACGCAGGTAGTTTGAGTTGCACCATATCACAAAGTCCTGTATCAGTTTCCTATACTCCTCCTCCTGTCCATTCCTGACACACCCCACTATGGCCGTGTCATCAGCGAACTTCTGCACATGGCAGGACTCCGAGTTATATTGGAAGTCTGATGTGTACAGGGTGAACAGGACCGGAGAGAGTACGGTTCCCTGCGGCGCCCCTGTGCTGCTGACCACCGTGTCAGACCTACAGTCTCCCAACCGCACATACTGAGGTCTATCTGTCAAGTAGTCCACTATCCAATCCACCATGTGAGAGTCTACTCCCATCTCCGTTAGTTTGTGCCTTAAGATCTTGGGCTGGATGGTGTTAAAGGCACTAGAGAAGTCAAGGAATGTAATCCTCACAGTAGGCTCAGCTTTCCAATCAGTTTCTGAGGGATGATTGTGTTGAATGCTGAACTGAAGTCTATGAACAGCATCTGAACATATGTGTCTTTTTTGTGCACTTTATGCAGTCCAGTGTAGGTCTGTAGTCTAGTATAGCTTTCTCTGTGTTTTTTTAATTACGTAGCTCAGTCTAGTTTTTTTGTACTGCGTCATGTAAACCATGGTCCTGAAAAATGTTGTCTCATTTTTACTATGCACTGTACCAGCAGTTATGGTCAAAATGACAATAAAAGTTGACTTGACTCTGGAAAAATGGGCTGAAAAACAGCAGATGGAGTTTAATGAGGACTAATGTGAGGTATTGCACTACGGAAGATCAAACCAAGGTAGAACATACAAGGTAAATGGTAGGACACTGAGTAGTACAGTACAACAGAGGGATCTAGGAATACAGATACATAATTCCCTAAAAGTGGCGTCACAGGTAGACAGGGTAGTAAAGAGAGCTTTTGATACATTGGCCTTTATAAATCAAAGTATTGAGTATAAGAGTTGAAATGTTATGGTCAGGTTGTATAAGGCATTGATGAGGCTGAATTTGGAGTATTGTGTGCAGTTTTGGTCACCGAATTACAGGAAGGATATTAATAAGGTTGAAAGAGTGCAGAAAAGGTTTACAAGGATGTTGCCAGGAATTGAGAAACTGAGTTACAGAGAAAGGTTGAATAGGTTAGGACTTTATTCCCTGGAGCATAGAAGAATGAGGGGAGACTTGACAAAGGTATATAAAATTATGATGGGTATAGATAGAGTGAATGCAAGCAGGCTTTTTCCACTGAGGCTAGGGGAGAAAAAAAACCAGAGGACATGGGTTAAGGGTGAAGGGGGAAAAGTTTAAAGGGAACATTGGGGGGGGGGGGTTTCTTCACACAGAGAGTGGTGGGAGGGTGGAATGAGCTGCCAGATGAAGTTGTAAATGCAGGCTCACTTTTAACATTTAAGAAAAACTTGGACAGGTACATGGATGAGAGGTGTATGGATGGATATGGTCCAGGTTCAGGTCAGTGGGACTAGGCAGAAAAATGGTTCAGCACAGCCAAGAAGGGCCAAAAGGCCTGTTTCTGTGCTGTAATGTTCTATGGTTCTATTCTGAGGCTGTGCCCTCTGGTCCTAAACTCCCCACCAGAGGAAACATCCTCTCCATATCCACTCTATCTAGGCCTTTCAACATTTGATAGGTTTCAATGAGATCCCCCTCGTTTTTCTAAATTCCAGCGAGTAAAGGCACAGAGCCATCAATCGTTCCTCATAAGCTTTTCATTCTTGTCAACCTCGTCTGAACCTTCTCCAATGACAGCAATTTCTTTCTTATACAAGGCCCCCAAAGCTGCTCACAATACTCCAAGTGAGGCTCACCAGTGTCTTATAAAGCTTCAGCATTACACCCTTGCTTTTATATTCCAGTCCTCTTGAAATGAATGGCAACATTGCATTTGCCTTCCTCACTACCATCTCAACCTGCAAATTAACCTTTAGGAATCCTGCAAGAGGATTCCCAAGTCCCTTTGTCTATCCTGCTTGTTATTTCCTCAAATAATTGTAGTAGATTTGTCAAGCAAGATTTTCCTCAGGAAACCATGCTGACTTCAGCCTATTTTATCATGTGCCTCCAAGTACCCCAAAAGCATATCCTTAATAATCGACTCCAAAATCTTCCCAACCACTGAGGTCAGTCTAACTAGTCTATAATTTCCTTTCTTCTGCCTCGCTCACTTCTTGAAGAGTGGAGTGACAGTTGCAATTTTCCAGTCCTCCAGAACCATGCCAGAATCAATTGATTCTTGAAGGATCATTATTTGTGCCTCTACAATCTCATCAGCTACCTCTTTCGGAATGCTGCGGTGTAGTCCATCTGATCCAGGTGACTTAATGACCTTCATTCCTTCCAGTTTCCTAAGCACCTTCTCCCTAGTAATAGCAACTGCACTCACTTCTGCCCCCTGACATTCTCGAACTTCTGGCATTCTGCTGGTGTCTTCTACAGTGAAGACGGATGCAAAATACTTATTCAGTTTGCCCATCATTTCCTTGTCCTGCATTACTACCTCTTCAGTATCATTTTCCAGTGATCCAATATCATCTCTCACATCTTTTACTCTTTATATAATCTGAAAAAATGTTTGACTAGCTTACCATCGTATTCCACTTTTTCCTCCCTTATAGCTTTTTTTTTTTAAAAAGTTGCCTTCTGTTGGTTTTTAACTTTTCACTAATATTTTCTCTATTACATGACACTCTTTTGCTTTTATGCTGCCTCTGACTTTCCATGTCAGCCATGCTTGCCTCGTCATCCCTTCTTCAGCTATGGGGAGTATCTTTCCTGTTCCTTCCAAATTGCTCAGAGAAACACCAGCCATTGCTGCTCTGCCATCAATCCTGCTAATGTCCTGTAAGACCACAAGACATAGGAGCAGAATCGGCCGTTCAGCTGATTGAGTCTGCTCCATCATTCCATTATGGCTGATCCCAGATCCCACTCAAACCCATACACATGCCTTCTCGCCATAACCTTCAGCACCTTGGTCCCCTTCCAATCAACTTTGGCTAGCACCTCTCTCAGATCTCTGTAATTCCTTTTACTCCACTGTAATACTGATACATCTGGTTTTAGCTTCTCCTTCTCAAACAGCAGGGTGCATTCTATCATATTATGATCACTGCTCGTTTACCTTAATCTCCCTAAACAAATCTGGCTCATTACACAACCCCCATTCCAGACTAGAGGCCTCAACCATGAGCTACTCAAAAAAGCCATTTTAGAAACATAGAAAACCTACAGCACAATACAGGCCTTTCGGCCCACAAAGCTGTGCCAAACATGTCCTTGCCTTAGAAATTACCTAGGGTTACACATAGCCCTCTATTTTTCTAAGCTCCATGTACCCATCCATGAGTCTCTTAAAAGACCCTATCGTATCCACCTCCACCACCGTCATTGGCAGCCCATTCCACGCACTCACCACTCTCTGCATAAAAAACGTACCTCCGAAATCTCCTCTGTACCTACTTCCAAGCACCCTCTCATGCTAGCCATTTCAGCCCTTGGAAAAAGCCTCTGACTATCCACACAATCAATGCCTCTTATCATCTTATACACCTCTATCAGGTCACCTCTCATCCTTCATCACTCCAAGGAGAAAAGGCCAAATTCACTCAATCTATTCTCATAAGGCATGCTCCCCAATCCAGGCAACATCCTTGTAAATCTCCTCTGTATCCTTTCTATGGTTTCCACATCCTTCCTGTAGTGAGGCGACCAGAACTGACCAGGGTCAGTTCTGACCAGGATCCTATATAGCTGCAACATTACCTCCCAGCTCCTAAACACAATTCCATGATTGATGAAGGCCAATGCACCGTATGTCTTCTTAACCACAGAGTCAACCTGCACAGCAGCTTTGAGTGTCCTATGGACTCGGACCCCAAGATCCCTCTGATCCTCCACACTGCCAAGAGTCTTACCATTAATACTATATTCTGCCGTCATATTTGACCTACCAAAATAAGCCACCTCACACTTATCTGGGTTGAACTCCATCTGCCACTTCTCAGACCAGTTTTGCATCCTATCAATGTCCCACTGTAACCTCAGACAGCCCTCCACACTATCCACAACACCTCCAACCTTTGTGTCTTCAGCAAACTTACTATCCCATCCCTCCACTTCCTCATCCAGGTCATTTATAAAAATCACAAAGAGTAAGGGTCCCACATTAGATCCCTGATGCACACCACTGGTCACTCACCTCCATGCAGAATATGACCCGTCTACAACCACTCTTTGCCTTCTGTGGGCAAGCCAGTTCTGGATCCACAAAGCAATGTCCCCTTGGATCCCATGCCTCCTTACTTTCTCAATAATCCTTGCATGGGGTACCTTATCAAATGCCTTGCTGGAATCCATATACACTACATCTACTGCTCTACCTTCATCAGTGTGTTAGTCACATCCCAAAAAAATAAACAAACAAATAAACAAACAAACAAACCAGTCAGTCAGGCTCGAAAGGCACAACCTGCCCTTGACAAAGCCATGCTGACTATTCCTAATCATATTATACCTCTCCAAATGTTCATAAATCCTGCCTCTCAGGATCTTCCCCATGAACTTATCAACCACTGAAGAAAGACTCACTGGTCTATAATTTCCTGAGCTATCTCTACTCCCTTTCTTGAATAAGGGAACAACATCCGCAACCCTCCAATCCTCCGGAACCTCTCCTATCCCCACTGATGATGCAAAGATCATCGCCAGAGACTCAGCAATCTCCTCCCACAGTAGCCTGGGGTGCATCTCGTCCGGTCCCTGTGACTTATCCAACTTGATGCTTTCCAATCCCTCCATGACTTCCTCCTTTTCTGCAGCCATGACACTATCTCTGATCAACAGTGTCACACCCCCTTCTCTTTTACCTCCCTGCCTGCCCTTTCTGAAACACCTAAAGCCTGGTACTCAAAGTAACCATTCCTGCCCCTGTGTGCATTCTACAAATTCTCTCTTGGGATCCATCACCAACCTGATTTTCCCAATCTACATGCATATTGAAATCCCCCATGACTATCATAAAATTGTCCTTTTGACATGCATTTTCTATGTCCCTTTGTAATTTGTAGCCCACATCCTGGCTACTGCTCAGAGGCATCTATATAACTGCCATCAGGGTCTTTTTACCCTTGCAGTTTCTTATCTCTACCAACAAAGATTATATATCTTCCGATCCTATGTCACCTCTTCCTAAGGATTTAACTTCATTTTTTTTTTAAACCAACAAAGCCACTCACCCCCTCTGCCTACCTGCCTGTCCTTATGATACAATGTGTATCCTCAGATGTTAAGCTCCCAACTATAACCTTCTTTCAGCCACTACTCACTGATGCCCACAACATCATACCTGCCAGTCTCTAAATGTGCTACAAGATCATCTACTTTCTTCAGCAGACTGCTTGCATTGAAATATAACACCTTCAGTCCTGTAATCATCACCCTTTTAGATTTTGTCCCCCTTTTATACTGCAACTCACCTCACTGACTGCAATTTTGCCCTGTCCTTCCTGACAGTCTCACTACACACTGCCACTGCTTGTAAACCAACCACCCTGTCACTCTGGTTCCCATCACCATACCAAAATAGTTTAAATCATCTCCAACAGCTCTAGAAAACCTACCCACAAGGATATTGGTCCTTCCCCCCCCCCCCCCCCCCCCACCCCCTGGGGTTCAGGTGGAACCCATTTCTTTTGTACAGGTCATACCTTCCCCAGAAGCGATCCCACTGATTCAAATCTGAACCTCTTTCCCCTGCACCAGTTTCTCAGCCTCATATTCACCTGCCAAGTCATCCTATTCTTACCCTTACTAGAGTGGGACACAGGCAGCAATCCAGAGATTGCTACCCTGGAGGTCCTGCTTTTTAGCTTTCTACCCAAATCCCTAAATTTTCTCTGCAAGACCCCCTCACTTTTGTTACCTATGCAATCAGTACCAATATGTACCAAGACTTCTAGCTGCTCATCCTCCCCCTTTGGAATGTTGCAGACCCAAAGAGACATCCCTGACACCAACACTTGGGAGGCAACATACCGCGCAGGTGTCTCTATCTCATCCACAGAATCTCATGTCTACTCCTCTACTGATGGAATCCCCTATCACTACTGCAGTCCTCTTCTCCCTCCTTCCCTTCTGAGCCACAGCACCAGAGACCCAGTCACTGCAGGCTGTCCTCCTCAATGTAATTCAAAATGGTCTACTTATTATTGAGGGGAATGGCCACAGGAGTACTCTGTACTGGTTGCCTAGTTCCCTTCCTTCTCCTGACAGTCACTCATTTTCCTGCCTCCTACAGCTTCGGGGCAACTACCCTCCTGTAGCTCTTATTTATAATTTCCTTAGTTTACTGTACAAGTCAAAGGTCATTGAGTTCCTTGACACATTCTCTGAGCAGTTGCAGCTCAGTACATCTGGTGCAGATGTGGTTATCCAGGAAGCTGGAGGTCTCCTAGAATTCCCACGTCTCACACAAAGGACACAACACAGCCCCTGGAACCATCCTCAATGCTCTAACTATGTACTAATGGTTGAAGAATGGAAAAGAAGGCTCTCACCAGATACTTATCTCACCAAAGCCTACTTGCTCTGACACTGGCCCACTCCAACAATGGCTGCTCCACTTGTCCCTGCCTTATTTTTATTTGTCCTCATCAATGAATCATGACTGTGCCACCAAAAACCCCTTTAAATCTCTCTCTCCTCATAGACCCCTGTAGGTTCAAGACAAGTGATTTTAACCATAGCTGCCTCCAGAATGCAGATATAGGCTAATTCTACCATCCTAATATAAATTGCATGATTGTGTATTGTTCCTCCAAACAAATGGAAACACAGTCTTTACCCTAGAGCTGGTGGATGATCTTCCAGTTACAGCAGAAGTCACTGAGACTTCTGAAATAGGTAAGGAACACCTACCTGTGACAAAAGTCCCTGACAAGGATGGTTTGGACCCAAATGCTGGAGTATCCAAGGCTAGGATGAAGAAACCGTATCAAACTAGATTGAGAAATGAGCACAAAACAACATCACTAGAAGGAGTTACAATTGAGTACTGAGGCTCCACTCAGGTGATCTTTAAATCCTCAATTATTGGTGCACAAACCATGATTGCCAATTAATGAGATGGTCCTAAGTCTTAAAAGGGGCCATGCCAGCTATCCATATTCCGCAGAGTTAGAGTGTCTGAACCCCGGAAGCTGGCCCGGGTGGGTGTGTGTCATAACACTATCAAAGGGAGGGTCAATACAAACAAGGCTCCAGATGTTCAAAGTTCAAAGTGCATTTATTATGAAAGTACATATGTGTCACCATATACTATATTGAAATTCATTTTCTTCAGGCATTCACAGTAGAACAGACAACTACAACTGATTCAATGAAAAACTACACATGAACAAAGACAGACAAATAACTAATATGCAAAAGGAGACAGACTAAGCAATTAATTAATAGATAAAGAAATAAATAATACTGAGAACGTGAATTGTAGAGTCTTTGAAAGTGAGGACGTGGATTATGAAAGTGGTTCAGAGTCGAGGTAAGCTAAACTATCCATGCTGGTTCGGAAGCCTGATGGTAATAACTGTTCCTGAACCCGATGGTATGAGACCTAAGTAACGCACCCAAAACATTGGAGGAACTCGGCAGGTCAGGCAGCATCTATGGAGAGGAATAAACAGTCAACGTTTTGGACTGAGACCCTTCATCAGAACGTTTTTTCATGATGTCTAAAGTAGGACCATAGAATCTCCTGAGAAGATGAATCCTAGATGCATTGTACTTGGAGCATGTTTCGGCTGTAAAAATTAACAATGTTGTCAGAAGCTTCATATCCGGTGGGTTGAACTAGAAGATTCAGTATCAAATGTAAGTCTGTCAACAATGTGGAGCTTGACTACCAGCAATACATTCTCGCCCTTAGAGATGGTCAACTTGACCATTCCAGAGAACCCACAGCAACTATAAAGTCATAAAGCATTACAGCACAGGAAGAGGCCCTTCAGCCCATCTAGCATGTGTAGAACTGCTATTCTGCCGAGTCCCATCTACTTGCACCTGGACCATAACCCTCCATACCCCTACCTATCCAAACTTCTCTTAAATGTTGCATTTGGATCCCCATTCACCACTTCACCTGTGGCTCTTCCTACACTTGCACCATCATCTGAGTGAAGATGTTTCCCCTCAGATTCCCCTTAAATATTTTACTTTCTAGTCAGAAAGGCAACAGTGTCTCACGTATTCTCATCGATGCTCCTTCTAAGTGGATTGAAGTTCAATAACGTGGTTTTGTACATGTCCAGAGGTTGAGACTGATCTCAGATAGTTGGTGTCAGACAGCACACCTCAGTTCAAGTCTGAAAGGATCATGAGATGCAGTGGTATTAAGCACTCATTAATTTCCCCATGCCCTGCAGCCTCTGACAATGCCGCCCAATTTCTGTATGCATTCTCAAGGAAACGCCCAAAAGACAAATTTTGCAAGGTTGTTAAAGTCCAACCAGGGATCATCATTTAACTTTCTTCCCATTCAAGCGTAGAATAAGGCCACATTCTAATTTCAGAGCCAGCCCTGCCCGTTGTTGGGGCACTGCAGACGCCAAATGCACTCAAGTTCGCTGGAGCCCAGCTTGGAAGAGAGTGCAGAGGGACTTAGAAAAAAAAGCAAAATCACGATTCACAGCCAAACAGCTCATTGGGAAGCAGTTCAAGCAACACGGGAAAGTGGGGGCATTGAGGCTAGCGAACTAGTACCACACCGAGCGGGATAGAGGTGAGTTGGCACAACCCTGCAGTAGGCATAATAAACACAAAGGATTCAACAGATGCTGGGAGTCTTGAGCAAACACACAAAATATTGGAGGAACTCAGCGAGTCAGGCAGTATCCATGGAGGGGAATAAACTGTCAATGTTTTGGGCTGAGAAATGTCATTGCTTATTCCTCTCCATAGATGCTGCCTGATTTGCTGAGTTCCTCCAGCATTTTGTGTGTGCTGCTCAGTATTCAACAAAATCTTGTTTAAATTAGACCAAAGTCCGAGGGGTCCAGGTTGGCTAAGCTGTTGTAGGAAGAGGCACATGAGGCGACACTCAGAAAAGATCCATTGACAAATTTATTCTGAAAGTGGATATAGAACTAATGACTAAAGAGGCGACCAATGCCAACAGCAACTTGAGTCAAGATGTCACACATTCCTCGAGTCAAAAGATGGCACGGCAGTGTAGCAGTTAGCTCAAAACTTTAAAACAGCAGCTGTAAGATGAGGAATCGATTCTCGCCGCTCCCTCTAAGGAGTTTGTACATTCTCCCCATGACAGTGCTAGTTTCCTCCGGGTGCTCTGGTTTCCTCCCACCTTCCAAAGACGTATCGATTAGGGTCAGTGAGTTGTGGCCGTGCTATGTTGGCATTGGAAGCAAAGTGACACTTGTGGGCTGCCCAGCACAATCCTCGCTGATTTGATTTGACACGAACAACACATTTCACTGTATACTTTGATGTACATGTGACAAATAAAGCTTATCTCTAATCTCAATGTAACTCTCAGTTTGGCTAGCAGCTTAATATAAGGGGTGACAGCCCCCCGGTCCGGCCAAACTTAAGAAATCTCATTTGGGTGGATGCTGCACGATGTGTCCCCATTACAAATCAGTACCACAAAATAACAAACAGCACCCAATATGCAATTAAACGATTGAGTTTTACAATTCTTAATTTGATTATATGGTTAGTAAAGAAAACAAGAAAAGAGAAAGGGCCCATTCTCATGAAACAGTCTAATGCGCAACGTTGGAGCTCACTGATAAGGCTGTTCATCCACCATCGACCTCCTCCGATCGTCGCTGACCTTTGGACCCTCGCTCCAGGTCCACTTTGTCCGAGGTCTACCAACTCTCACCATTCGCGTCTTCTCTCCTCATCTCTCCCCGGCAAAAGACCGTGAATTCCCAGCTCCCGGACACACAAGAAAGAACAACATCCCGCTCATTGGCTATCATGCCCCGTTATCTCTAGTCATAATCCAAACATTGCTGCCACAGAGAAACCATTACCTTAGCAGTGGACCATTACAGAGAAGCCATTACATTAGCACTGAAACCTTATAGCGTGTTACATCAATAACTACAAAGTCAAAGACAGCTGAGAGACAAAACACACATCTAAGAAAGCCAGTCAACAAAGTGAACCTGTACACGGCGCACGTTTGTGAAACACATTTTCAAAGAGGGAGAAGTGTACTCGGAGGGAAAAGTGCGGACAGTCACATTTGCACCTGACAAAATGATGTCATCATGCATGATGTAAACACATGCACTGGTATTTCAAAGTCTTTAAAAAAGAGTCAACACATGTAGTGAAGCTCCTAATGTCTCTGAAGTGATTATTGTAGATATGGATGATATTTGTAAGCTCTATGAGACTGGCTCCAAACACAAAATGCATATCAGTAGTGAGGTGGTTTAGGGAGTCCAGAGCTTATGGCCTTGGCAGCTGAAGTATGGCCACTAGGGGTGGGGGGGGGGTGGGTTTCCATTTGTAGATGCCCAGGAGGGGGAGAATTGGAGGAATGCAGAGCGTAGGGAATTGTGCAATGGAAGATTAAGGACCAAAGCAGAGCTGGAGTTTGCAGATTGGTAGGGGACACTTACTCCGGCCTCTTGGGCAGGCTCCCAGCTGTAAGATTAGCAACCTGACATTCTGCAAATGCAGTTTTGGTTCTAAACGCAACTTAATGCTGATTTAATTTTAGACATCCCATATAATTAACCACTCGTCAGGGAAAAGCAATGATGACCTGTAGCCTCTACAGCCCTGGAATGAATGATTGGAATTGGTTTCAAGTGTAACTGCTCTACACAGCGACTAAGGGACACAATCTGAGATAACTTAGAAACTGCAAGTGGATCCAGCTCAGAGCAAAGTTTCAGGATGGCTCCATTTTATTTAGTTTCAGTCAATGCCATGTTGACACAAACAAAACACACACACACACACACACACACACACACACACACTCACACAATACATAGATGAATGCACATACACAACAGACAACACAGACACACACACAAATGTAGAAACACACATGAACATGCACACACACAAACACACACAACATACACAAACACAAATACAGCAATGGTCAGAGAGGATTTTCTTGAGGGATCATCTAACAAAGTCATTTGGGGAGAACTTCGAAATAACATGGCAGGCGTTAGTGAGACCAGGTGAGGAGGAAGGTGTATGGGTGGGAAGTGGGGAGAATGAAGAAAGAAGCTGGAAGGTGAAGGGTGGAAGAGGTAGAGGGCTGAAGAAGTGAT
The DNA here is from genome assembly GCF_048418815.1 of Hemitrygon akajei. Classification (NCBI taxonomy): domain Eukaryota; kingdom Metazoa; phylum Chordata; class Chondrichthyes; order Myliobatiformes; family Dasyatidae; genus Hemitrygon; species Hemitrygon akajei. The sequence goes on along the minus strand of NC_133141.1, from coordinate 24,130,295 downwards.
CTGATAGGAGAGGAGAGTGGACCATGGGAGAAAGGGAAGGAAGAGGGCCACCAGAGGGAGGTGACCTGGAGAAGAGAAGGGGTGACAGGGGAATCAGAATGGGGGATGGGAAAAGAGTGAAGAGTGCACCACCTCTGTTGGTGGGGATAAACCGTAGATGTTATGTCCCAGCTGTCCTTATGATACGCAAGCCAGGGTAGTACAATATGGAGAGCAAGCTGTTGCCCATGAAGCAGGCTCCCCCTCTCCATGCAGCTGAAGAATCCAAAGGAATGGCAGAGACCAATAGTTTGGCACCAGCGACATTATAGGAGTTGCCAGTCGGCATTGAACTCGGTGTAGGACTGCCTTAGGGACCCCAGCTCTGGATATTTCCTTGGGGTTTACTCTCAACACCTTCCCCATGAGTGGGTAAAACCACAAGGCAGTGGAGGTTTGAGCTCAGTTTTCCTTCTCCTAGATGAGCTGCCAGCCACGGCTGACGAGCCCCATCAGCCCGAAGTGATTGGTTTTAAGGCACCAGTAACCTGCCTTTGCCCCTCCTCCTGTCAGTAAAAATGGCTCTGCAGGGATTAGTAGCTAAGTCAAACATGACGATTAGTAGCTGGACTTGGTTGTCAGAGGCTATTTGAGATGCATGCCATTAGGAGCATTTAGTAGGTAGTGGGAGCCTATCCCCACTACCTCCCTGGCTATGGCAACCTTTAGCAACTGAGTGAAGGGAAAGGGGGGGGAGAAATTACCATAAGTTAGAGAACACTACGATGGTGAAGAAGCTTGCATCAGTTTTGTCTAGGGCCGACCTCCAGCACTCCAAAACAGCCACCTGTTTCAAACAACTGGGCCCCTTTCAGTATGTAAATCAATGGCCTGAAACCAAAATGGGCTCCAGGAGGCCCTCTGGTACAATGGTGACACGCTCAAACACAGTGGCTTCTACTGGGCCAACCAAAGGTTACCCCGCTAGGTTGCGAGACCCTGCTAGACATTAAGAGAATAAAGTACTGCAGGTCTACCCCATCAGCGAGTTCCTCATTGGCGGAGAAACTGAAGGAGCTGGACTTGGTGTGGATCGTGCTGCTGCCTGCGTCAGGGAAGTGTCAGAGGAGTCGGTGTGCGAAGGTGGTGTGCAGTCTAATAGCAAGTGACCATCCCAGTCACCTTTCCTCTGATTGCAGGACCCTTTTGGACATTGTTAATGTGGAAAGGTTGCAAATCCAATTCACTGGTTTATTGGCAAGCAGCGGGAGAGCTGCGTTGCCACAGTTGCAGTGAGGACTAGGCCTTAAGCCTGGGTGTCGCCTGTTTGCAGCTGCCCAGGAGAGAGGCATTGGAGTCGGGGTGTTCCACTAGAGTGCGGGAGCCAGTGTGACGCATCATACAGGCTGGAGTCAGTGCTCCCCTCCAGTGTTTGCTTGGCAGAAGGCAAAATGCATTGTGTTCAATTGCAGACTGCTGCAACATTCATGGACTCAGGGACTTGAACAAGATTTTTTTTTGTGTGGCTGTATTTTACTGCTGTCTTATACTGTATGTGCCTTGTGCTGTGTATGACAGTTGGTACTGTGTTTTACACTTGGCTCCAGAGTAACGCTGTTTTGTTTGGCTGTATTCATGTATGGTTGAATGACAATTAAACTTGAACTTGAGTCTGTGGTAAGATCACCCCAGCAACTCAAAGGGGAATGGAAAAGGCAAAGACCACCCAAAGTTGGTGGTTAACTCTCTGCAACTGTGTACCTCTCTTGATGAACTTGATGACCCATCATCAGGAGCAGAATTAGGCTATTCAATCTATCAAAGTCTGTACCACCATTAATTCATGGCTGATAATTTTTTTCTAAATTCCATTCTTCTGCCTTCTCCCTGTAACATTTAACCCCTTACCAAACAAAAACTTAAATGCACCCAATGACTTGGCCTCCAAAGCCTTCTGTGGCATTGAATTCCACAGATTCTCCTTCCTCTGGCTAAAGAAATTCCTCCTCTTCTCTGTTCTAAAGAGGTGTCCCATATTCTGAGGTTGTGTCCTCAGGTCCTAGATTCTCCTACTAATGGAAACAACCTCTCCACATTCAACATATCCAGTCCTTTCAGTATCTGGTATATTTCAAATCATCCTAATCCTTCTGACTCCATCAAGTAATAGGTCAGAGCCATCAAACACACTTCATATGTTAAACAAGGCTAGGACCTCAAAAGAGTGAGAGGAACTGCCTAAGTGGGAGGTCCAACTAACACAAAGTCTAAAATTAGTCTGTTCATTGAATAATTGAGTCATTGGTAACTCATTGTGCTGCTATAAAACACATATGGGAAGGCTTAGCAAATGACAGATTTCCTTGTAAAAGCCAGTCTTTTTAATCACATTGCCCTATTATTAAGCATCCCTTCAGGGTAAGGTTCTATAGTGTGAGGTTCAAGAGAGGATAACTCAGTATTATCTTTTCAATCATCAAGTGAGAGGTCAGGTGGCACTGACATTAGTTGTGATTGGCACATATCCCAACTCCACTTCCACAATTTGGCTTCATCAGACACTTAGTGTGCCTTGGTGTCACTGGTCTAAGGAGGAGTAGGAAAACCACCTCAGCTCACAAAACATCAGATCCTGTTAGAAAACACATGCAGACATGGATTTTAGACATTTTCAGGTTAAACTGTGATCCATTCCCTGGTTAAAAGGCCCACTAGCATTTACTGGTGAAATCCCCAGGTAGATGATCTAAGTGTTAAGTCAAACCCTTTGGAAGGCAAACTCCACAGATGGTCAACATCTTGGTTAGTTTGTCTAGTTATTTGTCATATACACCAAGGTGTAATGAAATTCCTTGCATGTGTGAAGCATGCAGAGTAAATGGTGTAATAATAAATACAACAATAAACACAGCAATGAGAGCAATGCAACAGAAGGGTGGGAAGTATAGCAGTGCTATCTGAGGTTGTGCTAAAGTGACAATAATGGAGCTAACAATACAGATAAAGAGTCCAAGAACGTGGCATCACCACCGGGAAGGGGATGTGAAAGAGGTGAACGGTTCAGGAGTCTGACAGCAGTGGGGAAGAAGCTGTTCTTGAGCTCAAGGGTTCTGAGATGGAGGGTTGGACATGGGGGGGGGGGGGGGGTCAGTCCTTTCCAAGTCAAAAAGTCAAAGTAAGTTTATTATCAAAGTATAATTGTTCCTGAACCTGGTGGTGTGGTACCTCCTGCAGAAGAGAGCATGCCTGGATGATGGCTGTCCTTTATGACAGATGCTGCTTTCTTGGGCAACATTCCTTGTAAACGTATTCAAGGGTGGGGAGAGCTTTGCCTGTGATGGACTGGGCTTTCTGTAGACTTTCTGTGGACTTTTGTGTTCCATGCACTGGCCTTGAATTTCCCAGGTTGATGCTGCCCTGCCCCCCAGCAAGGTGTGTGGTTGGCACCTGGTATAAAAGAACAAAGGTGCAGCAAGAGATCAGGAGAAAATGATTCTTTAGACAAGAGGACATTACAGTGGAGCTGCCACATTGATAGTCAATTCTTATAGGATGAAGGATTCAGACACATTAGACAGTAGAAAAGAGCATCCATTGACAGGTGGACCTGTGGCCAGAGGAACTAGACGGGAAATAAAGATTATTTTTATGCTGTGAGACTGAACTGGAAGCAGGTTCAGCAAGGATTGTCAAAAGGGAAATGGAGATATACTTACTGAGGTAAAGTGCTCAGGGCTGTGAGGAGAGGTGGGGAGAGTGAAACTAACTGGAGACTGCTTTCAAACGGTGCTACAGAGATGAAGGGACAACTGTCTGAAGTACAGCCAGTGACTATTATAAGTTAGCTGTGTCTGACTAATAAAGAAGAGGATCTGGGAACGTTAAGAGCCAATGAATAAGCGAATGAATCCCAAAGCAAAGGCTCTAGGACCAGACACCGTCACAGCTGTAATACTGAATACCTGAACTCCAGAACTAGCTGCACCCCTAACCAAACTGTTCCATCACACTGGCAACACTGGCATCTACCTGACAATTTGGAAAACTGCCCAGGTACATTCTGTTCATAAAAATGGGACAAATGCAATCCATCTAATTAACACCTCGTCTACATCAAGGCGCAAAATTACAGAAGCAATGTTGTGAAGTAGCACTTACTCATCATTAACCTGCTCAAGGATGCCTGTTTGGGACTCACCAGGGCCACTCTGCTCCAGACCCTACACAGCCTTGATCCACACACAGACCAAAGAGAAGAACTCCAGAGGTGAGAGTGACTGTCCTTAACATCAAGACAGCAAGTAACCGAGTGTGACATCAAGGTGTCTCGGTAAAACATCATGGTGTTTTGGTATCAAAGGGAAATGATAAACTCAAAAGATTTTGCAGATGCTGGAAATCCAGAGCAACGCACACAAAATGCTGGAGGAAGTCAGCAGGTCAGGCAGCATTTTTGGAGGGGAATAATCAGGATTGGAAAGGTAGTGGGAGGAAGCCAGAATAAGAAGTTGGGGTGAGGAAAAGGAGTACAAGCTGGCAGGTGATAGGTGAAAGCAGGTGAGGTGGAAGGTAGGTAAGTGGGGGAGGGGGTGTGAAGTGAGAAACTGGGAGGTGATAGGTAGAAGAGGCAAAGGGCTGAAGAAGAAGAAGGAATCTGATAGGAGAGGACAGTGGACCATGGGAGAAAGGGAAGGAGGAGGAACCCTGGAGTGAGGTGATGGGCAGGTGAGGAGAAGGGAAAGGGTAAGAGGGGAGCCAGAATGGGGGATGGAAAAAGAGAGAAGGGGAGGGAGAGAAATTGCTAGGTTAGAGAAATCACTGTTCATGCCATCAAGCTAGAGGCCACCCAAACAGATTATGAGGTGTTACTCATCCAACCTGAAAAGCCTCATCATAGCAGTACAGGAGGCCATGGACAGACATGTTGGAATGTGAATGTGAAGGAGGTGGCCACTGGGAAAACCTGCGTGTAGTGGTGGAAGGAGTGAAGATGTTCGACAATGTTCTACATTGGGTCTCAGCGATTAGAGGAGGTTGCACAGGGATCAGTGAATATCGTAGAGACTTACAGTAAAGGGGAAGTGGTTGGAGGTTAATCATCCTGGCACCAGGACATCTCTACAGGAGTTCTTCAGGGCAGTGTCCCAGGCCCAACCATCTCCATCAGTGATCTTCCTTCCATCATGGGGTCAGAAGTGAGATTATTCATTGATTGAACAGAGTTCCATTCCATTCACAACTCCTCAGTGAATGAAGCAGCCCGCACCTGCCTGCAGCAAGGCCCAGACAGCATTAATGGACGTGGCAAGTATCGCTGGCCACAGAAGTGCCAGCCAATGACCACCTCTGACAAGAGAGAGTCTAATGATCGACCTGTGAATTCTATTACCACTTCTAGGTTCTCACTGTCAACAGCTTGGGCCAACTAGTGAGCAGAGATTTCTTTGGATCTGCCACATAAATGCTGTGGCTACAGGAACAGGTCAGAGACTGGAGCTGCTCTGGATTTGGCTGAGAAGGGCTTTTTCCAGGTTACCAAGGAAACACACAAGTAAACAGGAAAAGCTACAAAACCAGTTGACCAAATGCTAAAAACACTGAGCAGGTCAGACAGTCTCTGTAGAGAGAGAAACAGAGTTAATGCTTCAGGTTGAAGACTTTTCATCAGAACCAAGCAAAGTTGGAAAGGAAGCTTAATTTAAGTTGCAATAGAGAGGTGGGAGGGGAAGGGGTGCGAGTGGCAAGGGTGGAGACCTTGTTGAATGCAGTGATGCAGATACCGGTTGTGTTGACAGACAGGGTGGTGAGGGCTTACTAAACACTCCATCATGTAATCTAAATAACTCTTAGAGTCCTTGCAATGGTGTACTGAACATTTATTAAGGAAGTTTTTGAGAATTCAGAAAGTACTTTCATCTACCTCATCATATTGAATTCATTTTCCTTAGCTTTTCCCCCCTCACTCAGTCTATACAAGTACCTTTGTACTAATATAGACTCTCCTGATTTTTATGAGTACCAGACTTGGATGTGTAACTATTGATCTCTTCACCTAAGACTGGAGGACTGTCCGTGTGAGTGGGTGGGTGGGGTTGTTTTTCTGCTGTTGTTTTGTTGCTTGAGTTCTGTGTTATTCTCCCGAGCATTGTCGGCATGCTATATTGGCACCGGAATGTCTGGCACCACTTGTGGGCTGCCCTGGCAGACCCTCGGGTGTGTTGGTTGTTAATGCAAACAACGCATTTCACTCTGCATTAACATGTACACGTGATAAATACATCTGAATTTGAATCAGAATAAGGTGAAATGTTAAGAACATAACATGTTAAGAATCCAGAACAGATCTAAAGGCAAGGTCACATGTCACTTTCTGCAAATCAGCATACCTATTTTTTTTATGCATGCCATTCAATACACTATTGCACATTTGTATTGTAAAACCCAGTCAACTTTCAAACCTAGTCACAAGGTTTGATGCCTTCTCATTTTCGAGTCAGCTTTTGAACAAGACCTTGATGGCATTTTGTTGATGACGTTCTCAATACAGTCATGATTTCACTTAAACAAAGCAATACTGCCTCTTTTTGGCCAGCTCGTATTGGTTCAAGCATTCAGTCACTCTGCCCTGAAAGACAAGCTGCTCCAAGTTAAAGCCCAGACAACCAGACTCAAGAACAGCTCCTTCCCCACTGCTGTCAGACTCCTGGACCAATCATCTCCCTCTCATCCCCTTCCCGGTGGAGCTGCATGTTCTCAGACTCTTAACTCTACCTCTTGTCACTTTAGCATTTCTTTCTGCTCCACTTCAGATTGCACTACACCACATTTCAGGAAGGCGGATGTCAGGAGAACACTCACCAGTCCTCATTGAGGCGTCAGGGGTGGAAAGTGTGAGCAGCTTGAAGTTCCTGGTGTCAACACCTCAGCGGGTCTGTCCTGGGTCTAACACATTGAAGCAATCACGAAGAAGGCATGCCCACGCCTGTACTGCATCAGAATCAGAATCTGGTTTAATATCACCGGCATATGTCGTGAAATTCGTTAACTTTACAACAGCAGTACAATGAAATGTATGATAAGTAAATATAGAGAAAAAAACTGAGTTACATTTAAGTATATACAGTACATGTCTATTAAACAGTTACGCTAAAATAAGTAATGTAAAAATAACAGAAATAAAAAGTATTGAGGTAGAGTTCATGGGTTCAATGTCCATTTAGAAATCAAATGGCAGAGGAGAAGAAGCTGTTCCTGAATCACTGAATGTGTGCCTTCAGGCTTCTGTACTTCCTTCCTGAGGTAACAGTGAGAAAAGGGCATGCCCTGGGTGCTGGGGGTCCTTAATAATGGACGCTGCCTTTCTGAGACACCGCTCCCTAAAGGTGTACTGGGTACTTTGTAGGCTAGTACCCAAAATGGAGCCGACTAAATTTACAGGTTTGTGCAACTTACTTTGATCTTGTGCAGTAGACACCTCCGCCCCCCCATACCAGACCGTGATGCAGCCTGTCAGAATGCTCTCCACAGTGTATTTGAAGAAGTTTTCAAGTGACAAAACCAAATCTTCTTAAGCTACTAATAAAATATAGCCCGTTTTGCTGTCATTATAGCTGCATCAATATGCTGCGACCAGGTTAGCTCCTCAGAGATATTGACACCCAGGAACTTGATATTGCTCACTCTCTCCACTGCTGATCCCTCTATGAGGATTGGTTGGCGTTCCCTCGTCTTAACCTTTCTGAGGTGCCCAATCAGCTCTTTGGTGTTGCTGACGTTGAGTGCAAGGTTGTTGCTGCGACATCCTCAACTAGCTGGTATATCTTGCTCCTGTACACCCTTTCATCACCATCTGCGATTCTGCCAACAATGGTTGTATCATCAGCAAATTTATAGAGCTATCCCTAGCCACGCAGTGACGAGAGAGTAGGACAGTGGGTTAAGCACAGACCCTGTGAAGCACCAGTGCTAATTGTCAGCAAGGTGGAGATGTTATTTCCAATCTGCACAGAGTTTGGTCTTCCAGTTAGGAAGTCGAGGATCCAGTTGCAGAGGGAGGTTCTGTATCAGCATTTTGAAGAGATTCTACTCAAAGACTCTAGCAAATTTCTATAGTCAAAGCAGTATCAAAGTATTATCAAAGTACATACCATATACTACCTTGAGATTAATTTCCTTGCAGTCATACAGGAAAATAAAGAAATACAATAGAATTTCTGAAGAACTGTACTTAACCAACTGGCAATCTATACAGTGATGTACAGAAGTACTGTGAAGAGCATCACAAGAGGCTGCGGAAGATTGTAAACTCAGCCAGCTTCATCATGGGCACTAGCCTCCCTGCCATCGAGGACATCTTCAAAAGGCGATGACTCAAGAAGGTGTTATCCATCATTAAGGACCCTCACCATCCAGACATGCCCTCTTCTTATTACTACCATCAGGGGGGAGGTACAGGAGCCTGAAGACACACAGGCAATGTTTTAGGAACAGCTTCTTCCCAACCTCCATCAGATTTCTGAGCAGTTAATGAACCCATGAAGACTACCTCACTATTTCTCTTTGGCACTATCTATTATCGATCTTTCTGTCAATTTATAACATCAAGATTTTTTAATGTTTTACACTGTACCGCTGGCACAAAACAACAAGTTTCACAACATGCTGTAGGTCAAATAAACCTGATTCTGATCTTTGCCCCATTTTGCTGTTTTGCACTCATTGCTGTGTTTATTATTACAGAATTTACTCTGTGAGCCTTACACAAACAATGTAACCTGATGAATATGACAATAAACTAACCTGAAACTGAATCTCAATCACTTTCTCACCTTTCTTGGACAATAGAGTGACACTTGCAAACTTCTGGTTCAATGCCACATTTCCAAACATGCAGAGCGCTGAAAAACTATGGCTAACATAACTACAATTAACTTACCTATTCCTTGAACACCATGAAGTTTAAATGGTTTGGCCTTGCAGACTGAGCCACAGCAGGTCCTGTGAATTGCTCTGTTACCAGTTTCCTTTACTGTAAATTAAGTCCAGTGAACTCCTGCCACTGATGTATGCCCCTATTCCGTCTTTTCTCCTTGTGTCCACACTGACATTTTCTGGTTGAGTGCCTGGGGGAGATCGGGGCCTGGTCTCAGCTTGGGACATGTGCAGCTACCTGCACATGCAGCACTGCAGCTGGAAAGGCTGCTGAAGATGTCGCACAGATGCAGCAGTACTGTGGGTGTCCAGAATGAAGTGGTAAGAAATGCAGAGCTGCATGACGTCTTCAGCAGTCTTTCTAGCTGCAGTGCTGCATGCACAGCTGGCTGCATATGTTCCGGGCTGAGACCAGGATTTTTGGAGGTGGGGTGTGGAGATGCCTTTTCCACTCCCAGAATTTAGAAGCTCTTGGTGCGGAGATGCCTCCCCTGATCCCAGAATCCTAGAGATGAAAGTGAAAAAGCCTTTTCCAATCCTGGAATCCCAGAACTAGGGTGTGGAGGAGCCTACCCTTCCCCTGGGACAGCCATTATGTTGTGACTTAGGACTTGTGACACAAGGAGATGTATGCAGTCTTCAACCTTAAATGTTAAATTCTGTTTCTCTCTCCACAGATGCTGCCTGACTTGCTGAATGTCTCTGTTCTTATATTATCAGGTTCTTCATCGCCAAAGGGGTTCAGAAAGCTAGACAGAGTCAGAGGGAATTATGTAAGCTCCAGAAACGCATACAGAATCCACACCTGCTGCTATGGCTAGATGTGGATGAGGAGCTTCAAGGGCTGGCAAGCCTTGGAATCCTCTGAGACCTCACTGAAACCCACAAGGTACTGAAAGGCCTGGATAGAGTAGCTGTAGAGATGATGTTTCCATCACTAGGAAAGCCCAGGCTCTAAGGGCACAGTGTCAGATTAAGGGACGTCCATTGAGAACAGAGATGAGGAATTTCTTTAGCCAGAGGGTGGTTAATCTGTGAAATTCATTGCCACAGGTGGCTGTCGAAGTGAAGTCATTGGGTGCATTTAAAGCAGAGGTTGATAGGTTCTTGATTGGTTAAAAAAAAGGTAAATGGTTACAGGGGAATATGGGAGAATGGGGTTGACAAATAAGTCAGCCATGATTGAATGGTGAAGCAGATTCAATGGGCTGAATGATCTAGTTCTGCTCCTATGTCTTATGGACTCATGATCCAGAGTTGCTCGATGGAGCAGGATATTCTTGTTACTTTGTTCCCGCAGGTTCACAGGGGTAGCTCTATGATTCACAACCTTGAAGAACAGGATGGCTCAGTAACATCCTCACAGTGGACATAACAAGATTCCAAATGTGCTGGACTGTATGACAGACAGTGCACCCTCCGGGAACTTCCTGTCCTCCTGGTTTCAGTCAGCAGCCAGCGGGTGAATGTGGAGCAGCTGCTAACCCTGGACCAGGTCTGTGATGAATAAAACTTCAGGAAGTTAAGACTCAACTGTGTGGGAGTGGATGGGCCTCGATTTGCTGAAAGCGTACGATGCAGTGCTTCTGGCTGGCAGTGTGTTGGAATCCACGAGGAGGGCATTACCACCCTCATCGACAAGCAGAAATCAGTGACCCATCTCACCGATTAATCTGGATTACCAGATTCTGCTCAAGGTTATTGCTGACTGAATCAGGTTTGCTCTGGGGCAGGAAATCCACACACAACACGCTTGCACTGTACTTGGCAGAAAACCTCTGATTGGCTGTGTGGGGAAAGGCGCGAGAACTTAGTTACAAGAGATTCTGCAGATGCTAGAAAAGCTGAGCAACACACACAGACTGCTGGAGGAACTCAGCAAGACGAGTAGCATCCATGGGGGGAAATGAACAGTCAACATTTCAGACTGAGATTATTCTTCGTCATCTCTCTCCATGGAAGCTGAGTAACTCCAGCATTTTGTCTGCATTAGTCAGGGTTATAATTTGGCTGGTCGGTTTGGGCCGGGTAAAGGTCTTTGATGGGATAACACACACACGTATATTATGGACATGCTTTCCAAATCAGTCTTTTACCGAGTCCATTAGGAAGGATACCAACACAAGAAAGGCAATGATCTCAGCGCTCAGACAAATATCCACCTGTGTACGGATGATTTGTTCGGACCCTGGACCAGCTAATACTTTGCTCCCTTCACCGTCAGATCCAATTACCCAAAGGCGTGGGGAGCCTGGTTTGGAAAAGGCAGGAGCATGGCTGGAGCAGATAGTCAGCGTGCAAGGAAAAGTTGTCACTGTGGGAGTGGGGCTCCGTCTCAAAGGTGGGTACACTCTGTCATCAAGTGCAAGCTGCTCCCAATACCTCTGATGGGTCGCAGATCCAATTTTATTCACAGAATCCAAATGGCTTGTGTCCACATGGGCATAATGTACAGATCCTCAGAAATTGGGGGGGGGGGGGGGCGGGAGGGTGGAGAAACGTAGCTAATGCGGCTATCATTCTGACAGTGATCCTGCATCAAGCTGTGCGTAGACCATGGGCAATGGGAGCAGCAGGTGTCAATACATGCTGGGGTTTTTGACCGGTGCCCAGTATAGTGATGAATGGGCCTGACCATTTGCTGACAACACCACCGTTGTTGGAGGCAGTGAGTCAGTTTACCAGAGTGAAGCAGGACACCTGGTTGAGTGGTGTCACAACAACAACCCGTTGCTCAGCTTCAGTAAAACTGAACAGCTATCATTGACTTCAGGAAGGGAAAGAAGGTGAACATATGTCAGTCATCTTTGGGGGATTGGTGGTGGAGAGAGTCAGCAGCTTTAAATTCCTGGGCGGGTAACATATCTGATGACCTATTCTGTGCCCAGCACATAGACACAATCACTAGGAAATGTGCCAGCATTTTTGCTTTCTTAGGAGGTTTGGTTTGTCACTGAACACTCCAACAAGCTCCTACAGAGGTACTGTTGATAGTATCCTGACTGGTTGCATCATGTTTTGTTAGGGTGATTCAGATAGCAGGAATGCAAGAAGCTGCAGAGACTAGTAGACTCGGTCTGATAAATCACAGGCACAACCCTCCCTAACATGAGTCGTAGCTACAGGAGGTGCTGCCTCAAGAAGGCAACGTGCAAGATCAAAGATCCCCACCAGCCAGGCCATACCAGCAGGCAGGAAATACATAAGCCATTAGGTTCAAAAACAGTTATTCCCCTTTGATCCCTTTGAACCTACACAACCTTAATCACTACCTCACTAAAGCACTACCTCAGTAAGACCACTTTGACCACAATGCACTAAAATAGATTTTGTTTTGTTCTAATTGAGTTATTTTTTGTAAAAATTGTGTATAATTTATATTTTATCTTTTGAGTGTTGTGTATCTGATGCAATGTGGCTATGCAAGTGTTTCATTGCACCTGTGTAATGTATACACATGACTGTGTGGCTAGGCAGCTCAAATACCATCTATAAGTTTGCTGACCACACAACCATTGTTGGTAGAATCTCAGGTGGTGACGAGAGGGTGTACAGGAGTGAGATATGCCAACTAGTGGAGTGGTGCCGCAGCAACAACCTGGCACTCAATGTCAGTAAGACAGAAGAGCTGATTGTGGACTTCAGGAAGGGTAAGATGAAGGAACACATACCAATCCTCATAGAGGGATCAGAAGTGGAGAGAGTGAGCAGCTTCAAGTTCCTGGGTGTCAAGATCTCTGAGGACCTAACCTGGTCCCAACATATTGATGTAGTCATAAAGAAGGCAAGACAGCGGATATACTTTATAAGCAGTTTGAAGAGATTTGGCACGTCAACAAATACACTCAAAAACTTCTATAGATGTACCGTGGAGAGCATTCTGACAGGCTGTATCACTGTCTGGTATGGAGGGGCTACTACACAGGACCGAAGAAAGAAGCTGCAGAAGGTTGTAAATCTAGTCAGCTCCATCTTGGGCACTAGCCTACAAAGTACCCAGACATTCAGGGAGCGGTGTCTCAGAAAGGCAGCATCCATTATTAAGAACTCCCAGCACCCAGGGCATGTCCTGAAATGTATCTCAAACGTATCTCTATCGTTTGTCTAGGGGATAATATATTGTCCGATGGAAATATAAAAGTCACTCAGTTCCTGCAGGCTTCAGCCTTTGGGGACCGCTGGGTTTTCACTTGTTGGAGAGAGAGAGATTTGTGAGAAAAGAAACTTGCCCGGGTCTTTTGATGAGGCCAATCCGTTGAGTCGGGGGAGTTGGTTCCCCGTTGTTAGTTCAAGAAAATCGTTTCTGTGGTATCCGCTACCGGCTCCCAGGCAAGGGAACCGAACGCACGTGGCTTCCTTCAAATGGCTTCCCGCTATTACGGGATCGCTAGCGTTTCTTCTGGTGCGTCTGAGGGGCTGTCTCTACAGCCCCTCTTTTATCTGGACTCGCAGGGTAGTAGATGTCAATCAGGTTGGGGGTGATGCAATCTCTCTCTCAACCAGCCCACTTTGCCCGAGGGCTTGCACATAGCCTAGTCCCCAATCCACAAATGTGTCTCCAAGAGACAATGGCCAATGTCGCGTTATTTTGCATCGCCGGGGAACGAGGCATCCGGCACGTCTCTCTCCCATTTCCTGGGTCCACTGACCCAACCCACTAGTGCTCTTGCGATTCTCACAAAGGAGGGGGCTGCGGGCATAACAGTAGAGTGACATCACACAGCACAGGATTGGCATCCCTTCTGCTTTTAGTCCTTATGCTTTTGTGGTCTCTGAGCAGCTTCACCACATCTGATAGATGAAGGAGAAACATATTGAAATGCTGGGCATGTCCCAATGAACACTGCACTCCTGCTCTATCTCTCAACGTTGGCATCTCTAAACCTGATTCAACTTTGGCTGAACCTGAGCAAAGTCTTTGGCCCAAAGCAACATATCCATATTGGCCATCTCCACTCTCCTCTCAGCCCTGATGCAGGGTTTCAACCTGAAAGATCGACAATTCTTTTATCCTCACAGACGCTGCTTGAGCTGGTGAGTTCCAGCAGATCGCGCACTTGGTGCACCATACACCGGCTTGTTAACGTAAATATCTAATCAGCCAATCATGTGGCAGCAACTCAATGCAGAAAAGCATGTAGACATGGTCAAGAGGTTCAGTTGTTGTTTAGGCCAAACATCAGAATGCAGAAAAAATGTGATCTAAGTGACTTTGACCACGTTGGTGTTAGACTGGGTGGTTTGAGTATCTCAGAAACTGCTGATCTCCTGAGATTTTCACGCACAACAGTCTCTAGAGTTTACAGAAACTGCTTCGAAAAAGAAAAAAACATCCAGTGAGCGACAGTTCTGTGGGTGAAAGCACCTTGTTAATGAGAGAGGTCAGAGGAGAATCGCCAGACTGGTTAAAGCTGACAGGAAGGTGATAATAACTCAAATAACCAGGCGTTACAACAATGGAGTGCAGAACAGCATCTCTGAATGCACAACACGTCAATCTTTGAAGTGGATAGGCTACAGCAGCAGAAGACCACAAACATACACATTGGCCACTTAATTGGGTATAGGAGGTACGTGCTACAGTGGCCACTGAGTGTCCATCCTGTTGCTTATCATGGTTCCAGCTTTCAAAGTCAAAGTCAACGTCAAAGTAAATTTATTATTAGTGTTACCATATACTACCTAAAGATTAATTTTCTTCCAGGCATTGACAGGAATATAAAGAAATGCAATAGAATTTATAAAAAACTATACAAAGACTGACAAACAGCCAATGTGCAAAAGAAGACAAACTATGCAAATGAAAATAATACTGAGAATGAATTGTAGAGTCCTTGAAAGTGAATCCGTGGGTTGTAGAATTAGTTCAGAATTGTGGTGAGTGAAGTTATAGGGTAATATTTGTTCCTGAACTTGGTGGTGTGGCACCTAAGGCTCCTATACCTCCTGCCCAATGGCAGTAGTGAGAAGAGAGTGTGGCTGGATGGTGGGGTCCTTGATGATTGACGCTGCTTCTTGTGGTAGCGCTCCCTGTAGATGTGCCAAAAGCTGCAGCTACAGTCATCAGCATCCACTTCTACTTGCTGAAGTTCTTCCACCAACTCTCACATTCTCCTTTGGAAAACCTCGAGTTGCAGATGTCGGTAAATTGTTTTATTATTTCCACATGTACCAAGGTACAGTGAAACACCTGTCTTGCATACCATTCATACAAATCAATTCATCACATCAGTACTTTGAGATAAAACCATAACGGAGTGCAGAACATGGTGTTATGGTTACAGAGAAAGTGCTATGCAGGTAGACAGTAAGGTGCAAGGTAGATTGTGAGGTCAAGAGTCCATCTTATCATAATAGGGGCTGTTCAATAGTCTTACAACAATGGGGTAAAATTCCAAAGGCAGTACCTCTTGAAGGTGTGTGGAAAAGGATTAAATATGTTGACTGTTCACCAGAACATCCATGCCAAAACCAAATCATCTCATTGTCATATGTAGCACCGGATCTATTCTCTCAGCCTGCCCAAATCACTGGGCCCAAATCGACCAATCAAACATTCAAAGACATTTCTGCATTAAACATTCTTTAATTACTGACAGTCACCCTTTGCCTAGAACATGACCCCAGTGTATGCTGTTCTGTGAATAACAACTCCACCTCTACGCTTAAGAATATTCATGCTCAAACATATCATACTGCCCAGAGGAGGTCACAGTCCTGCTACCCACAAGCTCATGGTGAAGCCATTGCATTTAACAAGATGGCCACTCTCCCATTATGCTCCAATCACAAGCGAAATTATTCTGTCTTTGTGAAATTTTTATTCCTTTCTCGTATAAGTGAAAAGGAATTTCAGGTAGTCTGACTTACAGTTTACACAGACATCTCCCAGACCAAAGCACTGACCTGCCTGACAATGGAACTTGTTGTCCCCAGTTCCTCATCAATTGTCCTGTTTGTTTACATGAAGGTGATTCTTTTCCCATGGCATTTCTCTGATAAAGGATTCATCTTTCAGCATTATTTTCCCAAAAGCAGGACACATTTCCCTCCTGCAGAATTTCAGTTCCCTGCCACATTTCTGACATATTTGCATTCTTGGGTCTCTTTAGCTTTGGCTTCCAGTTTGTTTTTTCTCACCCATGAGTTTTCTGTGCATTCTCTCTTTAAGCTGCTTTAAGTTGAATTCCATGCTTACTTCCACGTAGTTTACTTCACCTGGTCTGAAGATCCACTCTCAAAGTTTTAGGTACAATGTCTGCTCCTCCACCATGAGCCCATGGACACCACCTCAGCACAATTTATTTATTTTTGTAACTTATAGTAATTTTATGCCTTGTACTCCAACAAAACAACACATTTCATGATATATTCCAGTAATAATAAACCTAGTTATGATTTCTTGGTGGGATCTTACTCAACGCTTCAACTTCGCAATTCAAAACCCAATTCGGCCTCTTACCATTTCTTCCAGAGGAATTGCAGTGCTGTTCTACATTGGCCACATGCCTCAACACCATCCTTCCTTCCCTTGTTAAAAGGGAATATTTTTGCATAGTTGACAGTACCGAGAAAACTGCCTCCGCAATATGCACTCACCTTTCTACTGGGTCCCGTTTTTCCAGGTGGAGTAATCTTCTAGCTCTGTCCTGGTAAGAAGTATCATTTCTTGGACACGCTGGATTTTGCCTCAGTTCCGTCCCCGCAAGGCAGTTTTGCCACATTATCTCAAAAATCATCCACTTTTCCGAAACGACTCCAGACCCCGTGGTGACAGCAGAGAACTGCCCGAAGCCATCCTGCAACCAACCTAATCAATAAGTGTAGCTAGGGTCAATTCAAAGTGCAGACAACTTTTATTTTAAGTAAAACTACAGTAACTGTGTACATAACGCTCAGGATACAGCAGTGTCCAGAGAGTTTGGCTTGCTGCCTCATTAGTGCACAGCCAAGAGCTCTCTAGGACAATGTAGATACCAGTATGTCCCACTGCCTCAACATGTACAACAGATTACACTGACATGGAAACTTAACTGCCCCCTACTCCTACTTGGTCTCATTCTATTAGACACATTTGTTTTACTTATAATTTCCCCTACCTTCTCTATTACTGAAAATGTTCTTGTTCTTTCTTTCGCAGCTTTTATGAAGGGTCCCCTACCTGAAACATAAATAGTTTCCCTCCCCATAGATGCTGTCTGAACAGCTGAATATTTCCAGCATTTTGTGTTTTTATTGCACGTTTCTAGTTTTTTGTTTTTCTCTTAGTGTGAAGTGCAGGCCAGAGTTTGTGACTTCATCGACCACTAGCAGAGTGCTCACTCCTGGATGCTCCCATTACATCACTGAGGCAAAACCACCACCAAGTTACTGGTATCGAGGGATGCACGATGGTCAGTGCAGACTCGGTGGGTGGAAGTGCCTGTTTCTGTACCGTTTGCTCACTGTAACTATGACAATTCTCCAGTTGTTGGTCCCTCTCCAGTGCTGTCACATCCATCCTGTAATGTGGTGATCATTGTGGCCAAACCTTAGTGTAATTTGAGTCATTCAGAATGCAGAATCTGGTTTATTATCACTGACATCTCATGAAACTTGTTAACTTTGCAGCAGTGGTACAATGCAATGCATGATAAATATATTACAATAACTGAATTATAGTAAATATATATAAAATAGTTAAATTAAAATAAGTAGTGCAAAAACAGAAATATAAATAGTAGTGAGGTAGCGTTCATGGCTTCAATGTCCATTTAGGAATCGGATGGCGGAGGGGAAGAAGCTGTTCCTGAATCGCTGAGTGTGTGCCTTCAGGCTTCTGTACCTCCTACCTGATGGTAACAGTGAGAAAAGGGCATGCCCTGGGTAGTGGGGGTCCTTAATAATGATGAATGCTTGTTGTCTGAGGCACTGCTCCTTGAAGATATCTTGAAGACTATGGAGACTAGTACCCATGATGGAGCTGACTAATTTTACAACTCTCCGCAGTTTACTTCGATCCTGTGCAGTAGCCCCCACCCACCCCCCATACCAGACGCTGATGCAGCCAGTCAGAATGCTATCCACAGTACTTCTGTAGAAGTTTCAAGTGTCTTTGGTGACAAACCAAATCTCCTCAAACTCCTAATGAAATAAAGCCACAGTCATGCCTTCTTTGTAGCTGCATCAATATGTTGGGCCCAGGATTGATCCTCAGAATTATTGACACCCAGGAACTTGAAATTGCTCACTCTCTATAAATTATAATATGAAATCCAAGGCCTCCATCATTCAGAGTTGACCATGGATATTGCGTCCTGGCTGTCTGGATACACAAGCCTGGGCACTACAATATAGTGAGCAAGCTCTCCCGCTCCACACATCTGATGTACGGCAGAGACCCATACAGTTTGGCACCAGCAGTGTCGCAGGAGTTGCCAGTCAGCATCAAACTCAGTGTAGGACTGCCTTAGGGGCTCTGGATTTTACCCTTGCGGCTTACTCCCGAAGCCTTCTCCATCAGTGGGTACAGCCACAAGGCAGTGGAGGTCTGAGCTCAGTTTTCCTTCTCCCCGATGAGCCGCCAACCACAGCTGACGAGCCCCATCTGCCCGAAGCAACTGGTTTTAAGACCAGTAGCCCGCCTTTGGCCCTTCTCCTGTCAGTAGAAACAATTCCACCAGATTTAGTAGCTAAGCCACATATGAAGGCCAGGAGCTGGACGCGGTTGTCAGAGGCTATTTGAGATGCACACCATTGGGAGCTTTTAGTAGGCAGTGAGAGCTTGTCCCCACTACCACCCCCAGCTATGGCAACCTTAAGGAACCACATTTAGAAATATACAGTATATAAATAAATAAGCTGTTCGAAAAGACAGCAAAAATATAGAGATAGTATTGATGGGTTGTTTCATTGCCCATTCAGAAATCTGATGGCAGAGAGGAAGACGCTGTTCCTAAAGTGTTGAGTATGGGTCTTCTCCCTTGTACTTCAACCCGCTGGTAGCAATGAGGAGAAGGCATGTCCTGGGTGGTGGGGGTCTTCATGATGGACACCGCCATCTTGAGGCACTGCCTTTTGAGACAATGCTGGGGAGGCTAGTGCCCATGATAGGGTGGGCTGAGTCTACAAAGCTCTGCAGCCTTTTCTGATCCTGTGCAGTGGTCTCTTCATATCAGATGGTGATGCAACCAATTAGAATGTTCTCTACGGCAGATCCCTCATAGAGGGATCAGAAGTGGAGAGAGTGAGCAGTTTCAAGTTCCTGGGTGTCAAGATCTCTGAGGATCTAACCTGGTCCTAACATATTGATGCAGTTATAAAGAAGGCAAGACAGCGACTATACTTTATTAGGAGTTTGAAGAGATTTGGTATGTCAGCAAACACTCTCAAAAACTTCTATAGATGTATTGTGGAAAGCATTCTGACAGGCTGCATCACTGTCCAGTATGGGGGTGTGGGGGGGGGGGTCTACTGCACAGGACCGAAGAAAGAAGCTGCAGAAGGTTGTAAATCTAGTCAGTTCCATCTTGGGTACTAACCTACAAAGTACCCAGGACATCTTCAAGGAGCAGTGTCTCAGAAGGCAGCGTCCATTATTAAAGACCTCCAGCACCCAGGGCATGCCCTTTTCTCACTGTTACCATCAGGTAGGAGATACAGAAGTCTGAAGGCACACACTCAGTGATTCAGGAACAGCTTCTTCCCCTCTGCCATCCGATTCCTAAATGGACATTGAATCCTTGGACACTAACTCACTTTTTAAAGAATATATAGTATTTCTGTTTTTTTTGCACAATTTTAATCTATTCAATATACGTATACTGTATAAAGTATATGGAATAAGATTTACTTATTTATTTATGATGATTATTTTTTCTCTTCTATATTATGTATTGCATTGAACTGCTGCTACTAAGTTAACAAATTTCATGTCACATGCCGGTGATAATAAACCTGATTCTGACACTGTAGAAATTTGCTGGAGTCTTTGGTGACATACCAAATGTCCAAATAGCTGATATCAAGTAATTGATTGACAAAGCACAGAAACAGGTCTTTCAGGTCAATGAAACCAACAACCAACCACTTACACCAATCTTACAATCATCCCATTTTATTCTTCCACGTTCACATCAACACCGCTCAGGTTGTCCCCCCCACTCACACACTCAGGGCAATTTACAGAGGTCAATGAAGTGGACATTAACATGTCTTTGGGATGTAGTTTGCTGTAGTTATATGGATAGGCTGGCTTTATTCTTCACAGGAGGTTGAGGAGTGACCTTATAGAGGCTTATAAGATAAGGTAGATAGCTGGAGTCTGTTTCCCAGGGCTGGAGAGTCAAGAACTAGAGGTTACAGGTTTAAGGTGACAGAGGAGAGATATAAACAGAATCTGAGGGCTCATACAGAGGGTGGTGGTTATCTGAAACAAGCTGGCAGAGGAGGTGATAGAAGCAGTACAGAGAAAAGTACAACATAGGAATAAGCCCATTGAGCTCACAATGTCTGTGCTAGCAAAGATAACAAAGGTTTGATTTGAACTTCACATCTCCCTCTATAATGCATCATAAATGTCACCATTGTAACTGCTTCCACCACTTCTCTTGGCAGCTCTTTCCAGGCTGCTATCACTCTCTATGAAAAAAGTCTCTTTTGAACTTTCCCCCTTTCACCTTAAAACCACATCCTCTAGTATTTTAACAGTTCTACCCTGGGGTAAAAGACTCCAACTGTCTGTTGTATCAAATCCTCCCATAATATTATAAACCTCCATCAGAACACCCTCAGCCTCCTCCACTCCAGAGTGAACAACCCAAGTTTGTCAAGCTTCTTCTTATAACTCATAGCCTCTAATCAAGACTGCACCCTGGTGAACCTCTTCGGCACCCTCTCCAAAGTCTTCACACCCTTCCTATAACAGAGTGACCAGAAATGCACACAATAGTCCAAGTTCGAGCTAACCAAATACATGGATTCCAGTTAATTGGGCCATTGTTAATCGGGGCAGTGTGTATTTAGGGCAACTCTTAAAGAGAAAAAAACTAATTGAGAAAATAGCCAGGATTAGTTTATTTGGGACACTGTGCTGCTTAAATGGGGCAGGAGACTATTGCCGAACAGTTTCTAACTGGCATCAGTGATGTGCACTTGTGTGCTTGGAGCGAACAGTTTTTAAATAGCATCAGTTGCATGTGCTTGTGTTATGTTATCCATTTGGGCTATCGGATGCTGATTTTAAAAACAGTGATTTTCGATCATTTTGTTTGTTAGTTTAACTTGAAAAAAATTTCAGACCCTTTCCAAGAAGCCACGAAACAATTTGACCTAGCTGAAAAATTACCCTAGGTGCCTGTGCTGATTTTGTTCATTTACAGTCAATCAATAGAGTGTGGCAGTGTACACTGGATGAATTGCTCTGTCAATAACTATTGGGAACTAATACACCATTTTATAGTACTGTAGTAGTATTGGTAGTGTTCTAATTTGTTCTGCATTTCATTTAAATACATAATTTGTTACTCAGGTAAACAGTAGTTTGTCTTTTTTTTAATGCCTTCTAACTATTTCCATGAAACTTTGACTAATTGGTGCAGCCATTTAATTGGGCCAAAATGTACTGATCCTGATGTGTCCCAATTAACTGGAATCTACTGTTTACAACAGTAGAGGCTTACAGGCCTAATGAGGGCAAATGGGACTAAAGTAGATAGGCAGCATGGACAAGGTGGGCTGAAGGGTTTATTCTCCGCCTGATCCAGGCTTCGTGTTGGTGAGCTTCGCAACGATTTTCCCCACTGTGTGATGTGATGAACTGAGGCAAGGCTGAGGCTATAGGCCTACTCTGGCTGCTCTGGGCTTCAGGTCTGTGGAGCCTCTTTCATTCTGCAAGCTGTTGCTTGGTTTTATTGTCTGCACAATTTGTTTTTTCTCTCTCTATCTGTACGTTGGGTGTTGGTCTTTTTGTTAATTGAGTTCTTTCAGGTTTCCTGTTTTGTGGCTCCCCATAAGCAGACAAACTCAAGGTTGTATAATTTATACATACTTAGATAATAAATGTACTTTGAACTTTTATTTATTTATTTTTTATCATTACTATTTGCACAGATTGTCTTCTTTTGCTTGTGTGTGATTCTGTTGTATTTCTTTGCATCTACTGTGAATGCCTTCAAGGAAATGAATCTCAAAGTCACATTTGGTGACATATATGCTCTTTGATAATAAATTTACTTTGAACGTTGATCCTCTGACAGGTGGGAGTGCTATTAGAACCTGGGGTAAAATGGTACAAGAAGACAATGGATCGGTCTTGTCTCTCACATAGGGATGAGGAAGTGGTGCAGCAAAAGGCACTGAGGCAGAGTGTGAGCTCCCTGACTTGAGGGGGCGGAAGCTCTGAAAACCTTGGTATTGTGACAGAAGGGTTAGTGAAGCGGAAGAGGATGACTGAAAGACAAGTATGACTCATCGATGTATTTGTGTCATGGAGAAAGGCAGCAAAGGTGTGATGGGGGTGGTGAGAGCAGAGAAAACAAGCAGTCGGTGTCTACATCTAGCAGGGTGGCTTTGCCACCCTTTGCCCTTTCGGTGAACTGCCAGAGAGCATGGGCGAGGAGTCTCAAAGAGGTCACTCAGCCAGGCACGCCAATTCTCGTCTCCCTCCTGCACTGGGAGCAAGCTCATTCCCTGGACAACCTGGATACTTAGTGAGGGAGCTGGAAGGGGCAGGTTGAGAAAACAGGGTGGGAATATAGAAAACCTACAGCACAATACAGGCCCTTCAGCCCACAAAGCTGTGTCGAACATATCCTTACTTTAGAAATTACCTTGGGTTACCCATAGCCCTCCATTTTACTAGGCTCCATGTGCCTATCCAGGAGTCTCTTAAAAGACCTTATCATATCCACCTCCACCACTGTCACCGACAGCCCATTCCGCGCACTCACCACCCTCTGCGTTAAAAAAAACTTACCCCTGATATCTCCTCTGTACCTACTCCCCAGCACCTTAAACCTGTGTCCTCTTGTGGCAACCATTTCAGCCCTGGTAAAAAGCCTCCGACTATCCACACGATCAATGCCTCTCATCATCTTGTACACCTCTATCAGGTCACCTCTCATCCTCCATTGGCATCATGACAGAAGCTTGCAACAGCTAGGCCCAATGACCCATAGACTGGAAACAGTTCTGTAAGTAAAATGAAGCCCTTTATTCGGGTGTAGCTTTTTCTGTAGGTGGGATGTTATTAAGGAATATAGATGTGGATTTCAAGCCCTGTTTCACTGCAGTGCTGCACCGTCAGAGGGGTTGTCTACCAGATCAGGCTCACTGTACCAATTGAGATCTCCTGGTGGCCAGCCCATTGAATTCTACTTCCACTCCCACACCGATATGTCTGTTCATGACTTGCTCCACTGCCAAGTTGAGACTAGACACAGATTAGAAGACAGCACATCATGTTCTGCCTTGGTATTCTCCAACCTGACGGCATGAACATCCACTTCTCTAACTTCCAATAACCCTCCTCTGTCCCATTCCTTATTTTTCCCTTATCCCACTGTCATCCTGTTTCCCTTCCCTACCCACACACACCTCCTACTGGTACCCCTCCCCACTTTGTCTCCTTTATTCCATGCTCCACTGTCCCCTCCTATTAAATTCCACCTTCTTCAGCCCTCTGTCACTTCCACCTATCACTTCCTAGCTTCTAACATCATTCTATCTCTCATCTACCTATTGCCCTTACTTGGATCCACCTATCACCTGCCAGCTTTTGCTCCACCCCTTCCCTCCATCTCTTTATACTGTCTATCTCCCTTCTTACTTTCAGTCCTGATGAAGGGTCTTGACCCAAAACGTTGACTGTCCGTTTCGTCCAACAGATGCTGCTCCTCCTGCTGAGTTCCTCCAGCATATTTGTGTGTTGTTCAGACTCCTATGTCTCCAAATGGTAGAAGGAATTGATCCACACGATTACAGAAAGACCAGGTCCTGAGACTAAAGTCCTAATGCAGGGTTTTGACCTGAAATATTGACAATACCTTTATCCCCCCCCCCCCCCCCATAGATGCTGCCCGACCTCCTGAGTTCTTCCAGCAGATTGCTTGCTTCTCTAGATTCCAGTGTCTTGCATCCATTGAAAGGGTGCATACCGAACACCCGGGCATCGTGAGTGTGAAGGCAGTGGCTTAAGGATTTGTCCATTTGCCTGCTACAAAAGATGTAAAACTTCTTCCCCTCTGCCATCATATTCCTGAATGGTTCCTCTTTTACACTACTTATTTAGTTTGTAATTTATAGTATTTGTTAATGTCTTGCACTGTCCTGTTGCCAGAAAACAATAAATTTCACAACATATGTCAGTGATAATAAGCCCGATTCTGATTCCTAAAGAACTGCTCTGAGGTCAGCCGCTGCAAACGGAACACTCTGCAACCCTCAGGGTGGAGGAGCAACACCTCATATTCCGTCTGGGCACGAACAATTTCCCTAATGTCTGCCTTTTTCTAACATCCTCCCCACTTCCCCTTTTCTCTTTTTCCATTCCCCATTCTTGCCCCTTCTCTTCTCTTCATTTGCCCATAACTGCCCTCTGGTTCCCCTCCTCACTTCCTTTCTCCCATGGTCCACTGTCCTCTCCTATCAGATTCCTTCTTCTTCAGCCCTTTACCCCTTCCACCTATCACCTCCCAACTTCTTATTTCATTCCCCCTCACCTGGTTTCACCTATCACCTGCCAGTTTGTTCTCCTTCTTCTCCGTCCATTTTCTCATTCTGGCTTCTTTCCTCTTCTTTTCAGACCAGATGAAGGCTCTCGGCCCCAAACGCCAACTCTTCTTTCATTTCCATAGATGCCGTCTGACCTGCAGAGTTCCTCCAGCATTTTGTGGGTGTTGCTTTGCATTGGGTGTTGTTAGGGGGTTAATAGCCCATGGAGCCAACATACTCTAATCCCCAATGGCTGGAGGATGCCAACTATGACAGACCACAGCTGCTGTCATGACCAAATGAGCAGTTTCAATTCCCCTTTGAATTCATTCTCAATGGAAGGGGCATAGCCACAAGGCTGCCAGGCCCTGAATGCACCACTGCAACTTTAGAGCAAGCCACATGCTGAGGGATGTGAGTCACATTAAGGCTGTAGCAGGCAAATCTCAGGATGTTTAGGATCACAAGACCAGGAGGAGAACATCTAGCCCCTCCTGCCTGTTTCGTCTGTGAGCTACATCGTGGCCGCTCGATACTGTTGCTCATGTAAAACATTCATCCTTGGAATAAACCCCTGGCTTTGGGAGCAGGGAACTTCAGCTATCTTGACTCGCCCCCTCACTGAACTAAACCCCACCCACACAAACCCAGTCTCATTCACTCATCCATACACATTGCCATAGTCACTCACTCCCCGCCCTGCCCACTCACCCCCACAGCTCCTCCCCTCCCCCACTCACTCACGCCTGCCCCTATCTGAAGAACCCAAGTACTCATTTCTCTTCAGCCACCACTGAGCTGTTTAATTTGGACTCACGTCTCCTCCTGGTGGCTCGGTCAGTTTGCATTTCCCAGTCCTGCGCTGAGTTTATGACATCAGTTCAGGGTGGCACCTTGAGCCGGCATCCACTGGTCAGTTATTGGAACTGGCCGCCTTGTTCTCTGCACTGTGAAGCTATCTGTGCCTCAGAAGTCCTTCAGTGCTGCTGAAGTGCTTTCACCTACATAAAATTTTGTATTTATACAGCACCTTGCTCAACAACCTCAGATTATCATAAACTTGTGCAGTTAATGAAGTGATACCGAAGTGCAGCTAGTGCTGCGATACAAGAAACACAGCTGATAGTTTACACACAGCTAAGCAGATTGATAATAAAAAGATGAACCTGTGTTGGGGTTTGAGAGATAAATATTGCCCAGGACACCGTGTGCAGCTCTCCAGCTCTTCTTTGAAACACTGGCATTCGACCTTTTCACACTCAACCGAGAAGCCAGAAAGATTCGCCTGGAGGGGTCATGCAGGACTGTCTTCTCGTTGACAAATACGGTTTAAAGGCAGCAGCAGGCCAACACGACATCGCATAATGCGGCCTTTTCAAGACAACACTGTGCAGCTAATGTTCTGCTTCAATCTGCCACACTCTGTAAGTGGCTCACAGTAGAGATATCAAGATAGAAAAACAAGTCAAATTTGGAGAAGAGATTAACCTTTAAGTGACAAAACCCTTAAAATAAAAAGATAAAAGTAATCTTGGTGGAAATGAGAAAGGATCCCACAATCACATTTTTAACCGTCAGTCATAAAACTTTGAACTGTGCAGAAAGTATGTCACTGCCACCATGTGGTAGAACGGAACCATTGCAAGTCAGCACCTTCAGCGATTCACTTGCGAATTCTCCGTGCCCGCAACTACTGGAGAGAACTGTGGAAATCCCAGAAAAGTACAGAGGTTATGTAGGATTACAGGGAATCAGATGGAAATTTCCTCTGTTTATATTTGTAATATTCGTTATTGATCCTCACTGAGGGGTCGTGATGGAAAGGGTGAGCAGTTTCAAGTTCCCAAGTGTCAACATCTCAAGAGGATCTATCCCGGGACCAGAGAGGCAATCATCTACTACCACGCTCTGGTTTCTCCCACAAAGCCAATGACTAATCCAATTTACTACCTCATCTTGAATGCCAAGCGACTGAAATTTCTTCACCAACCTCCCATTTGGGACCTTATCAAATGCCTTGCTGAAGTCCATATAGGCAACATCCACTGCCTTGCCTTCATCCACCTTTCTTGGTAGCTTCCTTGAAAAACTCTATAGGATTGGTTAGACATGACTTATCACACACAAAGCCATGCTGACTATCCTTAATCAGTCCACGTCAATCCAAATACTTACACATCCTGTCCCTTAGGTTACCTTCTAATAACGTTCCCACTACTGATGTCAGACTCACCAGCCAATAATTTCCTGGCTTATTCTTAGAGCCTTTCTTAAACAGCGGAATAACATCAGCTATCCTCCAATCCTCCAGAACGTCACCTGTCACTAAGGATGAATTAAATATCTCTGCTAGGGCCCCTGCAAGTTCTGCACTTGCCTCCCATGTGTTTTGAGGGAACACCTTGTCAGGTCCTGAGGACTTACCAACTCTAATTTGCCTCAAGACAGCAAATACCTCCTCATCTGTAATCTGTTTAAGGTCCTGCAACTTTGCTTCACTTCTATAGACTCTGTGTCTGTTTTCAGAGTAAATACAGATGCAAAATACCCATTTAAGATCTCCTCATCTCTTTTTGCTTCATGCATAGATTACTATTCTTAAAGAGGATCAATTTTGGCCCTTGCAATCCTTTTGCTCTTAATATATCTGTGGAATCCCTTGGAATTCTCCATCACCTTGTCTGCCAGAGCAACTTCATGCCTTCTTTTAGCCCTCCTGATTTCTTTAAGTGTTCTCTTGCATTTCTTATACTCCGTAAGTACCTCATTTGTTCCTGCCTGCCTATATCTGCTATGTACCTTCTTTTTTTTTCTTAACCAGAGCCTCAAGATCTCTCAAAAACCAAAGTACCCTAAACCTGTTGTCCTTGCCTTTTATTTTGACAGACACAAACAAGCTTTCACTTACCAGGTGCACCTTTGCCAGAAAACAGCCTGTCCCAATCCACACCTGCCAGATCTTTCCTGATACCAACAAAGTTGGCCTTTCTCCAATTTAGAATCACAACCCGCGGACCAGACCCATCTTTTTCCATAATTAACTTGAAACTAACGGCATTATGATCACTGGATGCAAAGTGTTCTCTGACACAAACACCTGTCACCTGCTCAGTCTCATTCCCTAATAGCAGACCAAGTATTGCATACGTTAATGTGGGCATACCTTTCTTATTCCTCAGTTCCACCCATAAAGCCTCACTAGGCGAATTCTCCAGTCTGTCCTGCCTGAGCACTGCCGTGACATTGGCACTTTCCCTGACCAGTAATTCCACCCCTTTTAATCCCTCCTGCTCTGTTGGGTCTAAATCAAAGGAACCCCAGAATATTGACGCAAACACGAGGAAATCTACAGATGCTGGAAATTCAAGCAACCCACACAAAACGCTGGTTGAACACAGCAGGCCAGGCAGCATCTTTAGGAAGAAGTACAATCGATATTTTGGCCTGAAACATCAACTGTACTTCTTCCTATAGATGCTGCCTGGCCTGCTGCGTTCCACCAGCATTTTGTGTGTGTTCCCAGAATATCAAGCTGCCAGTCCTGCCCCTCCTGCAACCAAGTGTCATTAATGGCTAGAATGTCATAATTCCAGGTGTTGATCCATGTCCTGAGCTCATCTGCCTTTTCTACAATACTTCTCGCATTGTAATATACACAACTCAGAACATTAGTCCTACCACACTCAACTTTTTGATTCCTGACTTTGTCTGCGGTCTTACTAACATCTGTCTCCACAACCTCTCCATTATCAGTTCTGGTGCTCTGGTTCCCACCTCCTGCAACTCGAATTAAATGCCCACCGGGCAGCATTAGCAAACCGAGGATATTAATATACCACTAGGATATTAGTCCCCCTCCAGTTCAGGTATAAACTGTCTCTTCTGTACAGGTCTCATCTTTCCTGGGAGAGAGCCTAATGATCCAAAAATCTGACGTCCTTCCTTGTACACCAACTCCTTAGCCACATATGTATGATATTTTTATTTCTGGCCTCACTAGCACGTGGCACAGGTAGCAATCCTGAGATCACAACCCTGGATGTCCTGCCCTTTAACTCAGCACCTAACTCCCTGAACTCCCTTTGCAATGGTGCAGAATCGTATTTTACAACCAATTCATCCTCCTGACAGAGGCACAACAGACCTATCGCACTTCCCGAGAGTGATTGCACCAATAACTGGAGGAGTGGGATTGATGGGATTACTCTGAGACCCAGCACAGACTTGATGGGCTGAACGGGAAACATCTATAATCCATCTGAGTTTGTGATGTTATTGTCCACAGCTCAAGTTCTGGAGCCTGCTTTTGTGTATCAGATTTCTGTGAACTGTTAAGCCAATATTTCTGTGAAAGATTACCCAGAGAGTTTCACTTCTCCCAGTCCAGCCTGAGAAAAGAA
This sequence comes from Hemitrygon akajei, assembly GCF_048418815.1. NCBI lineage: Eukaryota > Metazoa > Chordata > Chondrichthyes > Myliobatiformes > Dasyatidae > Hemitrygon > Hemitrygon akajei. The sequence goes on along the minus strand of NC_133141.1, from coordinate 24,101,295 downwards.
AGCTTCATGGTCCAAGTCTCATATTCTAACAGATCAAGTCACTTCTTCTTCACTCACTTCCAATTGATACAGTTCCTATCAGTCTACACTTTTTTGGATTCTTGGATTGGAATAGATTCAAGCCCTCCTGTCATAACTTCAACATTAATCCTCACAGATGGGTAGTAATGGCTTCCACTGTGAAGCACTTTAAATTTAGAAGAGTTCATGGATGTCCTGATGTGATTGCAATGTCCAACAGCACTGAACAAACAAGCCATTTGTTTCTGAGGATTTTAAGGTAGTCCCAAATGTTCCTGTCCAGACTGGAGAGGCATGGGTTTGGTAAGTAACTCTTTTAAAGGCAAAGAATTGATTGTCAAAGCGTACGCTGCTGAATTGCCCCATCTTCCACCATTGCCATCCTATCAAAGGATCAATTTCCTGTGTTGGACACTGCCCATTCGAGCATTCCATATGCACAATAGAGCATGTTATCCTAACTTAATTGCTGCAACACAGAAAGAGGCCACTTAGCCCACTGAGCCCATGCTAGCCCACAGAGCAACAATCCCATCAGCCTCACTATCCTGTACCTTATCATGCGCTCTTTGACTCTTACGCTACCCATCTTCTCTGAGGGGTGGTTTACGGATTGAATTCACCAGCTGCACTCTCATTGGGATGTGGCAGAAACATCCAGAGAACCCCACACGTTCATGGGGAGAATGTGAAAACCCTGTATACAGTCAACACTGGAGGTCAAGGTCAAACCCCGAGTCCCTGGAGCTGTGAAGCAGCAGCTCTAGCCACTGTACCATGATGCAGCCCCTGTGCTTGCGCTACGTTGACTGAGCACAGGAAATGCAAGGGAATCGAGCAAGCAGTGATGTCGACCCAGATTGCAGATTTTATTTATTCAGAGCTACAGCACAGTAACAAGCTCTTCCAGCCCAATGAGTCCACGCCACCCAATTACACCCATGTGACCAATTAACCGAATTATGAGAATGCATGAGGAAATTGGAGTACCCGGAGGAAGTCCATCTGTCCTGCAACCTCCTTCACGAAGGGATCTCTGGACATCATTCAGATCAGGTAACTGGGGCTTATTTTTCCCTTCTTAACCAAGAGGCACTGAGGATAATCACAATGATCTCACTCCCCCCTCGGCACACGGCACACCGGGCTGCAATGCAGGGCTGGGAAACTTAACACAAGCAGCCTCAGGTGAAGCTGACAAGGCCTGATCAGAGAGGAGGGAATGTCAAGCAGCTATGATGTAAAATTGGACTGTAGCTAAGCCTGGACAAGGTGTAAGAATAATCAGATTGGACTGGGGGTAAAATGGGACAGAATATAAACTTGGGTGTAAGACCGGACATGGTGTATAAGATAGCATAGTTGTAAGATTGAAAGGGATGTAAAATTAGTCACAGTTTAAGAGTCATAGAGTATTACAGCACAGAAACAGGCCCTTTGGCCCATCTAGTCCATGCCAAATTATTATTCTGCCTAGTCCCATGCACCTGGACTTTAGCCCTCCATGCCCCTCCCATCTATGTATTTATCCAAATTTAATTTAAATGTAGAAACCAAATTCACATCAACCATTTCTGCTGGTGGCTTGTTCTACACTCTCACCACCCTCTGAGTGAAGAAGTTCCATCTCGTGTTCCCCTTAGCCTTTAACCCTTAACCTGTGACCTCTTGTTCTCATCTCACCTAACTTCAGTGGAAAAAGCCTGCTTGCATTTACCCTATCTACACCCCTCATAATTTTGTATACCACTATCAATTCTCCTCTCTTTCTCCTACGCTACAGGGAATAAAGTCCTAACCTATCCAACCTTTCCCTCTAACTCAGGTCCTCCGGTCCCAGCAACATCCTTGTAAATTTTCTTTGCACTTTTTCAATCTTGTTTACATCTTTCCTGTAGGTGGGTCACCATAACTGCACTCAATACTCCAAATTTGGCCTCATCAACGTCTTATACAGCTTCAACATAACGTCTGGGTTTATGAAGGCCAATGTGCTAAAAGCTCTCTCTATGACCTTATCTACCTGTGATGCCATTTTACAGTGAACTATGGACCTGTATTCCCAGATCCCTTTTCCTGTTACATGTGACTCAGACTGTTGGTTTTTAGGTATTTTTTGGTTTGTAGGGATGGTTTTGGTGACAGGGAGGGGAGTTAAGGGTCTGGTTAGGGTTTAGAGACAGGGATGTGGTGAATTCGAGGACTGGCTGGAGTCTGACCCCCTACTCCATGCTTGAAGGCCAGCAACATGGGTGTGGTTGGATGTTGGGCCGGCAGACCAGCTAGTATTCGGGGTCCACTCAAGGCCTGGTTTCCAGGTCTTCATCCGGGGTCCTCATTCATTGTCATCAGCGAGTCTTGGGTCATTACTAAACATCGATGCCCAAAGGTCAATCAAAAGTCCAGAAGTTGAGGCCTGGTGGCCAGAGTCCTGAGTCTGCGAATCTCTGTGAGTCTATTGAGGAAGTCACAGGCCCAATGCCTGTGAATCCACTAGTCCACTGGAGGCTAGAGGCCAAAGATGGCCTGTCCTGAGGTTAGAGGACTGTGTATGTGGGCGGGTGGGAGGGAGGAATGGGGCTTGCTTTGCTGCTGTTGCTTTGCCACATAGTATATTCTGTTTTGCTCTGTTCTGTGTTGTTCTGCCGAGCATGGTGGGGATGTTATGTTGGCACTGGAATATAGAAACATAGAAAACCTACAGCACAATACAGGCCCTTCAGCCCACAAAGCTGTGCCAAACATGTCCTTACCTTAGAAATTACCTAGGGTTACCCATAGCCCTCTATTTTTCTGAGCTCCATGTACCTGTACCTGTGGCGAAACTTGCGGGCTGCATTGGTTGTCAACACAAATGGTCCATTTCACCGTTTGTCTCAATGTACATGTGATAAATAAATCTGAATCTGCTCACTTAGAGAGCCCCTCATGGCAGTTGCCCCTACAGAAAGAAGCAGACGTGACTGATGTGAGTTTGGTTTCAACATTTAAGATAAATTTGTATAAGTACATGGATGGAAGGGGCATGGAGGGTTATGGTCCAGGTGCATGCAACTAGGCAGAATAATAGTTCGGTGCAGACTAGATGGGCTGAAGGACCCAAATGGCTAGAGTCCCTCCCAGCACTTAGCAAGTTATTCAACCAGTTTGCGTTTTGCCAGATTACGTGCTTGAATTGGGCTGCAGTCTGCATTGGGTGCCAATTCGGACTGTGGCATTATAGGGCTGCTATTCTGTTACCACTAATCTAATAAAGGAGAGATATTAAATAATTCTTGGAACAAATTATAGTTTGGAAAATGACCCAGGAACATTGAAAACTGGAAGAATTCTCAGCAAGGGAAAATCTCGCTGAATTTCACTTGAATGCTAAAACTCAGTCTGGAAAGTTAAATACAGCCCTCCAGGCACTGGAACAGAAATATCGGAGCCAGTTAATATCAACAGGAGGATGTCTCAGACTGAAGATCCCTGAAGAACTATGGTGCACTGAACACACAGCAACACCCCACCCCCAACTTCCCACCTCACCAGTGCTACTTAAATCATGAGCTATGGACAGATCCATTGCAGTATTATTTTTTTCTTGCTGCCAGGGCAATTATGTGAACATCTGGTGGGTTCCTGTACTTGCCTGAAGGTTGATGTATTTACAGAGAGTGGCCTGGAGCGTACAAAAGTACTTTACAAGGGGTTTAAAAAAGAATACAGAGCTTGGCTGAGAAGTGGCAGATGGCGTTCAATCTGGAAAAGTGTGAAGTGATTCACTTCGGAAGGTCAAGCTCAAATGCAGAAAACAGGATTCTTAGCAGCGTGGAGGAACAACGAGATCTTGGAACCTAAGACCACAGATCCCTCAAAGTTGCCGTGCCAGTTGCTAGGGTGCTTAGGAAGGTGTATGGTGTGCTGGCCTTCATTGAGTTTCAAGAGCCATGAGGTAATGTTGCAGCTCTATAAAACTCTTGGAGTATTGTGTTCAGTTTCGGTCGCCTCATTATAAGAAGGAGGTGGAAGCTTAAGATGGGTGCAGAGGAGATTTACCAGGATTTGCCCGGATTAGAGAACATGTCTTATGAGGGAAGGTCGAGCAAGCTAGGGCTCTTCTCTCTGGAGTGAAAGAGGATGAGAGGTGATTTCATAGAAATGTATAAGATCATAAGAGTGGATAGCCAATGCCTTTTCCCCAGGGCAGCAACAGCTAATGCAAGATGAGTGGAGTAAAGTATAGGAGGGTGTCAGAAGTAGTTTTCTTTCACAGAGAGCAGTAAGTGCCTGGAATGCACTGCAGGGAGTGATGGCAGAATCTAATACCTCAGGGATACTTAAGAGACTTGGATGAAAGAAATGTGGTTATGGGCTGTGTAGGAGGGAAGGATTAGATTGATCTTAGAGTAGGGTAAAAGGTCAGCACAACACACTGAGCCAAATTTTCTGAACTGTGCTGTACTTTCCTGTGTTCTGTGCTCTAAAAGCTTGTGTTGACATAGCTGTCTTAGATATGGGTGGGGTGGTAGGACTTCCTCTGGGAATTGGACATGAAAAGAAGCCGTGCTGGAGTAGGTGGAGGAACAGTCCTATCTGTCCATGATGCTTAAGGAGCCATCCTCTTCCACCCTCTTACCTCAGCTTTAAAGCACCAATGGTTCAGCGGTCTTGGGCAAAAACCAAAGTGCTCAGTAGGTTGAGCAGCAGCTATGGGGGGGGGAAAGGAATTGTTGATGTTTTAGGTCAAGACCGTGCATCAGGATCGGAAGAGTAAGAAATCAGCTAAGTTCTTTGAGTTAGAGAGCGTGGAAATAGGCCCTTTGGCCCTACTGGTCCATGCCAACCAAGTTGTCAAACTGAACTAGTCCCATTTGCCTGCATTTGGCCCGTATCCCTCTAGGTCTCCTATCCACATACCTGTTCAAATGTCTTTTTGTAATTGTACTCGCTTGTAGCACTACCTCTGGCAGTTCATTTCATCTACCCACCACCCTCTGTGTGGGAAACTCACCCCTCACATTCCCTTTACATCTTTACCCTCTAACCATAAACCTATGCCCACCTTGGCTCCAGACTTCATTGTTTAGCTCTGCTGCATGCTGGTCTGGTACGGAGAAGTTGCCCCTTGCCACTGTCATACTGCTGGATGGTTGGCACCACCTGATGCAACAGATGTAGAGATAGGTGAGGGACCACTGCCCGGGCCCAGAGGAACAGGATGTGCTCTGTTTCAGTCACCCAGCCTTATAACACTTGGCCCACCCATTCATCGTCCATGTGAGCAACAATCAAGATCCACTCTGCTTACCTGGCACCACATCCCTTTATCCCTTTCCCCTTCAACCTTCTGTCCAAATAAATTTGCCCCTCCTTTGTTGGTGGGATAGCAAATGGTGCTGCAGAGTTTCAATCTGTGGTTGTGGAGTGAAGGATGTGCAGTGAGGTTACACATGGGCCGTGGACAATTCTGCTGTTGATGTTCCACAGCATTTCATGGATGCCCAGTTTGAAGCAGTTTCCAGGGTGATCTTGGTCTGAAGACATGACTTTGCCTCTACAAGGACTGTGCATTGGTCAGTAGGTGTATCCCTGTTATGGTTCACTCACTGCCTGCCATAAACCCGGTCCTTCAGGACTTGGCCAGCTCGATAAGTGGTAATGCTGCGAAACCTCTCAGTGGTGGACATTGAATGATTTCCGATCCAGAGCAATGGCCATTGAGTTCCCCCAGAGATCACATTCTGTGCCCTTCCTTCTCCAGTCCTTCTCCTGTGTGTTGTTCAATGTGACAGAGCCCTGATTAAACATCTCAGGGAGGATGAGAAGTTGGGATCAGAGGGACTTTCCTGGCCCATGTTTGACCTGATGTCACTTGACTTTATGAGGTCTGGAATCAATGTTAAAACTCCAAGGTCTCCCTCATACCTGTCTGTACACTAACGTTCAGCCTCTTTTGATGGGTCTGGGCTATTGGTGGGACAGGATAAACTCAAGGATACAAGTGGATGTTCACCAAAACATAGAATCATAGCTGTCAGCTGTGCCAGACAACTGCTTGACTAACTTGTAGGACAGCATTCATGAAAACCAAAGAGTTACACGTCGGACTTGTCAGCATCTTCTGGTCTAGTTATACATTTATAATAACTGAATCTGATGCCTCTTCATAGAGTCATAGAGAGGTACACCAGGGAAACAGGCTATCTGACCAACTATGTCAATATCAACCATTGGAAACTCTTCTACATTAATTCCATCTCCTAGTACTTAGCCCAAACCCTTTTATGCCTAAGTGATTTAAGTGCTTATGTGGAGTTCCATCTGATTTTATTATTGTATTTAAATGCAGAAGGTTGATACAAGTGAAAGGCTTGTTGGGTCATTTCAAAGGCCAGCTATGAGTCAATCACATTGTTGTTTGTCTGGAATCATACATTAGCCAGAATTACAAGAGATAATGAAGGCAGATTTCATTTCCTTAAGGGTATTAAGTGAACCAGATGGTCACTTTAGTAATCACTGTAAACGTTTTCCTAGGTAACCAATCCCTTAAATCTGTTTGACTACATTTCATTTGAAATGTTATGAAGGCTTTGTGGAGATGTGGGTATGAGGTATCATTGTCACTTCCTCACAATGAAAAAGTACATTGTTCAGGTAGGATCTTGACCATTAAAATGATGTTGGTTGATGCTTAATGTTCAATATTTGCTCTTCAACTTTGTCCTAATTGCTCAACTTCAGTAGTTGCTGACGCAAGATAAAGGCTTTAGTTGATCACTTCCTGATTGGTCAGGGCATCAAAGGTTATTGCGAGAAGGCAGGTGCACGGGGTTGAATGGTATCCGGGATCCGCCATGATGGAATGGCGGAGCAGACTCGATGGGCTGAATGGGCGAGTTCTGCCCCTATGTCTTATGGTCTTGTGGTCTTGTGGTTATTACTCAGGTTTGGTTCATCACCATTCTTAAAACCAGACTCATAATTGATTGTCCAAATCTAATCCAGCCTGTGATCATTGAATCACTCAGGGTGAGAGTCAGTACTTCATGAAGTCAACATGAGCCAGTTTACACTGGGGGATTAGTGGTAGAGAGAACCAATAACTTTACATTCCTGGATGAACTATCCCTGCCCTAGAACATAGATACAATCACAAGGAAAGTGCACCAGTGTCTTTACTTTCTTTGAAGGTTAAGGAGGTTTGTCTTAACAACTTCTCTAGATGTACTGTTGTAAGTATCCCGACTGGTTGCCTCACAAACTGCAATGTCAATTCCAATGCATAGGAATGTAGGAAGCTGCAGAGAGTAGCGGGCACAGCCCAATCATGGGCACTCCTCTCTCCACTATAGGAGGAACTTCCTTAAGAAGACACCATCCATCACCAAAGATCCACACAATCTGGGCCATGGCATTTTCTCACAGCCACCATCAGGCAGGAGGCTCAGAAGCTTGACGTCCCAAATCGCCAGGTTCAAGAACAGCTACTTCCCTTCATCTAGTTGTTGCTTGAACCAATTAGTACAACCCTAATTACTATGGTTCAGTAACACTATGACCATTTTGCACTTTGCACGAAATGGACCTCGTTGTATTTTGTTCTGTGTTCTTTCTTGTAGTAATTGTGAATGTGGCTTACCTGATACTCTGTGCCTGTGCTGTTGCTGCAAGATGGTTTTTTTTGTTGTACCTGTTCATACATATACTTGTGCACATGACAATAATCTCAACTTTTATACATTGAATTGTCTCAAAGTACATACAGTACATTTCCTGAGATCTGCTTAGGTTTTCTAGTCTTTCTTTGATTTCCTTCCCATTTATATTAAAGTAATCAATTCCACTTGGTATACCTCTATTTTGAATGACAAGGGTCTGTTCAATCTAATTCAGAAGATTAATTCAGTACAGTTTTCACATTAAACCTGTCTCATGATACTAATCAGGAGATTGAACCATGGGTAATTTTCAGCTCAATAACCTTATTCCTTTGAAGCAAATCAAAACAGCTCAAATTGATTTTGGCCAACAGGGAAGAGAAGCTGTGATCTGTACATGTTCCCTTTACCAACTGAAGCATCAAGGAAAATAATTAGAATCTGGAAGCAATTTTCTTTCGAAGGCTTGCCAGCTATCAGTTTAGTCTCGCCTGCTTCTTATCTTGCACTCTTACATTTTTCTGACTGTTGGCAATCTCATCTCTCTGGCCTGCTGCTCTAAAAAGGCACATGTATTCAGCCTTCTACTCTCACTTTCCGCTAGTTTATGGAACAGCTAGACTTAAAAGGAAAAGTGGGCTTCTTTCAGCAACCCAGTCACCTGAACTTAGAGTTGTCAGCTCTAAATTGGATATGTTTCTGGAGTTTTCATCACATGATTGAAGTTCAAAGTAAATTTATTATCGAAGTACGCATTGTATATGTCAACCCTAAGATACATTTTCTTGCAGACATTCACAGTAGAACAGAGAAATGTAAAAGAATCAATATAAAATACACACAAACCCCGACAAACAACCAAATTGCTTAAAGGGAGATTACAGACTGCAGATTGTAGTTCAGAAGAAGTATATCGACTAGTTTTGTGATCTGCCTGCAAAACATTGCCATATATCACCGGCGCCATCTTTATCTTGATCTGCCTCCAACTGCCCCATTCTCTGGCTCCTGTCACTGGATTTGGGAAATGTTCATCACCATGGTTCCTTGGAATGTCACTTACAAAATGATCAAATCTCTCATGGCCAAACAAACTCTTTTTGAATTGCTGATAACTGGTTAAATGTGCTCAAGGAAAACTAAAGGAGGACCATTTCTTAACCGACGCAGCTGTGATTTTCCCCCTGGGTTACTTATAGCATTATTCTGAGGACTTGAGTTCACATCTGGTGCTGGAAAATCGAGCAAGGGGCACAGAAGACCAGTCAGGAGGGACGGCAGTGACCGACAGTGACAGCACACAGCCCGATATCAGAACTTCATGAATGAGAGCTCAAGACAGAAGTGAGGGTCGGCTCAGTAAAATGGCACTATTCTGGAGAGTGTTCATGAGCAGATGCGCCTGGGTGAACATGTGCACAAGTACTTGAAGCTGCTTGGGTATGTTAAGTAAAGCAAATGGAATTCTGGATTTATAAATAAGGCATAGGGTACAAGTGCAGGGAGGTTATGTCGATGCTTTGTAAAACCCTGGCTGGCCTGCAGCTGGAGTATCACCTCAAACTCTGGTCATCTCACTTTGAGAAGGATATGAAGGTCCGAGCAAGGACAAGGGAGAGATCTACTCAAATGATTTCGGGGAAAAAGGATGTCAGCTCCAGGGTTAGACTGGAAAAGCAAGACTTGTTTTCCTTGGAACAAAGGAGATTGTGAGGGGTTTTAATCGAGGTGGATTGAATTACAATCCGTTTAGAGAGGAGGAACAAATGGAAGCTATTCTAATTGGTGGATGGCTTAAGGTCTGGGACACGGATTCAAAGTGATGGACAAAAGGTGCAGCGGGGGTATAAGGAGAAACTATTTTACATCGAGAGTGATGATGATCTGGAACTCAATTCGGGTTTCAAAAGGGAATTGGAAAAACACTGTAAAGGGAATAATTTACAGGTTGTGGGGAAAGAGAGGGATGAAGGGACTGACAAGAATCTGTTACTAGGATCCAGCAGGACTTGATAAGGTCAATAGCCAGAAGAGCAATGCCCTCATTTTAATGCCTCACCTTAAGGATTAGTGTACTGGGCAGGCCAGTGGCCTGCTTGTTAAAGGAACATATTTCTAGTTAGCAGGACCCTGAAGTCACAAGTGAAGAAACCTAAAAACAGGAAGTGACCTCAAGAAGGTTTCTGCTTGGACCTCAAATGAAAAAAATAAATCAGTGACACTATCGTAATTGTGTCTCACTGGAGGCAATTATATAATGACATTTACAGGCAACTCTGCGCCTGTGAGGCACAATGGGGCCTTGCAAAGTCTCAAGACCTGCTACATCAAATAAATATAAGGAGCCACACATTTAAGCCCACATGAATTAAAAAAGCACAGAATTATATGCAAAGTCATTGGTCAGAGTATTGACCTATACCGGAATGTGGAAGTTAAAACCAGGCATTGGTCCCGTAGAAAAGAAAGGCTCCTGTGTTAAAGCACTTTGACTTGGCATTTGGAATTAATGAGATGCATGTGACTTCCACGGAGCGGGACAGCTTTCTGTCATCAGGATGAGGTGCGGAGCATGCGAACGAGTACAGCTGTTTGTCAAGACCTTTTAACATCAAGTTTTCAAATGTTTTCCTTCATTCCACCTGTTCTTTAACTGCTTTGTTTCGCTATTTCAAGTCATGCCTTATGTGTGGGCTGAGATCGCAGTGGTGGGATATTCAACCGATTCAGCCTTCACCTGATGTCCAGCCACATGCACTTTCCAGCAACACCAAAAGGGGGAGCTCTGGATGACTTTCCCTCCTTGACACAGTGGCATTACGATTAAACATAAAGTCAGCTCTTGTTAAAGTCAATTCATAGCACAGGTCAGGGATTGAACCTAGGATCTTCCTCATTACTACAATTCCCACATCAAGGATTTGCATTTTTTGTGCCTTTTGAATTCTAGATAGAAGGACGATGTGGCGCTGTTTTTTGCCCAGGTTACTGAGTGCTATCCTCTTTGGGCTGAGAGGAATGTGCTACATAACTTTGGGTTACACAGGAAATCAGGAGCAGGAGTAGGCCACTCGGCATCTCAGGCTACCCCCACCATTCAATATGATCGTGACTGATCTATGCTGGCTTCTGTGCCAGTTCCCCATGAGATTAAGTATTCAACATTCAAGATTGTGTAATATCATTTCCAGTAAACAAGTGCAGAGGAGAATTTTAAAAATTATTATTCCAGATCCGATGCAGCACAAAGAAAAAACCCACAAGAAGAAAAAGAACACAATAATTTTTTAAAAATACAATAAATATAAATAGATAAAATAGCTTATATACTCAGATTGATTGTATGGCCATAAAATGATGATCGGCACAAGGTGGCTGACAGGATATGATAAGATACTGGAGCTGTGGGTTAGTGGGTGGAGGTGTTGATCAGCCTTACTGCTTGGGGAAAGTAACTGTTTTTGAGTCTGGTGGTCCTGGTTTGGATGCTGTGTAACCTCCTCCCTGATGGGAGTGGGACAAACAGTCCGTGAGCAGGGTGGGTGTAATCATTCATGACGTTACTGGCCCTTTCCTGGGACCAGGAGAGGTTGTGTGCGATGTGCATTCCAGGAGTTTGAAACTCACAGTTTCCATTGCTGTGCCGCCAATATACAGAGGGGTGTGAGTGGTGCGAGTTCTCCTGAAATTGATAACTATCTCCCTTGTCTTGTTGCCATTGAGGAAGAGGTTTTGTCTGACACCAGCCCTCGAGTTCTTTCACCTCCCCTCTAGGTAGCCTCATTGTTGTTGGTGATGAGCCCCACCACTGTCGCGTCGTCGGTGAACTTGACAATGTGATTTGTAACACTTACCCAACAGGCTGGTATATGTCTAGGGGAAAAGGAGATCCAGCCACACACCAACCCCACCTCCCGTACATGCAGGTGCTGTGAGAATCAAGTTTATGCCACGCGCACACACACAATATCAAACTCACACCAGATACCGTTATGGAATACACTTTAAAGATTTTACTAAAACTAAAAGAGTACTGTGCAATACAATATATATGAAGGAAAAGAAAATAAAGTAAAAGGTGCCAACTTGTCAAAGTTCAGTCAGTTTAGTGCACATCGTTGGAGCTCAACCATCGAACCATTCGACCCCTCGTCACTTTCCTCCGACCTCTATGTCCTCGCACCTGGGACCACCCGGGTGGTCGACCGAGCAGTCCGGCGCACGTCCACCTTCCTCGGCATCTTCTTCCCGACTCCCCTGAAAAGACCGCGAAAACCCCCAAGCTCCCAGCCTCCCAAGACAAAATAACATTCCCCATTGGTCAACAAATGAATACAATCCCGATATCAGCAAGTCTAAAGCTAAACAACTGCGAGAGAAAGCACTTATCATACAAAGAAGCATTCCTACTCTTAACAAAACAAAGAAGCCATTTTGATTAACATACACAGTACATTGTACAGATTACTCGGGTGTTTGCCTGGGCAGTCGTGTGTGAGCAGAGTGTACAGCAGTGGGCTCAGCACACTGCCCTGGGGGGGGGGGGGGGCAGCCATGTTGAGGTTGATGGAGAGGGAGGAACAATTGTGCATCCTGACTACCTGAGATCTGTTGGTTAGGAAGTCCAACAACCCCAGTTGCACAGAGGTGTATTTAGACCAAGGAGTAGGAGTTTGTTCACCAAGGTCTGTGGGTCAAGTGTTGAATGCTGAACTGGAATCCAGAAACAGCATTCTGACATAAGTGTCCTTGTTTTCTAGGTGCAGGGCCAGGTACATGAAAGATGCTACAGCATTTGTCGTAGAGCGGTTCTGTTGGTAATCATATTGGTGAGTGTCCAGTGTGACAGGAATGGAGTTTTTGATATGTGCCATTATCAGCTGTTCAAAGCACTTCATGATGATAGTCGTCAGTGCCACTGGGAGGTAGTCGTTTAATTCTGAAGGTGCAGAGTTCTTTGGTACAGGGATGATGGTGGCTGATTCGAAGCATGTGGGGACAGCAGCCTGGGTGAGAGAAGTGTTGAAGATGTCCGTGAAGACATCAGTGAGCTGTGTGCACACTTCCTGAGTGTTCAGATAAAAAACACAAAATGCTGGCAGAACTCAGCAGGCCAGACAGCATCTATGAGAGGAGGTAATAACGACGTTTCGGGCCGAAACCCTTCATCAGGAGTGAGTGAGTCCTGAGTATTCAGCTTGGGATGTTGGCTGGCCTGGCCGCCTTATGGGGCAGAGTCTCTGCAGAGTCTTTCTCATGTTGCAAACAGAGGCTGCTCACCTGGAATCCCTCAATTCTTTGATCCTTCAAATATTTATCCATATCTACCTTGAATATATCAAATGATCTGGCCTCCACCACCCCTTGGGCAGAGAATTCATGCCCCACTGAAGGAAGATATTTTTAATGATTAGTGCTGTGTCTGTGCACAACTCCATATCAATTAAATAACAGCATGCATGCGGGAGATAGCTTTAACTGGTGTAGTCACATTGCAGCGAGGCAACAGTGCATATACAAACCACAGATCGATATGTGGTGCTAAGGGAGGGGTTGTTGCTCTGAAGAAACAGATATATGCATTACACTTCCTCCCCCTTTAGATTAATGCAACATAAACTATGTACGTACAAAATGTTCAATTTTCCTTTCATAAATACATATTCCAAATAAACATGCTTTCACAGTAACAGTCCATGACTAACTTCACAGTTTGAAAGGTTCAGTCTTTAGGGTGGCACTCAGTTTCTTTCAAGATAGCATCTTTGGACCTGTGGAATGGCATCAGGTTTGGCAGGAGTCTTGTCAAAGACAATGTGTCATGTTGCTGTCAGTGTCAGTGTCAGTGACAAGAAACCACAACCAAAGGAGTTGAATGACTTCAGACCTGTTGCCTTGACGTCGCACGTGATGAAGACCATGGAGCGGCTGATAATACTGAATCTGAGGCCACAAACCAGGCACGCCCGGGATCCGCTTCAGTTTGCGTATAAGGAGAAGGTGGGAGTGGAGGATGCTATCACGTATTTGCTGCACAAATCACTCTCTCACCTAGAGGGGGTCAGTTGTGCTGTGAGGATTACATTCCTTGACTTCTCTAGTGCCTTTAACACCATCCAGCCCAAGATCTTAAAGCACAAACTAACGGAGATGGGAGTAGACTCTCACATGGTGGATTGGATAGTGGACTACTTGACAGATAGACCTCAGTATGTGTGGTTGGGAGACTGTAGGTCTGACACGGTGGTCAGCAGCACAGGAGCGCCGCAGGGTACCGTGCTCTCTCCGGTCCTGTTCACCCTGTACACATCAGACTTCCAATGTAACTCGGAGTCCTGCCATGTGCAGAAGTTCGCTGATGACACGGCCATAGTGGGGTGTGTCAGGAATGGACAGGAGGAGGAGTATAGGAAACTGATACAGGACTTTGTGATATGGTGCAACTCAAACTACCTGCGTCTCAATGTCACCAAGACCAAGGAGATGGTGGTGGACTTTAGGAGATCTAGGCCTCATATGGAGCCAGTGATCATTAATGGAGAATGTGTGGAGCAGGTTAAGACCTACAAGTATCTGGGAGTACAGTTGGACGAGAAGCTAGACTGGACTGCCAACACAGATGCCTTGTGCAGGAAGGCACAGAGTCGACTGTACTTCCTTAGAAGGTTGGCGTCATTCAATGTCTGCAGTGAGATGCTGAAGATGTTCTATAGGTCAGTTGTTGAGAGCGCCCTCTTCTTTGTGGTGGCGTGTTGGGGAGGAAGCATTAAGAAGAAGGACGCCTCACGTCTTAATAAGCTGATAAGGAAGGCGGGCTCTGTCGTGGGCAAAGTACTGGAGAGTTTAACATCGGTAGCTGAGCGAAGGGCGCTGAGTAGGCTACGGTCAATTATGGAAAACCCTGAACATCCTCTACATAGCACCATCCAGAGACAGAGAAGCAGTTTCAGCGACAGGTTACTGTCGATGCAATGCTCCTCAGACAGGATGAAGAGGTCAATACTCCCCAATGCCATTAGGCTTTACAATTCAACTGCCAGGACTTAAGAACTTTTTTTAAAGCTATTATTAATGCTTTTTGAGTTAGTGATTTAGATGCATATCATATTATTACTGAGTTAAGTATTGTATGTAATGAGTTTTTGCTACAACAAGAGTATGGGACATTGGAAAAAATGTTGAATTTCCCCATGGGGATGAATAAAGTATCTATCTATCTATCTATCTATCTATCTATCTATCTATCTATCTATCTATCAGTGAGAGGTAGGTCCGGTGACTGTAATGTGTCCATCTTGTTGGATGCAGTCCACTCAGGTTGAGCATTCAGTATCTGGTCCACATGACGTCTCCATGTCTGATCTCCAACATCCACTGTGTACATCAGTGTTTCAGTTCTTGGAGCTATCCTACCGGGTGTCCACTGGTCTTCTCAGTAATCATGTGCTAAGATCCTGTTCAATCTCGAAGCTCCTTGTTGCTTCACTTGGCAACTAGCTGAACTGTGTATTCTCACTGCCCTCCGGAGGTCTGGTTTCAGGAGGTCTATGCAAGATCTCAGATTCCTGCTCATGAACAGCATTGCAGGTATTGGATTTGTTGTTGCTTGAGCAGAGTTCCGATATACGAGAAGGAAGTTGTCCACCTTGTGCTGTAGAGAAATATCCTCCTTGTCCATCACTTTAATGGAATTCTTGAAGGTTTGGATAAACCCTTCAGCTAACCCATTCGTAGCTGGGTGGTGAGGAGCTGATTTGAAATGTCTGATGCCATTTTACTTCATGAACATTCGGAATTCTTATGACGTGCATTGTGGTCTGTTTTCACTCACAATTTATTCAGGTAGGCCATTTCTTGTGAAGACAGTCCTCAGAGCGGAGACAGTCTTTGCTGAGGCAGTTGACTTCATTGGTATAACCTCCGGCCACTTCGAATGAGCATCCACAACAATCAGGAACACGGAGTTCATGAATGGCCCAGCAAAGTCAATATGTACTCTTTTCCATGGTAATGACGGCCACTCCCATGGGCATAACAGTACCCATAGAGGTGCATTTGATCTTTTTGGCATCCTGAACAGCTTTTGGCCGTGTTTTCAATCTGTTTATCTATCCCCTTCTCAAACACCTTCTCAGCATTAAGCAGCGATGACAACCTCTGATTAGTGCTACCATTTGGGCTGCAGTTGCCTGTTGATGCCACGCTGAGAGCTTTGATTGAATATCAGTCTAGTTGGATTTTTCTCAACCATTCACATCTGAAAAGTACTGGCCCTCCACTTTTCAAAAGATAAAGCTCTAACTGCTGTGTTTGGCCTGCATATGTCACATTTACCTTCATTTTGCCTTTTGGAGACACATTTTTCGCCTGTGTAGGCTTTTAGCATCACTGAGGTCACCTCTAATGGTACCTTAGAAAATAGTCTGCTGTAGTTAGCCTCTGGAATTATAGACCAGGCTGACCCTGTGTCTAGCTCCATTTTAAGTTTTACACTGGACACATCATTTGTGATCCAAATGATTTTGTGATCTGCTTCAGTTACACTATGCAGTTCTAGGCATGACAGTTCACCTTTTTCAGGCTTTACATTGTCTGATTCTGTTGTACATTCGGTAACTTTATGCATGTGCTTAGTTTTGTGTTTGGGACTTTTCACTCAGTTGTGCTTTCTGTCTGCCTCACACACTCTCTCTATGTGACCTTGTCTGTGACGCTTTTTGCAAACTTTTTCTTTGAACCAACAGTCAGTTGCATCATGGGAGGGTTTGTCACATTGATAACATCTTTGGCTTTTTGAACCATTCAGGGACATTTTGTGCATTTCACATTCTAACCTGCTTTTTTGTAGTTCTGCTGCATCCTTTGCTGCAGTCTCTAACCATATTGCAAAGGTTAATGCCCATTCTAAGGTTAGGTCTCTTTATGCCAATTGCCTCATTTGAATGCTTTGACTGCATGCCACATAAAAGTCTGTCCCCTAATGCATCAGAAAGTCCATCTCTAAAGTCACAGTACTAGGAAATTTTGTGCAGCTCTGCAATGTACAGTTTTCAGATATGCTTTTATCCTTTGACTGGTTCCATTTGTAAAATCTAAATCTCTCAGCTATTACCAGCAGTTTAGGGTTCAGGTAATTTTGTAAAATTGCAACAATTTAATTGAACGTCTTGTTTGCCGGCTTTTCAGGGGCTACTAAGATGCGTAAGTGACTGTATGTTCTTGTACCCATTAAGCCTAGAGGGCTTTCTGTTGCTTCCTCACATTGTTCACGTTACAATACAGTTCCACCCACTCAATATATGACTCCTAGCTTTCATTAGTGCTATCAAATTTATCGACTTGCCCGACTGAAGCCATCGCCACATTATTTTCACATTAAGTTCAGAGTATCTTTCACTGTTAATCACAGAACCTTTGGCCTTCTTGTGCTGTAATGTTTCATCCCATAATTGTCAGTGCAGTCGTGATACTTTCTGACATTCAGGTTCATACTTGTCGCCAATTTGTTGTATCTGTACACAACTACATATATATTAAGTAAATACACACAGGTAGGAGATGGCTTTAACTGGTGTATTTACATTGCAGAGAGAGAGAGAGAGCAAGAGAGCAATGCGCATGTATAGGCAACAGCCATACGCAGACAACAGATCACTACATAGTGCTTGGGGGGGGGGGGTCATTGCTCTAAAAGAAATAGACCCATACATTACAATTAGCTATAACATTGTAGCTATGCCCCCTTGTTCGTGACTGTCCCACTAGACTTCTCAAGATTCTATATGTTTGAATAAGGTCTCCACTCACTCTTCTAAACTCCAGGGAATACAGACTCAAACGATTTAGCTTCTCCTCATCAGACAACCCTCTCATCCCAGTTATTACCTTGGTGAATGCAGCTGTATCCTTTCTTTGGTAAAGGTTTCAAAACAGTGCACAGTGTTCCAGGTGTGGCCTCAGTAACATCCTGTGCAACTGGAACAATATTTCCCTGTTTTTAAATTCTAGCCCCTTAACAAGAAAGGCCAAAATAGTTTGCCTTCTTAACCTCTTGTTGAACCTGCCTGCTATCTTTTAGTGATTCATGGTGTTCATGAACACCTAGATTCCTCTGTAATTCATTAATTTGCTATCTCTCTATTTTCAGGCCATGTGTTCTTGCTGTTGCTATCAGGATGGAGGTACAGGAGCCTTAGGTCCCACACCACCAGGTTTAGGAACAGTTATTACCCTTTCACCATCAGGCTTCTAAGCCAGCATGGACTTCTTCACTCACCACAACACTAAACTGATTACTGAGTTTGTGGATGTACTTTCAAGGACACTACATCGCAGTATTATTTGTTTATTTATTTATTTGGTTTTTTAAAAATTATTATTATTATTTATTGTTTCTCAGCTCAGGCTGGTAAAACCTGAGGTATGGGCATAGCCAAGCACACTCATTTGTCATTGGTAGAAAATTATGGACTATTCCAATGGTGTTTTGTACTGTGGCTTTCTGAACATTTACATAGACATTACTGTGTAGCTCTAATTGTTTAATGCCCTTGTGTAGTGACTTTGGGATGACACCAGTTGTAGATATTACTATTGGGACAATGTATACCTTGTGTCCAAAATTTCCTCTTTTAGTTCAGCATATTTCTGGTGTTTTTCACTACTGATTTCTGTGTGTTATGTGTGTTTGGAATGGCTATATCTATTAAGTAAATTGGTCTTGCTTGTTTATCCTGTAATATTATATCCAGACAGTTATTATGGATTGTCCTATCTGTAATAACGGATCAATCGTAATGTAATTTGTGGTCTTCTGACTCTAAAACTGGATCAGTATTTATAGTAAGGTGTGATTTCATTTATGAGTTTGTATTTAAAGCAAGATTTTGATGGATGATGTTTGCCGCTTGATTGTGTCTGTGTAAGCAATCAGATTGAGTTAAACTGCTACAGGATCCTGTAATGTGTCAGATTGTTTCTGGTTTTTTCCAGCATTTTCTGCATTTATCACCTTGCATTTGTTGGTCTTCTATTATGTATTTTTGATTTTTTTGTGTTAACCTGTATTGCCTGAAGGAACCCTTCTGTTTCTGGGAATAGGTCTCTAACTCTGAGCCAGGTGGTTAATGCTTCCTTGTCAACACCTAGTCTGCTCAGATGGTGGGGATGTCTTCCATGGAGGGTCATGCTCTTCCATTGGTTAGCTTTTTCTTCATTAGTGATAATGTCTTCACTTTTCTGGATTGTGCTCTCGTTTAAGTTTAGTGGTGTCGGAATTGCATATGCTTGCATGGTTTCCTGTATTCTTCATTATTATCATTAACAATACATTTTGTATTTGTGCAGATTGTTTACTTTTGCACATTGGTTGCTTTTCAGTCCCGTTGTTTGTGCGTAGTTTTTCATTGAATCCATTGTATTTCTTTGTTCCACTGTGAATGCCTGCAAGAAAATGAATCTGAGGATAGCATGTGGTGACATATACGTACTTTAATAATAAGTTTATTTTGAACTTTGATTTTGATAATAATCCGCCGTTTGATTCCCCTTACCGAAGTGCACGTCCTGGCACTTCCCCACATTAAACTCCATCTCCCAGGTTTTTGCCCACACGCTCGATCTATCTATATCCTGCTGCAGAATAACATCGTCCTCATCACAACACTGAACGGAAAACTTGGAAGCATTAATTTTGTCCGATCTTCCAGGTCATTCACGTAAATAGTAAACAAACGAGGGCTTATATCCCTTCAGCCTGAAAGGGACCCATTTACTCGAACTCTCGATTTTCTATGTTGTGGGGGTGCAGAGTCCTGGCAACCACACTTCAGGATCATGCATGAAGAATTGCAAGACAGGATGATGCATGAGCCAGGGAAGGGCCAACCCCAGCCTCAGATCCAAGCAGTGCTCATTAACGTTGCTAAGTGTTGAGGACTTTAACTAATGCAAGTTTCCCCTCACAGCTGGGGTTGGTCAGCAAACAGCAGAACGAGTGTGTACAACCAGTGCAGTCAGGGAGAAGAACTCCTAGGAGCTGAGCTCTGGGACCAAAGGTCATTTGTAATTAATTTCCATCACAATGTTCTTAACTACAATGCTCTTGGCCAGATGGCCTGACTCCTGCCCTCGTGGTTCAGAGGAATTTTATTAAAGAACCTCCCGCTTACAGTCAGGGTAACAGGTTGTTGAGCTGCCACTTCTTGAAGACTTGTTGAGAAGGGACTGGACAATTAACTTCCCTGCTCGGCACTTGTCCAATTTTGTTAGCTAAGAAGCTGGCCAACAGTCTCTGCCTCATTAACGATTATTGCATAAAGCTGAAGGCTGGCTTTCAAATAAATTCCAGAACAGTGGCAATGAGCTGAACTACAGGAATTTATATTGTTTCTAGCTGATCTGGTTCACACTCTTTAATTGGTTCATTTGAGACAGAAGTAAATCCTAAAAACCCTGTGCCCTCAATTAAAGTTCAAACTAGAAGTCTGTACTGAAGGCCTTCTATTTAGACCTGGAGATAACACTCTCCTATCTTCCTGCTGCATCTTCATCAGAATATACTTTCTAGATGGTGCCAAGCTGCAAACCTCTGTTGCATCGTAGCTCAGATTTAGCAGTTTTTAAATAATTTTTTTTAGGTTTATAAGGATGGATAGGGGTCAAGTTAGGGTTTAGGGACAGGAATGTGGAGAACAATGCTGAGGATCGAGGCCTGAGGGTCAAATCAGAACGCCAGAAGGCCTGTTGGCTGGAGCCAAGTCTGCAAATCTGTGCAAGACGGCAGGGGAGGTCAAAGCCCAGTGTCTGCAAGCCCGAGTATGTGTCGGCTGTAGGCTGGAGGACTGACCTGGCGTTAAAAGACTGTGCACGTGCATTGGTAGGAGGGAGGAACGGGGCTTATTTTGCTGTTGTTGTTTTGTTGCTTGTTGTGCGCTGTGTTGTTCTGCCGAGCATTGTGGGAATGCTCTGTTGGTGCCAGAATACGTGGAGGCACTTGTAGGCTGCCCCCAGCACACCCTCAGATGTCTTGCTTAACACAAATAATGCATTTCACTCTAAGTTTCAATGTGTATGTGATAAATAAACTTGAAACTTGAACATGCATTTCACAAAGTTTTGTGAAAAAAAACTTATTAACGATTTCTCCCAGGATATTGCAGTGCTGGTAACTAGGTAAAAGATTTTTTCATAATAATGGCCTAATATTTCCAATCTGGCTGCATTAATATATCAGACTAGGACTGGTGGGTTAATGGCTGTCTGAATGGATGATCAGTAAATTTCCAGCCAACTCATTAGACTTAGAGAGACAAATGACTGCAGATGCTGGAACCTGGAGCAACATTCAAACTGCTGGAGAAACTTAGCAAGACGGACTGCATCTATGGACAGTGTGTGTTTCAGGTCAAAACCCTTCATCTAGATGGGACCTGGATTCTTTTGACATTCTGCCAATGCTTTTTGCAGGATTGCTGACGTGAAGCACGGTGTAAGTTTCCACCGAGGTTTCCAGACTAACTTTATGAAATAATGATTATGGGATAGAAAGCCACATATCAAAGTCTGCCAATGACACAAAGACAGGTGGATTGTAAGCAGTGTAAACGGCCGCATTAAGTTAAAACTCTGCAGCAAGTTTTGCCAACATCGGCAGTATGTAGTATTAATGATAAGACTCTTGGCAGTGTGGAGGATCAGAAGGATCTTGGGGTCCGAGTCCATAGGCGACTCAAAGTTGCTGTGCAGGTTGACTCTGTGGTTAAGAAGGCATACAGTGCATTAGCCTTCATCAATCGTGGAATTGAATTTAGGAGCCGAGAGGTAATGTTGCAGCTATATAGGACCCTGGTCAGACCCCACTTGGAGTACTGTGCTCAGTTCTGGTTGCCTCACTACAGGAAAGATGTGGAAACCATAGAAAGGGTGCAGAGGAGATTTACAAGGATGTTGCCTGGATTAGGGAGCATGCCTTGTGAGAATAGTTTGAGTGAACTCGGCCTTTTTTCCTTGGAGCGACGGAGGATGAGAGGTGACCTGATACAGGTGTATAAGATGATCAGAGGCATTGATCGTGTGGCTAGTCAGAGCCTTTTCCCCAGGGCTGAAATAGTTGCCACAAGAGGACACAGGTTTAAGGTGCTGGGGAGTAAGTACAGAGCAGATGTCAGGGGTAAGTTTTTTACGCAGAGAGTGGTGAGTGCGTGGAATGGGCTGCCGGCAACAGTGGTGGAGGCAGATACGATAGGGTCTTTTAAAAGACTTTTGGATAGGTACATGGAGCTCAGAAAAATAGAGGGCTATGGGTAAGCCAGGTAATTTCTAAGGTAGGGACATGTTCGACACAACTTTGTGGGCCGAAGGGCCTGTATTGTGCTGTAGGTTTTCTATGTTTCCATGTTCTATAAAATGCTGGAGGAACTCAGCAGGTCAGGCAGCATCTTTGGAGAAGAATAAACAGTCGATGTTTCAGACCAAGGCCCTTCATCAGACAGCCGAAACACAGACCGTTTATTCCTCTCCATAGATGCTGCCAGACCTGCTGAGTTCCTCCAGCGGTTTGTACTTTTGATTTCTGATTGGGTTGCTTCCAGGAAAGTCAGTAGTGCACTGGCATGCCTTGTCCTAACTTCCCTCGCAACAGAGCAAGTTTTTACTTGAAGATCAAAACTCCTAATCTCCCTGTGTGATTCATCCTCTGACTTGTGACCTAACACCAATTGATCTTTAAAAGCATCTCTAGAATGGTATAAAAACAACAGAAGGAGCCGATTCCAACACAGCCAGAATCTCTGCACACTTCTGACTGGACCAGAGACTGTCCTTTGTTCCGTGTGAAATTACTATCTCCCTGCTACGATGAAATGGGTAAACAAAAACAGCTGCCAGTTAAACCAGGTGAGCAAGAGATCCAAGTTCAAAGTAAATTAAACAGTACACATATGTCATCATATACTATCCTGAGATTCATACTCTTGCCCGCATTCACAGTAGAACAGAGAAATACAATAGAATTAATGAAAAACTCCACACAAAGACTGAAAAACAACCAATGTGCAAAAAGACAAACCGCAATTTTTAAAACAATAAGTAAATAAATAATACTGAGAATACGAGTTGTAGAGTCCTTGACAGTGAGTCCATAAGGAATCGGTTCAGTGTTGAGGTGAGTGAAGTTATCCATGCTGGTTCAGGAGCCTGCTGGTTGCAGGGTAGTGACTGCTCCTGTACCTGGTGGTGTGGGACCCGAGGCTCCGTCCTGATGGCAGAAGTGAGAAGAGATCATGGCCTGGATGATGGGGGTCGTTCATGATGGATTCCGCTTTTTTGTGACATCACTCCTCGTAGATATGTTCAGTGGTGGGGAAGGCTTTACCTGTGATGAGCTGGGCTGTATCCACGACTTTTGTATGGGCGGTGGATGGGAAGCAGTGCGGGCTCCTTCATGCCAAACTTGGTTTTTATTCCCTCCTCCAGGAGGTGAGCGGGATCAAAAAAGTGGAAGGCTGGGAAGAGGTCCTGGCTGTTTTTCCACCGAAGATGGCGCTGGTGAGGCATAGCAATGCTTTGTAGGCAGCTAACAAGACTCGTGACAATTCTACTAAATATACCTTTTCGGGACTATGATCACTGCAATCTGCAGCGTGTAATTTCCTGCTGGGAGGCGTGCTTCTGACCCCTCTATATAACCTGACGTTTGTGGTACCCTGAAATATTCGGTGAACTGGACTCTCGAGAATAGAGGCACTGCTATGGCAGCCAGTGCTGGGGCAGGCTTGGGGCTGGACTGAAGTGGCAGGGCCCATCCCAAGGGTACATAACAAACCAAAGCTTGGCTGATTTAAGTGGCGGGCCAGATTAAAAAGATTAAGGTGTTGAGGGCGAGGGTGGAGGACGATCCAGTGTTCAGTTCACTGCTCTGTGAGGCTTTACTCGCTCTCAACGCTGAACTGACTCTGCAGCCGTGACCTACAGTCATCAGCATTCATCAGCGTTGAGCCTGGCTCCACGGTTGTAGCCTGTAGCCAACGAGCTCCTGGACCTGCTGCAACGCTGAACTGGCTCTGTGGCTGTGAACTTACTTTTGGGGATTCGGTGGTTCATGTTCTGTGGATTGCTTGTTTACTTTTTTTTTAAAAAAATTGCTTGCATGATTTGTTCATTCACATTGGATGTACGACTGTCTTTGTGGTGAATTCTATTGTGCTTCTTTGTTTTGTGATCTGAAGGCACTTGAAAAGTTCCATCAATGCTGTCTTCGAAACATCTTAAATATCAGCTGGGAAGATAGAAGAATCAATGTCAGCGTGCTAAATGAAGCAAAAACAACAAGCAGTGAAGCCTACGTCATCAAGAGCCAACTAAGATGGAGCGGTCATGTTGTTCGAATGGAAGACGAACGTCTGCCGAAACAAATCTTCTACTCCCGGCTTAAAGAGGGCAAACGTAAAAGAGGCGGACAACAGAAGAGATTCAAAGACGTCTTAAAAGCCAACATGAAGAAATGTAACATCGACATCAACAATTGGGAAACCAATGCCAAGGACAGGAAACTCTGGCAAGCCATCATCCGAGAAGGAACAACAACTTTCGAAGCCAACAGATGTGCAGAATTAGAAGAGAAGGGAAAGAGAGGCAGCAACAACCAAAGTCTGATCTGCCATCTGGAACTACCTGTCCGGATTGCTGAAGAACTTTGAAAGCCAAGATTAGACTCGTAAGCCACTCGAGAGCCCATAAATAGATCAACGGAACGAAGACCATCATCCTCAACCTCGAGGGATAGCCACGACGACGAGTGGAGGCAAATACAATAGAGATGCTTAAGTGGCTCTTAGATAGGCACCTGAATGTGCAGAGATATGGACATTGTGTAGACAAAAGGGATTACATAGAAAACCTGCAGCACAATACAGGCCCTCCAGCCCACAGAGCTGTGCTGAACATGTCCTTACCTTAGAACTACCTAGGCTTACCCATAGCCCTCTATTTTTCTAAGCTCCGTGTAGCCATCCAGGAGTCTCTTAAAAGACCCTATCGTTTCCACCTCCATCACCGTCGCCGGCAGCCCATTCCACGCACTCACCACTCTCTGCATAAAAAACTTACCCCTGACATCTCCTCTGTACCTACTTCCAATCACCTTAAAATTGCACTCTCATGTTAGCCATTTTTAGCCCTGGGGAAAAAGCCTCTGACTATTCACACGATCAATGGATTAGTTTGGTTAGGCATTTAACTAATTCAATTAGTTTGACACAACATACAGGGCCAAAAGGCCTGTTCCTGTGCTGTACTGGTCTATGATGGACACATAGTTTTAAAGGGCTATAATGGTTGAAAAGGTAGAAAAAGCAAAAGCCTTGGAGTGGCTCATTCTCCAGCTGATGTGCCCAGTGTATATTTGTAAGGTTGACCTGGTTTTCACTGCACTCCAGCCAGCCCTTTACCAGTGAGGTGCTACGCTGAATAATGTTTGAGAATATACAAGTGCAAGTTTGGTCTTGCAAATCAATATTGGCTCATCATTTGTCTCTGTATGTGTGTGTGTGTGTAGATCATACCACTAATTTGAGTTCTGAAGGATTAGGTGTTTATTTTTCCGTTCCCTTGGGAACCACCAGTGACTTTATAATCATAGATAGTTTCTAAGGTGAAACATGTTACAGCCTTTCAACTGGGCTTTGTTATATCCAGATGTCCATCAGTATTGTCACATTCCATTTGGTAGTCTGAAAGGCAATTATCTACCATAGACACTTTACATTAACTGAAACCTTCGACTAACCCTTCTCAGATAGGGAAGCTGCACAAAAAGACCATTTGGCCCATCGTGCCTCCACTAGCTCTTTGAATAGCTACATAATCTCTGTCCTGGCCTTTCCCCTTGTGAACATATCAAGTCAGTCCATATCATTGCTTAAAGATTTCTCTTCATCTCCTAATTATTTTAGATCTGTGATCCCTGGTTACTAGCTTTCTAGCTAGTGGAAACTGCATCTCCATATCTACTCTGTCAAAGCCCTTTATATATTTGAGTATCTGTAACTTCTCCTCTTACCCTACTCTATTGAAAGGAGCAGCATATGCAAAGTGCTGGAGGAACTCAGCAGGTCAGGCAGCATCTATGGAGAGTAATAAACAGTCAATGTTTTGGGCTGAGACCCTTCATCAGGACTGAGAAGGAAAGGGGAAGAAGCCAGAATAAGAAAGTGGGGGGAGAGGAAGGAGTACAAGATGGCAGTTGATAGGTGAAGCCAGGTGAGGGGGAAGGTAGGAAGGGTGGGAGAGGGAGATGAAGTGAGATAGGTGGAAAAGGTAAAAGGCTGAAGAAGAAATCTTATCAGAGCAGAAAATGGAAAGGAGGAGGGACACCAGAGGGAGATGATGGGCAGGTGAGGAGAAGGGAAGGGATAAGAGGGGAGCCACAATGGAGAATGGAAAGGAGAGAAGGAGGCAGAGAGAAATTACAGGAAGTTAGATAAATCAATGTTCATGTCATCAGGCTGGAAGCTACCCAGACAGATTGAGGTGTTGCTCATCTAATCTGAATAGCCTCATCATGGTAGTAGAGGAGGCCATGGACAGACATGTTGGAAGGGAAATGGGAAGTAGAACTGAAGTGGCTGATCACCAGGACATCCCACCTGTTGTGCAAGGAGATCAATTCCATTGTCAAAGTCAAATCAAGCTGAGTTTATTGCCATTTGCACAAGTACAGTGAGGTACAGATACAATGAAAAACCGCAGCATCACAGGCACGTGGGTATAGACAACACACAGAATTCCACAGAAGACCCTCATCCTGGTATCATACCCTCACCAAAAGCCAGAATTGAATAGAATACTTGAATTGAGATTTAACCACTGATTTTAGATAGTTTGGATCATGGTTCCCAAAGTAGGTGATACCCCCTCCCTCCCAGTGGCGCTGAGAGATAAAGATAAAGGGGGCAGTGAGGGGTGCACATAGCAAGGGGGGCAGTTGAGGGATTATACACCTAATTTAAACAATTAATTACTTTTTATAAGCATTTGATCCTCAGTACCTTATAATTGATTACAATGATCATGTGATCACCTCATCTCTTGCTAACCTACCATTCTCTTGGACTTTGCTCAAAGCACATTATAGTTGTTGAAAAGCAATGTGACACTTCTGTATCTGGCATACTGTTAGAAATGTGGACTAAGACATTGAGTTATTTCCAAACCCAGCCTGTGCCGTATTGCTGTTCACTACTGTAGTATAGTTTTATCTACTAAGATTCTCATACTCTATCACGTGAATTAGGGTATGGTGTTCAATGGGGTAAATTTCAGAATTTGCCCTTTCGAATGGTCTTGACTGCATTTCTCTAGCTCACGGCCCAACCGATATATCGCTGCTCCATGTATGTACCTTCAGGCAGAGGGTCAGGTTTTACCTGAGCTATGATGATGTCATAACTTTCCCCTTTATTGATTGCAACACTTGAGGTTGGACTTAAACTACCATGGTCATTAATCCATAGTGAAAATGGCAAGCCATTCAATCCTGGAATCATTTTCATGAACCTCCATTGAACCCTCTCGCTTTTATGTGCTTTTGAAACCGTGCTTCATTCAGTAAACAACTCACGAATATTAGGCATGACTTTGCTTATTTGTCAGAATTATTTGCAAAGTTTAATGAAACCTATCTTCGATTGCAGGCAATGATATGAATCTTATCAAAGTCAAATCAGTCATCTCCACATTTCTGTCCATGTTAACCCTATTTATGTGCAATATTGGCTATTGCGATCTTTTTCTATTTGCAATCCACTCAGTTGGAAGAGAAAGAATACCAGATGATAATCTTCAAGTTTATTGTGCTCACCAGGGTGAGCTGCATATAGCCATGTCAAAGGGATTTCAGGATCTTCTCTCGATCCAGATTGGGTAATAAATCCATTCCTGAACACTGTAATGAGAATTAACAGGAAGAATGGAGGAATAACTGATCTCATTACAAAATGACTTTGAGCTGAAGCCAAGATTCAAAAAAATCACATCATGACTTTTGGTTGCAGAAGGAAATCTCTGAATGCTCTCCTGCATTGTGTGTGTGTGTGTGGGGGGGGGGGGGGGGGAGGTCAAGTTGTTCTTTATTGCCTTTCCAGCATCATATTCAGTGGAGTGTAGTTTCAGTGCAGTCACCCAACTTCTTTCAAAGCAACAAAACAAACTGCAAATTACTGAACGTGGGGATGGGAGACTTCTTCTGAGTGACATTCAGCCTGATGTTGAGAAGCTGATATCACTGCACCAAGCCCATCCATCTCATTGAATGGTGAAAATGCAATGAAATAGTGAATAGTTGGACTATTAATGTACATTCTAAAATTGTTAATGAAGATAGTTTTTAACTGTAATCAAATAAAGAAATAATTCTATAGTTTTAAATAGATGTACATAATTTTTGTAATTATTTGTCACTGCCTTGAATTTGCACTTTCTATTTTCTTTCACTGTACATCATTAATCAAAGTTCTTTATAGTTTTCATGTAATGGCCAGAAAGGGAGAGGGAGGCATAGAAGATGTGGTCTGGGAGCCAAGGGGGTGATAACCCAAAATAGTTTGGGAACTACTGGCAGATTAATGTTCTTTCTTCTGCATTCTCTGCTTCTAATAATGAAACCAATGATCCCATTTTAACATTGTTTTCAACTTGTTCTGCTACCTGCGAAGACTTGCACTCCAGTCGCAAGAAAAATTGAAAGGTGATTATTTAGGCAGGTTAACTTGTCATCTTGTAGTGCAAACAAATTTTGTGTAAGGATGCACGACAGGGAAAGTCAGTAGCACAGGAGATTATGGCCTTTCATAAGACCATATGGATATAGGAGCAGAATTAGATCCATCAAGTCTGCTCCATCATTCAATCATCACTGATTTTTTTAACCCCACTCTCCTGCCTTCTTCCTGTAACCTTTAACTCCCTTACCAATCAAGAACCTATAAATCTCTCCTAATGACTGGACTTTCACAGCCCTCGCATTTCCACAAATTCACCACCCTTGTGGGATTATCTACTGTGAGTTGTCCTGGGAAAGTGGCTTGAAGAAGAAAAGTGCTTAAAACATGGTGTTAAACTGTACATGGACAGAAATACGTTAATAAAACTTTGGTATCCTGAAATGTAGGGAGAATTTCTTTATCCAGGGAGTGCTGAGAATGTAAACCAGCTGAATGAGGCAGAGAACACTAAACCATTTAAGTAACATAGGAAGCAAAGGAGATCTTTGATCACCTTCAACGAATTCTACTGTTTGATGACATGGCTGACCTGACCCCGTATACCTGACTTTGCTCTATTTCTCTCACTGCCCTGGGGATAGCAAAATTGTATTAACCTCAGGTTAAAAATTCTTTTAAAATGTGGTGTAGGAACCTCAAATGAGACATAGGTTTGACATATCTGTATGAAGATCATGGGTATGAATCCCGCTCCAGAGACCTAGGTTTGTAATTCTACAGACATTTTTCGCCGTTGTACTGAGGGAGCCAGCAGTAGTGTCATTCACCTGTGGCCTAGTTCGCTTTTTCATTCCAATGGAGCTACTTTAAAAAATACCAGGGTGTTCTCTTTGTAAATTCATTAATATTTGTTGCTTAGTGAACATATAAAACAGTAAGATACAAGACATTCATCTTATCAAATCTACTCCACTATTCAATTGTGGTGGTTTGTTATTCTTCTATAGGAGCAGAATCAGACCATTCAGCCAATCAAGTGTGTTCTGCTGACTCATGGGCTAAAATAGATGATATCGTGGTTTATTTGATAGCTGCTGGTAGAACTTGCTGTGGGGGGGGGGGGGGGGGGGAACTAGCTGTTGTGCTTCCTACATCACAACAGTGATAATACTTAGGTCAGTCCAATGATATTATTTCTAAGATGTGTGAAATGCACTTAAGAAATGCAAGATTTTTTTGGTTTCGCTTGTCACTGCAGAACTGGCAATCTTTCAGAGCCCAAGTTGAAAGGATTGGTTTTTGATCTTACAATTCATCTGCTGCAAGGGAAAGAAATGGCTCTGCCTTTGATTTGATAATAAAAACAGGGAATGGAGTGAAAAGGTCCTTGTTTTTTAGTTGAGTCTGAGAATAATGTAAAAATCCTGCTGGTATATTATTTTTGGACATGCTGTTGGGAAAGCCAGATGTTCAGAGGTAATATTTCAGGCATTCTGCACCAGATGTGTGTGGAGCAGCTTCGAATAGCAGCATTATCCTTATTCCAGGAAAGTCATCAAACTTTTAAATTAAAGATTGGGCTGAACTTTACTTGACCTAATCAAGGTGAGTTAATTGCAAGGGAAGCTGGGTCCTCAGTGAGAAGGAAAGGGTGTGAATTATCCAGATTACTGACCTGTAGATGATGGATGGTTGGTTAAATTTTCATGCTCCGCACCAAGAGCAGAGCTTAACAGCTGAAGGGGGTGGGATGTGGGGATAAAGGTGGTGGGGGTGGGGGGTGGGGGGGCAAGTGGCAGTGATGGTATGAAAGCACTCCTGCAAAATAAAAAGTTAGAAAAACACTGGAGTGGTGCCTCCCTGCTTCGGCTGGACCAGGTAGTCCCAATCTCTAGATTGGCTGATGTTACAGATCTCACAGCTGCCCTTTAGCACTGTCACTGTGGGTTCAAAGTTCAAATTACATTTATTATTAAAGTATGTACACTACATACAACCTTGAGATTCATTTTCTTGACCAGCTCATCTTTGATATCTTTGGAGAGAGCATTCAGGAAGGTATCGTACTGTGCCTCCGAGTTCCAGCCGCTGGAGGTGGCTAGGGTCCAGAACTCTATGGCATAATTTGACACAGATCTGCACCCTGGTGCATGTGCAGCATTTCATGGGCAGCCTCTCTCCCATGTTTAGAGCGATCAAACACTTTTCTCATCTCCTCAGAAAATAACTGAAAACTGATGCAGGAAAGGGAGCCTGCCTCCTAGGCAGCTGTTCCCCATTCTCTCACCTGACTGGACAGTTGGGTGATGATGTAGGCTACCTTGGCTCGATCAGTCAGAAAGGTTGTTGGTTGTAAATCAAAAATGAGGGTGCATTAAATGGTGTGCGTATGACTCAGATTTTACGCTGAATAAACTGGATGCTAGATTTAAGGACTGGACAGCTAAAGGAATAACAGTTCTTTGCAATATAATGAAAGAATTATAATGTTCAGTTTTGAAATGCTTAAAGAGTAACATTTATTAGAAAAACAAGACTTTCATTGGTATTTACAGATGCAACAATATGTTAATAGGACAGTTAAAAATGTAACCAAGGCAAGTGCATGTTTGATAGAGGTATTTAGTAAAGCATATAATTCAGATAATGGTAGTAGAATCATTTCAAGCGTGTATAAGGGTTTGTCAAATCTTAAAACACATTTGACTTCATACATTTAAACAAAATGGGAGAAAGGAAGAGGGATAATTATATCTGAGGAAGAATGGACAACAATATGGAGGTATCAATGGAAGTGTACCAGCTCACAGAAATGGAGGGAGTTTGGATGGAAAAACTTGATAAGATATTTTATTACACCCTCTCAGAAATCCCATTATGATAGTAACCTCCCTATTTGCTGGAGAAATTGTGGAAATCAAAATGCAAACCATTATCATATTTTCTGGGAATGTCCCATTATCAAAGACTATTGGAGTGGGATACACAATGCCCTACAAGACATCTTTAAAAGTGAAATACCCTTAGAAAGTAAGACCATATATTTTGGGTACTGTATATACCTCAAGAATGGTTGAAAAGAGATAAATATTTAATGAATATACTACTGGTGGCTGGTAAAAAGACTCTTATCAGGAAATGGTTATCACAGGAGAGTCCAACCTTAAATGCATGGATGGAAATTACAATGGACGTTTACAAAATGGAGAAGATAACAGCATCTGTTAATCATAAGTTGGAACAATTTGATTCATACTGGGAAAAATGGTTTAACTACATAACACCTCATAGGCCTGATTTTATTCTCACAAACCAATAAATACATTGTAAAAAAAAATCACTCCCTACTTGCACATAGTTTTCTCCTTCCTTTCCTCTCTTTTCTATAAGCGTATACCTCAGATAAATATTATGTGGAGATTTGTGGCATATATGACTATGATATATATGTACAATATCTGAAATACATCTTATGGAAATTTTTGTTTGATGATAAACTTCAATAAAAAATAAACTACAAAAATAAAAAATGAGGGTGCACTGGGAAAGAAAAGAGCAGCAGGTACCAGGCTCACCTGAGTACTTTTCTGGAGGAGGCAGACGGGGCTCTTGAACGGGAGGAGCATGCGAGGACGCGGAGAGCGGGGCGGAAGATGCAGTTGCAGAATGTTGATAGGAGCTCTGGGACAGCTGGAGTGACTGAGTCTGGGCCACAAGATCAGCTACACTGGCAGAAGGTGACTCCACTGCCCTGAACACGGAGTCCAGCTGCCTCTGGTGTTTTCCCAGCATCACTCCCTGTTGTTCCAGGGCAGCTCTCAGACAACTGGGGTCTGCTGGATCCATTCTGGCTAGATTGTACTGTCAGGGCACTGGAGCAGGGATCCAATTGCAGACCCAGTACTGTACACACAGTGATATTAATTGAGTAACAAATCCCAAGGTACAAATAAAGTCAGCGTCAAAGTTCAGGCAGAGATCAAAACAGCCAGAGAAATCCAAAAACCAGAATCAGGAAACAGGCAGAGTCGATATTCAGATGAACAGAGTATAGATACGAATTCTGGAAAGGCTCAGGAAAATTCACTGGCACAATCTGGTAAAACAGATGAAAACACAGGACTGAAATACACTGAGCAACAAACAGAGAGGCAGTTGATAGGTGGAACACAGTGAGACAGAAGTGGCAGCGATACAGGTAATAATGAGAAACAGGAGAGAGACGGAGTACTCAGTGATACAGGGGCCGGAGTAGAGCAGGAGCGGGGACAGGAGCACATGGGGCATGAAAACAAACAAGAGCACGTGGCAATACAAAACCACAGACTGACAGCTAGGGGGAAAACACACAAAAAGACAAAGTACAACTGGAGGTACTGACAGTGACATTGCCAGGCACACGAGTCAAAACCTCCCTGTACCCATGGGATTCATTGAGGCAACTTGAGGGACTGGGTCAGGACTTGAGGGTCTGAGTCATAGGGACAGGTTGGGCAAGCTAGGACTTTATTCCTGGGAGTGTAGGAGACGGAGAGGTGATATTATAGAGTTGTATAAAATCATGAGAGGTGCAGGTAGGGAGAATGCAGTCAGTCTTTTTCCCAGGGTTTGGGAATCAAGAACGGAAGGACATAGTTTTAAGGTGAGAGGGGAGAGGTATAATAGGAACCTGAAGAGCAATAAGAGTAATAACTGTGGAATCAGCTGAGACAGGTACAATAACTTTTAAAAAACAGTTGAACAGGTACATGGATTAGAAAGGTTTAGAAGGTTATGGCACAAATGCTAGCAAGTAGGACCAGCTTGGATGGGGCATCTTGGTTGACATGGGCCAATTGGGCTGTAGGGCCTGTTTCAGAGCTGTATGCTGGAGGAACTCACCATGACAAGCAGCATCTATGGAGGGGAATAAACTGTCAATATTTTGGGCTGAGACTCTTCATCAGGATTCTTCATCACGTCCTGAAACATTGACTGTTTATTTCCCTCCATGGATGCTGACTGACCTGTTGAGTTCCTCCAGCATTTTGGTTTGTTGCTCTGGATTTCCAGAACTGCAGAACCTCTTGTGTTTAGAGATAGTTCTCAGGTGGTTTATATATAAACAGTGACTTTGTGTTGGAAACAAATAGGCTCCCAAGTGGTATCTACCTGTTGGATTTTCTGTTGAACCATTGCTTTTATCCATATGTGCCAAGAAAGCTCCACAAGTCTCCTTGATAACTTTTCATTTCTACCCAGATGCCACTTGGCAAAAGGTCTCACGAATATACCAGTCAAAGGGGTCCAGCATGCGGCTAGGGTGGCAAGGAATGTTCACCTGGCTGCAGTCCTTCCAGTTTGCCAGCAGCCTCAGCGTAACATGAATAGCCCTTGCTTCTGTCCATTTCTGTCCATTTTCAAACTCTCACTGCTACGGGTGGAAGTTCCTACTTGTTTCAAGAAGACAACAATTATACCAATGCCTAAAGAGAATAATGTGAGCTGCCTTAATGTCTATCGCTGGGTAGCACTCACATTGACAGTGATGAAATGCTTTGAGAGGTTGGTCATGACTAGACTGAACTCCTGCCTCAGCAAGGACCTGGACCCACTGCAATTTGCCTATCGCCACAATAGGTCAATAGCAGACGCAATCTCAATGGCTCTTCACATGGCTTTAGACCACCTGGACAACACAAACACCTATGTCAGGATGCTGTTCATCGACTATAGCTCAGCATTTAACACCATCATTCCCACAATCCTGACAGAGAAGTTGCAAAACCTGGGCCTCTGTACTTCCCTCTGCAATTGCATCCTCAACTTCCTATCCGAAAAAGCACAATCTATGCGGATTGGTGATAACATCTCCTCCCTGCTGACGATCAACACTGGTGCAGCTCAGGGGTGTGTGCTTAGCCCACTGCTCTAGTCTCTCTATACCCATGTCTGTGTGGCTAGGCATAGCTCAAATACCATCTATAAATTTGCTGACGATACAACCATTGTTGGTAGAATCTATGACAAGATTCAGATACAGGATACAGGAGTGACAAGATACAGGAGTGAGATATACCAACTAGTGGAATGGTGCTACAGCAACAACCTGGCACTCAGTGTCAGTAAGATGAAAGAGCTGATTGTGGACTTCAGGAAGGGCAAGATGAAGGAACACATACCAATCCTCATAGAGGGATCAAAAATGGAGAGAGTGAGCAGTTTCAAGTTCCTGGGTGTCAAGATCTCTGAGAATCTAACCTGGTCCCAACATATTGATGTAGTTATAAAGAAGGCAAGACAGTGGCTATACTTTATAAGCAGTTTGAAGAGATTTGGCACGTTAACAAATACACTCAAAAACTTCTATAGATATACCGTGGAGAGCATTCTGACAGGCTGCATCACTGTCTGGTATGGAGGGGCTACTGCACAGGACTGAAAGAAGCTGCAGAAGGTTGTAAATCTAGTCAGCTCCATCTTGGGTACTAACCTACAAAGTACCCAGACATCTTTAGGGAGCGGTGTCTCAGAAAGGCAGTGTCCATTATTAAGGACCCCCAGCACCCAGAGCATGCCCTTTTCTTTCTGTTACCATCAGGTAGGAGGTACAGAAGCCTGAAGGCACACACTCAGCGATTCAGGAACAGCTTCTTCCCCTCTGCCATCCGATTCCTAAATGGACATTGAACCCTTGGACACTACCTCACTTTTTTAACATATATTATTTGTTTTTTGTATGATTTTTAATCTATTCAGTATACCTATACTGTAATTTATTATTTATTTATTTATTATTATTTTATTTTGTTTTTTCTTCTATATTATGTATTGCATTGAACTGCTGCTGCTAAGTTAGCAAATTTTACGACACATGCCGGTGATAATAAACCTGATTCTGATTCTGATTCTGCAGTGACCAAGATACTGTCCTTTAGATGACACTTCAGACAGATGGGTGTGAAAGATTCCAGAAGGCAATCTTGAGAAGAGAAACACACAATTTTTCCCTGATGTCCTAGCCAATCAACCTTACTAGAATGGATCACCAGGTCATTATCACTGTGCTGTTTGGGGCGCTTGTTGTGTAGAAAATGGCTGCTGTTTTTCCAACATTACAGTAGTGACGACAGTTCAAAGATACCTGGTTGGCTGCAAAGTGCTTTGGAATGCACTGAAGGCGCCATATAAACACACCTTCATGTACTGACTGCAAGATGTCATCTCTGGGTGTTTTTTTTGAGTCACCCTGTTTAATTTATTCCAGAATGTTTATGAGTTCATGTTGTGCTTTTTTTCAGTTTTCAGCATTCTCTTGATCTTTTGTTTTGCTGACCACTGAGGATGAGATCATAGAGTGCAGCCACCCACCAGTTCAGGAAGATGGAGCAGGCCCAGGATCCACTGGGAAACAGTACAGGGCTGCGTGCACAGCTGTGACAGATATCCCGAAAAGCAGCTCAGAAGAGTGACTGGCTCTGGGGCCCCCCACAAAGTGTGTACAGATACTGATGCATTGACTTTCCTCTATCATTTGATCTCTTAGATAAGTGTGAGGTATACTTTGGGAGGTAAAGTATATAGTAAATGGCAGAACCCATGGGAGCATTGATGTACAGAGGGACCTGGAAGAGCAAGTCCAATGCTTCCTGAAGGTAGCAACACAAGTGGATGGGGTAGTAAAGAAGGTACATGTCATACTTGTCTTTATTAGTCGGGTAACTGAGTATAAAAGGTGGTAAGTTACATTGCAGCCATACAAAACTTAGGTTAAGTCACATTTCTGGTCATCAGATTATAGGAAGGATGTCGAGGCTTTGGAGAGGGTGCAGAAGAGGTTCTATAAATACTTAATGCCTTTTAAATTTTTATTTACAGTATTCACTGTTTTAGTAATTGTTTTGCATATAGTTTTGATTTTCATATGAGAAGTATTGATCTAGCTGTTTTTAAATTAGCAATCATACTCATTGTAATCATATCAAAATCAACAAAATGTTAAGTTTGAAACTTCCAGATCTAAGCCTATCATTAATCAATATTAGGCAAAATTTGAGACTCTTAGATAGGCAATGTTTGATAGAAAAATGGAGGGTTAATGTGGGAAGGATTGATTCTAGATAGGTTAAAAGTTCAGCACAACATCATTGCTTGGATTAGAAAGAATTAACTATGAAGAGAGGTTGGACTTTTTTCCTCTAAACCATCAGAGGCAGAGGGGTAACCTGAAAGAGGTACTGTGTATAAAGTTTATGACGGGCAGAGTAGGGTGGAGAGTCAGAGTTGCTTTGGGGTGGTGAAAGCAGATACAGTGGCAACATTTAAGAGGCATTTAGACAGCCACAGGAAAACACAGGGGATGGTGGGATATGGAGCGTGTGCAGTCATTTTGGATTAACTTAAATTGAGTTAATGTTCGATACAGACATCTTGGGCTGAAGCCTATCCCTGTGCTGTACTGTTCCTATATTCTGCCTTCTCATGACTTGAGATTCTGAGGCACCTTAAACAGTGGGATTACCAGCCTGGTGTACCAGTGCTGCTCAGAGCTACAAAACTGGTCCAAACAAGAAGGGTTCTAACCTTCTTGTGGTCTCACTCTCCTTTATCCAAATTTTCTGCCATGACCCACAGCAGATGTTGAAAGTGTGAAGGCAACTCCCAGAAGCCCTCTCTGACCCAGCTCCCACTCTCAGCACAGCCTATCTAAATGCTGGGGATCAGGCAAAATTGGCCAAGTACTTCAAAAAGGAAGGATATGAACAGATTCATGGAGCTGCATGAGGAGCAGGCTGTTCCAGCTGGAATACTGGCACAGACTGAGTGGCCTCCTGACCCATGCTGTGCTGCGGACCCATGTGGAGAATCTTCAAAGGACCTACAGCAGAGAGAGGAAATCCCTAGCTAGCATATACAGCAGCAGACTTCCCCATTCCCTGTAGCTGTGAACTCTATCCCAGCTTTTCTCCCTCTACATCTCGGAACATCGGCTCTTCCTAGATTTAATTTCCTGGACTCTGTGCCTAAGGTTAACATGTGAATGGTACCAGATGACTTAACCATGAAATGTTTCTGCCTAGCCCCTCTAATGAGCATGGAAGGTAGAGGATACAGTCACTGGTTCAGGATCAGGAGCAGGAGACTGGGCTATTTTTTTCCCTTCTTGTTAAAAGGGGGATTGAAGATGATTATAAACAAAAGGAAATCTGCAGATGCTGGAAATCCAAGCAACACATGCAAAATGCTGCAGGAACTCAGCAGATCAGGCAGCACCGATGGAAAAGAGTACAGTCGACGTTTCAGGCTGAAACCTTTCAGCAGGACTGGAGAAAAAAGATGAGGAGTCAGTGTTAGAAGGGAGGGTTGGAAGAAACACAAGGTGATAGGGGGTGGGGGGGAGCTGGGAAATTGATTGGTGAAAGAGATACAGGGCTGGAGAAGGGGGAATCTATTAGGAGGCCATGGAAGAAAGAAAAAGGAGGAGGATCACCCAAAGGAGGTGATGGGTAGGCATGGAGATAAGTTGAGAGAGGCAAAAGGGGATAGGAAATGGTGGAGGAGAGGAGGGCCATTACAGGAAGTTCGAGAAATCAATGTTCACGCCATCACGTTGGAGGCTACCCAGATGGAATATAAGGTGCTGCTCCTCCAACCTGAGCGTGGCCTCATTGCGACAGTAGAGGAGGCCATGGATAGACATGTCGGAATGGGAATGGGAAGTGGAACTAAAATGTGTGGCCACTGGGAGATTCTGCTTTTTCTGGCGGACAGAGTGTGGGTGTTGGGCAAAGCAGTCTCCCAATCTGCGTCGGGTCTCATCGATATACAAGGGGCCACACCAAGAGCACCAGATACAGATACCTCACAAGTGAAGTGTCGCCTCATTTTGATGGACTGTTTGGGGCCCTGAATGGTGGTGAGGGAAGAGGTGTAGCACTTGTTCCGCTTGTAAGAGCCAGGAGCAAGATCAGTGGAGAGGGACGACTGGACAAGGGAGTTGCGTAGAGAGCGATCCCTGCGGAAAGCAGAAAGTGGCGGGGGGGGGGGGGCGGGCACAGAAGATGTGCTTACTGGTGAGATCCTGCTGGAGATGGCGGAAGTTATAGAGAATTATGCGCTGGACGCAGAGGATAGTGGGGTGGTAGGTGAGGACAACCCTACCCTCCTCCTTTCTCCCTTCCCCATTCCCTTTTCCATCTCTCACCTTATCTCCTTACCTGCCCATCACCTCCCTCTGGTGCACCTCCCCCTTTTCATTCTTCCATGGCCTTCTGTCCTCTCCTATCAGACTCCCCCTTCTCCAGCCCCGTATCTCTTTCACCAATCAACTTCTCAGCTCTTTACTTCACCCCTCCCCCTCCCAGTTTCACCTATCACTTTGTGTTTCTTCCTCTTCCCCCCCTTCTAACTCTGACTCCTCATCTTTTTTCTCCAGTCCTGCTGAAGGGTTTCAGCCTGAAACATCGACTGTACTCTTTTCCATAGATGCTGCCTGGCCAGCTGAGTTCCTCCAGCATTTTGTGTGTATAGTCTCACTGTATTATCTCCCTGTCTTCAATCAGATAATCCAGCACATGCATAAATTGGAATCTGGAACACCTTAGCCTATTAGGTCAGTGCCACTTCAGAGGGGTGGAGTAAGGATCTTTACCCTTCTTTTCACTCAATAGATTAACTCCTTTGAGGTGTATATGATTAGAATCAAGCCTGGAAGTGGCAGGAAGAAGACCTGAGTGAGTTGTCCCCTGTGTTAATTAGCTTTCATGCTCTTGAACGGCTCACATCATTCAAAGTAAGTCTTTCTCGGATTGGAAAGCTGATATAAAGGAGTTGGAGTCTCTGAGCTCTGACTGCATTTACTTTCTAATTAAATGTGACCTCAGCTCACCATTAACACTAGGTGGTGACAGATCCTTCTTCTAGTTACTGGGAGCAAGGGAAGCATTTTGTAAGCACAAGAGACTCTGCAGAAAGCCAAAGCAACACACACAAAATGCTGGAGGAACTCACCAGGCTGGGTAGCATCTATGAAGGGGACTAAACAGTCGATGTTTTAATCCAAGAACCACCGTCAGGACATTTTGTAAATTGTTTTTTTTTACTGCCAGTCTGAAAGGATATGTGGGAGGGAAAGCTGAGGGGCGGGGGGGTTACTGGTGCATGATAACTGGAGGGAAGGGTTAGAGGCAGGCTTGGGAGGGTCTAAGGAAGAGCCAGGAGATCCAGAAATGGAGATTGGGAGGGTCCAAGAGAGAAGAGCAGTCAGGCCTGGACAGGAGTGCTTTGCAGAAGAATAATGGATACAATATTAAGAACTAAGGAGCTAAAAAAATTAAACTGCTGAAGGAACTCAGCAGGTCAAGCAGCATCTGTAGCTGGAAAAGGATAGGCAATGTTTTGGGTCTTACTCAAAAAGTCCACTATTCCTTTGCCTCCACGGATACTGCTTGACCTGCTGAGTTCCATCCGCAGTTTGTATTTTTGCCCCAGGTTCCGGCATTTGCAATCTCTCGTGTGTCCGTTAAGGTCATCTGCCTGTTCAGAGGGGTGCTAGGGTTAAATTGGGATGTAGGTTGGAACAGTGTACGCGAGAGACAAGCTTAGAGAGCCAGAAGCCAGAGTGCCTGTTTCTCAGGCAGTCCACCAGATGGAGCATTTTGTTTTGGCCTGTCAGGAGCCTCCTATCCCAGTTAGAAACAGCAACCCAAGGATGATTTGTGCAGTGAGCATTGGGGCCACAGGGACAGGCAATCTACAGGTCCAAAGCACTTCCTGTGCATTGTTAAGTACATTCATTTAAGCCCCCTGTATTATATTTACCCTCTGCAGAATGTGAGGTAGGGCAAAATCAGCCTGATCTCTGGCAATGACTTGTGTGGAAAATGTAGGCTAGTCTGTGCCTGCCTTGATGTCCAATAATTAAAACACCTGCCAACCTGAAGTTTAAGTTCAACTTTCTTGGCCACTTGAGGGCACCCAGTGCTTAAGCAACCGCATTTCAGGTGAAAGTCAATGCTTTCAGAGGCTAAAAAGCTGTGTCATTCACAGCGGGCTGGAGGAGGCAGCCAGGAGACCCATGATTTATGTTACTTTCTCTTTTGTCCTCAGGGGATTTGCAAGCAGATTTCAGTTTGAGATGTGGCACTCTTCTCAACTCCTTCAAGGTACAGAGCAATCAGACTGCCACTGCTAATGCTTGCCTCTCTCTTCAGCATCAGCACACACTCCCCGTTGCTTTTCAATGGGACCAACTAGAGCTTTAAAGTATAAAACACTGACAAATTGCTTACCTTGAATCAATGTATAAGTTGGACCAATGCACAGAGCACAGAATAAAAGCAGGAAGAGGCCATTTGGCCCCTTGTGCCTGCTCTACCATTCTATCATGGCTCATCTTTTACCCCAGTGGTATTTTCCTGTCCTAATCCCTTGACTCCCTTAATATCAGAAAATCTCTGCCTTGAATATAGTTGGTGATTGAGCACCCACAGAGCTCTTGCAGAGATAATTTCAAAGATCCTCTGGGTGAAATAATTTCTCCCGATTTCAGTCCTACTTGCTGGACTTCTGGTGCTGGACCCTCCAGCATGAAGAAACATTGTCCCTGCATCTACCCTATCAAATGCAGCAAGAATATTGTGCCTTTTAAATAGAC
Organism: Hemitrygon akajei; assembly: GCF_048418815.1. Classification (NCBI taxonomy): domain Eukaryota; kingdom Metazoa; phylum Chordata; class Chondrichthyes; order Myliobatiformes; family Dasyatidae; genus Hemitrygon; species Hemitrygon akajei. Next base: position 24,060,274 of record NC_133141.1, on the reverse strand, counting down.
TACCTCACATTGTTCTAAACCCTAGTGCATAAACTCAGTCTGCTTAGCTTCTCCTCATACGATTAGACTCCCCACCCCCCAATCCATTCCAGAATCACAAACAGGAGAAAATCTGCAGACGCTGGAAATCCAAGCAACACACACAAAATGTTAGAGGAACTCAGCAGGCCAGGCAGCATCTATGGAGAAGAGTATACAGTTAACGTTTCAGGCCAAGACCCGGTGAGTCTGCTTTGCACTCTCTCTAATGTCCTGGAAGACTGTGTCCTTAGATAGAGAGATCAGATCTGCACACAATATTCCAACTGCTGACTTATCAGGGACATTTATAATTTCAGTTGGACATCTCTACAGTTGCACTCAAATCCGCTTACTATAATTGCCTTCCCATTTACTTGTACTTTAACTGGCAGTGATTTATCTACAAGGATATCCACGTCCTTCTGAATACCACTTTCACCATTTAAATAAGTCCATCTTTCTATCCTTCATTTTCCATGTTTCTACATTTTTCTATCACAGTGAATGGCCTCACATTTTTTGATATTTCATTCCATCTGCCATGTCCTTGCTCTTGTCTCAGCCTGAACCATTGACTGTTTATTTCCCTCCATAGATGCAGCCTGACTTATTGAATTCTTCCAACATTCTGAGGGTGTTGCTCAAGATTTCCAGCATCTGTACAATCACTTGAGCTTATCATTCACTATGCTTGTCTACACCCACTAGAAGCCTCTCTGAATTCTCCTCACAGCCCACACAACCATCTGGCATTGTATCGTCACACCTTGGATATGAAGGGTTTCGGCCCGAATCGTCGTCACTACCTTCTCCCATAGATGCTGTCTGGCCTGCTGAGTTCTGCCAGCATTTTGTGTTTTTATTGGATATATTACACTGTTTTCTGCTCATTACCTCTACATTCCTATAGGTGGTGTCATAGATGGTGAAGATGGTTATCAGGTTGATCTTGATCAGCTGGGTAAGTGGGCCAAGGAATGGAAAATGGAGTTTAATTCAGATAAGTGCAACACGTTAACATCTTGGGAAGACAAACCAGGATAGGACTTTCATAGTGAATAGCAGGGCCCTGGGAGTGCTGTAGAACAGAGGTACCTAGGAGTACAAGCCCAAGGTTCCCTGAAAGCGCACCAGACTGATAGATTTTATCCAGAATATTTATAGAATTTTCCTCCCTCTATGCCACAATGGAGTTTCAGTTTAAGTTTTGTGCCCATATGTAAAGTATGATATGAACCCAAAACCTTTTGATTCAGAGGCTACTGACTTGGTGACAACTGACACAAGCAATGAAAGAGGAACTGTTTCCCATGGCTCAGTAAGTTGCTTTCCTGCTTTTGAGTCAAAAGATTGTGGCTTCGAGTCCCATTCCAGAGATAAGTATAATGTTCTAGGAAGAAGCCTAGACTGTGGTCCTTCCTCACCGAGTCTTTGCGTTGGCTGCACCGAGCTTCAGCGTGTCCCTCGGCACGTACTCCTGCAATCTGCAGCATTCCTTATCAGAGTGCCCTTTGTTACACAACTGCTGGGGAAGAACCAGGACATGGACCCTTGCATCTGTCCCCACACCCTCTTAGCAAATCCAGTCTGCTGGATTGGTGGGTGACCGTTGGTGGGTCTGGTGGGTGACCGTTTCTTCCTTGCTGCAGCCAGCCTGAGGGCAGTGTACGCTGGGGGTGATATGTTGTCTGTGGAGGAAAGCTCTGACTGGGAGGGCCCCTCTCACTGCCAGCTGTGAGGTCTTGGTGCTTGTTTGTCAGATCCGGCGATGAGGCGTTCTGCCTCATGGTTTGGACCATTTGCTCAGAGAACAAACCAACAGAATGCAGAGTGTTCCTGTCCTACAGTGTCTGCAGTACATTGCACACTGACCACTGTCTGATGGACTTGTAATCAAAGACGCTTACTTGGACAAACTCTCCCACAAAGGACAGGCAGTGTAGCAATGTCCAGCTGACTGGGGTATTGAATGGAAGGTCAGGCCTATCTTCCACAGCACCAGGGACAGGTAGAACCTCAGTATGTAGGGACACTTGGTACCCACATACTTTGGAGGAGCTGGCTCGGATGGGAAAACTCCTCAAGCATTAAAATTATGTATCAATTTCATCATGAATGATGTCATGACTGCCAACACGAGTGGCAATGGTGCTATGGTTTAAAAGAAAGTTAACACTACTGAATGTATTGACCATGAATGTAAAAAGTTCTGCATTGTGTTTGTTCTTTTATGTATTTTATTATGAATAAAGTTTATTTTTAAAACAAAGTATAAAGTTCTAGGCATACACACACACCAGCATAGTATTGAGGGTGTGCGGCATTGTCAATGGCACTTAGTCCAACCAAAACAGCTGCAATGTCCAGCCCGGTTGTCTACTAATCAATTTCCGTTGGACCCATAAAAGATCCAGGTCTGTCCCTTTCATGCACAATCAATTGTTCTGTGAATGAAAAGCTAAGCAACTGGAAGGGCATGCATCTCCATTACTGCACGAACTCAGTAACCCTGGACCCCACATACTCTTACAAAAGCCACAGTGCATGAAGCAGCATAAGCTCATAATTTCAAAATCCATCCATAATGAGGACTCTGGTGCTGAGTTTTTAGATAGCTGAGTGCTTGACCAAGCTGGAACCGCTCTACCACACAAAAAGAGTCAATGTAGCACTGACCAGTGGCTACAGAATCTGATTGCCTTAAACCAATCAACATCAACTGCTTGAACATCTTTGGAATAGCCCTACCAATGCTGGGAGAGCTGTGGTCAGCTAAGGACAGAACAAACTGCAAGCAGAGAATGCCACCGAGACAGTCACACTGCTGCAAACACTTCTACTGTATTACCCCACCCCCCACCCCGCTCTCCTGAGCTGTGGCAGGCATTTGAAGACCTTAACAGTGGGGCAGCACCAACATGAGGGCAACTGAGTATCTTCTTGTGGGACCAGAGTTCTGAACCTTGAGGAGCATCAGTGGTTCAGTTAGTAGAGATGCAGCCTCACAGATTCAGCGACCCGGGATCAATCCTGACCTCTGATACTGTCTACGTGGAGTTTGCATGCTCTATCTGGTTTAATGTGGATTTATTCTGGTGTCTTCCCACATCACAAAGATGTACAAGTTGATAGTTAATTGGCTGCTATAAACTACTCTCAGTATATGAGTGAATGATAGAATCTGGGGGAGCTAATGGGATTTGAGTTGGGTCAGTGTAAATGGGTGGGTGATGGTTGGCACGGATTCAGTGGGCTGAAGGGCCTGTTTATGTACTGTATCCCTCCATGATTCTATGAGTATGACCAATATCTAGTCCTACACTTTGAAAAACAGCCACTGCACTGTTCTCTATTGTTTAACTAATTTTGCATTCATGTTGCTACTGTCAATTTATTCATCTTTACTAACAAGCCAAACACATCAAGCATGATGGAATACTTTCCACATGCCTTCATGAATACAGCTCCAAGAAGCTTGACAGGATTCAGGACAAAGCAACCCACTTGATCGGCACTCCATCTACTACCCTGAACACTCCCTTCCTCCACCATCGGTGCACATTGACTGTCGTGTGTACCATCTCCAAGATCCCTTGCAGTTACTCACAGCTCTCCTTTGTGAGTCCCTGATCATCCAAGTAGCTGTTAGTTTGCTCCCTGATTAAAGTTTCGGACACTTCCCCCACCACTAACATTATGCTGAAGTACAGTATAATTGCAGGTCTCTTACTCTCTATTTTGAAAAAATTCTTGTAGTATTTCCAATCCTTCAGCTCAATGGAAGGTTGTCACCAATACTCAAACATCTATCTTTACTGCAGTAACACTCTACTGGAGAAACTCAGTGGATCAAGCAACATCTGTGGTGGTGGGAGGAATTGTTGACATTTCAGATCAAGCCCTGCATCAGGACTGTCTCTATCTATCTTTACTTCCCTCACTAGACTAAGATATCTAGGCTGCATCCCATCCTTAGCTGAAGACTTATCAACTTTAAGGACTGCCAGTCCTTCTAGTACCCCTTCTTATTTATTATCTTCTCAGTTTACCATGGAATGGAAAAATCTTCTTCCTTGGTAAACACCAATACAAAATATATTTGTACCTCAGTTGTGCCTTCTGCCTCCACTAACAGTTTGTTAATTTGATTTCTAATTGGTGAAAGACTCCTTTCACTATTACCCAAAGAAGGCTCCTGATTTCCTTTTATATCAGTATTAATTTATTTAAGTAATTGTAGTTAGGCCACAACTTGAGAACTGTGCACTGTTCAGGTCACATATTACAGGAAAGATGTGATTGGATGGGAGAGGGTGGAGAGGTGAAGACACAGTTTGAACTATTAGGAATTATTAGATAGGCTAGGGTTGGACACGCAAGAGACAGCAGATGCTGGAATCTGGAGCAATGCATAGAGCACTGAAGGAACTTAGCAGACCAGGCAGTGTCTAAATAAGACCATAAGACATATGAGCAGAATTAGGCTATTCTGCCCATTGAGTCTGCCCTGTCATTCCATTGTGGCTGATTTATTATCCTTCTCAACTCTATTCTCCTGTCTTCTCCCCATAATCTGAGATGCATTTACTAATCAAGAACTTATCAACATCCATTTTAAATATAACCAATGACTTGGCCTCCACAACCATCTGTGGCAATGAGTTCCACAGATTCACCACTCTCTGGCTAAAGAAATTCCTCCTCAGCTCTGGACTAAGAGGACATTCTTATACTTAGAGGCTGAGCCCGCTGGTCCTAGACTCCTTCACTATTGGAAACATCCTCTCCACATCCACTCTATCTAGACCTTTCAAAATTCAGTAGATTTCAATAAGAACCATCCCCCCATTCTTCTAAACTCCAGTGTGTACAGGTCCAGAGCTGAAACGCTCCTCATCCATTAACCCTGTCATTCTCTGGATCATTCTTGTGAACCTCCTTGGGACCCTCTCCAATATAGGAAGTGGACAGTCAATGTTTCAGGTTGAGACCCTTCATCTGGACTGGAAAGAAAGGACAAGATAGCCAAAGCTGGAGATGTCTTCTTTGGAGCACAGGAGGCTGAGGGAAAACTTCAGAATCAGAATCAGGTTTAATATCACTGGCATATGTCATGGAATTTATTGTCATGAAGCAGCAGTACAGTGCAACACATAATAATAGAAACTGTAAATTACAGTAAGAAATATATGTGTATACACACACACATATACTGTATATATATATGTATATGTGTATGTTAAATTAAATAAGTACTGCAAAAAGAGGGGAAAATAGTAGTGAGATAGTGTTCATGGGTTCAATGTCCATTCCAAAATTTGATGGTGGAAGAGAAGAGCTGTTCCTGAATCATTGAGTGTGTGCTGTCGGGCTCCTTTACCTCCTCCCTGATGGTAGCAATGAGAAGAGGACACATCCTGAGTGTTGGGGGTCCTGAATGATGGGTGCCGCCTTTTTGAGGCATTGCTCCTTGAAGATGTCCTAGATGCTGTGCAGGCTAGTGGCCATAATAGAGCTGACTGAACTTGCAACTTTCTGCAGCTAATTTCGATCCTGTGCAGTGCCAACCCTCCCCCCCCCCACCCCCGCCCCCATACCAGAGGGTGATGTAGCCAGTTAGAATGCTCTCCTCGGTACATCTGTAGAAATTTGTGAGTATCTTTGGTGATATACCACATCTCCTCAAACTCCAAAAGAAATATAGCTGCTGTCGTGCCTTCTTTGTAACTGCATTGTTGTGTTGGGCTTAGGGTAGGATCCTCAGAGATGTTGACACCAAGGAGCTTGAAATTGCTTACTTGCTCACTCTTTCCACTTCTGATCCCTCTGACTTAATTGTGGAGTAAAAAGTTAGGAAGGACCTTGTACACTAAATAGAAAGGAGTTATTTCCTTTAGCTGAAGGGGTCAATTACCAGGGGTTGGGGGTCAAGGATGATGGGGATCTGGACTTGCTCTCTGAAAGGATGGTGGCCAATGGGATATGGTACTAAGGCGTGTAATGTGCTACTGATGTGGTTCTGGCATATTAATACATGTTCAGCAGGTCAGACTATGCACAGACAGGAAAAAGGGAAAAGGATAGCAGGTGGAAATATTTCTACAGTATATACAGGAAGCAAGAGCCTGTTACCTACTGGAAGTTAGAGAATTGGATATTGAGAACAGAAAGCCAAATGGGAAATAAGGCCTTGTTCCTGGGTCTTGTGTTGGGTCTTATTGTAAGAGCACAGGAAACTACAGGCAGAGAGATCAGAGTGAGGGTGAGAGGGTGAACTAAAATAGCAGGACACTGGAAGCTCTGGGTCATCCCTGCAGAATGAATGCAGACAAATTGATTGCCCAGTCTATGCTTGCTTACTCTAACGTTCAGGAAGCCACACTGTGAGCACCAAGTGGAGAACATTTGAATTACACAACCACTGTACCATATCCCATCTAACACATGCTTTCACTCTATCAGAGAAATTCCCTTGGTTTTGCCCACACTCTAGACTCACCTGTTTCTTGCTTTCTCAGTTCCGATGAATGAACTGTCATTGACAAAAATTAACTGTTTTTACAAATGCAGACTAACTCATTCAGACTTTGCAGCATTTTCCATTTTCTGCTTTTATCTCAGTTTTTCTTTTCATACGCCTAGTCTGCCCACCACATCACCATTAACATTACAGAGACCATAAACACAAGAGATTCTGCAGATGCTGGAAATCCAGAGCAACACACACTCCAGAGCTGGAGAACGCAGCAGATCTGGCAGAATCTATGGAGAGGAATAAACAGTTGCCATCTTGGGCCAAGACCCTTCATCAGCACTGGAATGGAAAGAGAAGAAGGTGGGGAGTGGTTAAGTACAAGCTAGGTGAGGGGGAAGGTGGATGAGCGAGGCAGGGGGATGAAGTAAGAAGCTGGGAAATAATCGGTGAAAGACTGAAGAAGATGGAATCTGACAGTGGCAATGGAAGAAATGGAAGGAGGAGGAGATTGGCAAATGAGAATGGATGAATGGGAATGGAAAAAGAGAGAAGGGGAGGGGTAGAAATTACCGGAAGTTAGAGAAAGCAATGTTTATGCCATCAGATTGGAGGCTACCCAGACAGAATATGAGGTGTCGCTCCTCCAACTTGAGAGTGGCAATAGTGGAGACTACGGACAGCCAGAATGGGAATGGGAAATCGATTTGAAATGGGTGGCCACCAGGAAACCCCACCTGATGTGACAGATGAAGGTTCTTGATGAAGCAATCCCCCAAGCTATGTCGGGTCTCGTCAATGTAGAGGAGGCTGCATTAGGAGCACCGGATACAGTAAATGACCCTGACAGACTCACCTGGAAGGACTGTTTGGGGCCCTGAATGACAGTGAGGGAGGAGGTGTAGGGGCAAGAAGCTTATTGAGCTGATAATGTTGCCATTAAGCCAGTCTGACTCATCCTATCACATACATTCCCTCCGTTCTAACACATCTCTCCCCCACTTTCACTCTACTAAAAACTAACTTCCATCTCTCTCTACCAATTCTGACAAAGGGTTGCAGACCTTTTTCCACATATGCTGCCTGACCTGCTGAGTGTTTCCAGCATTTCCAGAAAATGCATTATGTGGATATGTACTTGAAGAGCTATGACCTGCAGACCTAGTGCTGGAAGCTGGGATTGGGCTCCACAAGTTTGAAGTAGAGTATTGTATGAAACTCTTATTTAACATCTCCAACGATCTCAGAATATCCCAAAGCAACTAACAGTCAGTGAACTAATTTTTCTAGTACATTTTTAAGGACAGAAAAACAACAGCTAATTTGTTTGTTTGCAGCCACTTTCCAAAAATTGAAATATGATAAGTTGAAACACCGTTTTCAAGAAATTGGCTGAGTGATACCAAGAAACCAAGCTGAAGTCTCCTGCTCTTCCCTTAAATAGTACCAGGAGATCTTTCAAGGCTCTTTCAAATGACTCTGTGAAAGAGAGTCCATTGGACACTATGGCTGTCTGTCAGTGTTCCTTTGGGAGATTTATCCTGGATGATGTTCTTAAATCTTTGGGGTGGAACTTCAATATAGCTTTCTGAGTGAAAATCTAGAATGTAGCCACGAATACCACTGATATATTAAGCTTCTCCCTCTGCTCGCCCACTCAACCAGCAGCAATCTTTCGAGGCAATGGGAAACAAAATTTTTGTTCCCTTCTTCATTCCGTGACTAGCTGGCCATCTTCACCACAGTGATAATCCCTTCATGTAACCATTTTTCCTGTAAGGGCTAGAAGGTGACCACTGGGAGGCTATTTAACTTAGAAATACAGTATAACTGAGCTCAAGTGCACCTCACCCGTCGTGTTCACTTTGTAAGAAGGACAGCGAGGAGCATCAGGAGCCGTGGACGCTTTCCCTACTCCAGGGGCAACTGGTCGCTTCACAGGTCTAAGCCTGCCTTCTCTCAGTTGCCAGGTCTGCCTGATTGCACCTCCATTCCAAGAGGGGAGGGGATTGAAACAGTTCTCCTTTCTCCTCAATTACCAGCCTATTTGCGTTTAGAAAGAAAAAAATGCAATCGAGTTTCTTTGAAGGCCTTGTTCTTTATGGAATGGCATGCGCGGTGATATGAAGCCCACAGTTTGATGTAGGTGTCTGCCCCGAGGGCTATATATAAGGAGAGGAAGCGGCAGATTTCCTGTATTAATGCTGGCACTGAAGGGGCCGAGTGTAAACAGAGTCTCTGTGAGGTGTGTGTGTGAACCCACAGAACAGGCCATCTATTCACCAGGGTACAGAGGACTCACTCGTACACTCCAGACTCCCCACCCCAGTGCGAAACAGAGTGTCCTGTGTGGGCAAGGGAGTGCAGGAAGTGCTGTCTGGGTCTTTCGGCAGTCTGCGATCGAGATGCAGCTGTGGTAAATTCCCATTCCATCATCACCAAATATTTTCCACACTTTGCTCAAATTTTTCTGCTCTATGTTCATTCACCGTTTCCATTCACACAAGCGCGTAAATGCGTTTCTTTATAACTTTCACTTCTGTCGCCGAGGCAGTTCTGTCCCGGAACCCAGCCGGCAGTGTTTATTTTAGTTCAATTCAAGCAAGCGGCAGGAAAAGTTTTCGTTACAATTTTTTTCTTAAATTATGGAAATCACGTCTCTAAAGCAGAATGTTCCTCGTTCCCCTTAATATTCTTCTGTCGAAGCTGCTTTTTGCTCGTTTCCACGCGTGGCAGTTCCGCAAGCTTCAGCCGGGATGGCGCTCAAGGGGCCAATCTTCAATAGAAACACAGAGGGCTGTTGGGCAGCATGGACGTCGTGGGTGTACCCAGCAGGGGTCACTGGATCGCCTGTCAGGAGAGCAGGAGCGCTGGCTGATTTCCACGGGTTATAGCGGACCTTCGCTTCGATGACGAGTCATTACAACAGGGTCTAACTCTAAAGATAGTGCGATGACAGTAAGATCGCTCGTGTTGCATTGTAAGGATAAATTTGGTGGTGGTGGGGTGGGGGAATATAGTGGTACCGATCCAGTTTGAACCCAGAATTGAGATGCTATGTAATGAGATCCCGCTTCGGAGGTCTGGGTGCGGGGGCTTCGCCTAACTGGGCTCCCTAGCTCAAAGAGGATGCATTTGCGAGCACAAACTCCCCTCGTTCACCAGCATACCCAGCACAGGAGGCAAAGAAACCCAGGCAGCAAATCCACCCTGGATAGAAAGTGTAACCACAGAAGAGAAAATAAATGAAACTTATAAACATTTCGAGCTATTCGCCGAACAAATACTGAGTTGTCCTTCTCCCTGGACATTCAGGAGGTTCTGGATTACCACGTGGACATGGCAACCACAACCTTTAACCTCAGTGACCACTGTGTCCTTAGCAACCCTGTCATCCTCCCACGTGTTCAGCTCCTCAGCCTCCTTTTGGTCCTTTCATTAGAACTTTAGCATTCTCCTTCAGCTGGCTTTTTGACCTACCCATCCCCCATCCTATTTACAGTACCTCCCTTTTCAGCCTTCCCAGTTGCCTCTTTCCCTCTGAGCTACCTGGTTCCACAACAGAAATGTACAAACTCCTTCCTACACTACAGGAATTGACTCTCCAAGTGCTGGTTAGCTAACTGCACCATTGAGTCAGCTAGACCAGAAGGACCCTAGGTGACTATTGACTTGAGTTGGATTAACATATCTCACCTGGAAATTGATATTGACTTTAGTACATCGGAATTAGCAAAGAAAAAAAATCCAGGTTACCCACTCTTGACTAGTATTGACAAAGAGAATGATGTTTCTGTGGGGCAGAGTCCAAAAAAGTAGGGGAATGAACATAAAGTCCCACATAAATCCAGCAGGAAGTTACTGATAGAGGTTTTTACTTCAGAGAATGCTTGAAATATTTAACATTGCCATCTGGAATAGTGAGGAGAATAGCATAGATGTATTTAAGAGGAACTCAACAACCAAGAGGGAAGGACAAATAGGAGATGCAGATTGAATGAGGTGAAGTAGAGTGCCTGGGGGCTCATGTGGAGCATAAGTATTTACATGGCTCTTTTGACCAGTGTTCTACAATGAACAGAACAAGTAGGAATAGGAGTAGACCAACCAGCCCTTCAAGCCAGCTCCACAATTTAATAAGATTTTGGCTGATCTAATCTTGGTCTCAGTTCTACTTTTCTGTCCCCTCCCCAAACCAAAGCTCTGTCTCTGATTTGAATTCAATGCGCCGGGGTAGAGAATTTCAAAGTTGCATGATCCTCTGAGGTAAGAAGTTCCTCCCCATCCCTCTTTGAAACAAATGACCTCTTATCCCTACCTTAACTAAAGTGATTAAAACTGTGCGTGGTACTCCAGGTGTGTGGTTTCACCAAAACCCTGTGGAGTTGTAACAAGGCTTTCTTACTTTTCTGTTCCATCTCCCTTGGAATAAAGGACAACTCCCACTTGCCTTCCAAATTACTTACTGTATTTTGTATGATCTCTCAAAATATCAGCAATCAATAGTCTCTCTCTAATTAGTATTCTGCTTTCCTATTTCTCTACATATATTCATCCACCACAGTTTTGCCCACTTGCTTAATGTGTTTACATTATCTCGTGCAGAAATCTTTCAGTGGGATCTCTTTTGGAACTCCAAATCCACTAGCTTTCCTTTATTCACAGTGCTAGTTGCACACCGGATTTGACAAACACAATTTGCTCTTCACAAAACAATATTGACCCTAACAAATTATATGATGATTTCCTGTGTATGGTGTTACTACTTACTTATTAATAGATTTCAGTATGTTTTCCATGTACAGATCACTGTAGGAGACACAACAGACTGCAGATGATGGATATCTGGTACAACACAAGAGCCGAAGGAACTCAACTGGTCAGGCAGCGTCCGTGGAGGGCAATGAGCAGCCGATGCTTCAGGTCATGGCCCTTCATCAGATGAGTCCTAACAATGGGTCTCGACCTGAAATGTCAACTGTTCATTTCTCCCCATGGGTGCTGCCTGACCTGCTGACTTCTTCCAGCTCCTTCGTGTGTTGCTGTAGTTCCCTGTCTTTTTTTTCTACTTTTCTTCAATATCTGTATTACATTTGGAGTTTTCCAATCTGCTGGAGCATTTAGGTAATCTTGAGAAACTTGGAAGATCATAAGGAATGAACCCAATATCTCAGAAATACAAAAGATCATAAGATCAGCCACAAACCAAACAGGGAAGAGCCCTGGTGTCTGCAAAGCTATGGCCTGTCGGAAGTATGCACAGTAGAGTTATTGGCAACACTGCCAATTGGAACTCATCAATCCAGCTAACAATAGGTGGTTACTGAGGGTCCAGAGAAAGAATGACTGTGCAGTTTTGCAAGGACTCTGGGCTTCTCCACACTGCAGGATACTGCATTGCACTGGAGGCATAAAAAGCAGTACACTTGAAAGAGAAGATTGCTATGTCAGGTTGGCTGCTTGTTTGTAGGGTTGCTCACTGGACCTGGAGGTTAGGTCATAAACATTTCACCACCAGTTGAGGTGACATAATGAGTGCGCACTAATGATGTCACCTTAACTGGTGACGAAACATTTGCAACCTAACCTCCAGGCTCAGCAAACAATCCTACAAACAAGCAGTACACATTAGCTGAGAGATGCCCCACAACTGAATGAACATCCTTTCCATCAATGTCCAACCCCAAGTGACTGCTGGCAGAAAATCCCATTGATCGCTCCTTCATATCCTAGTACCAGTCTTCAGACTTCATCCTGTGGCTGGCTGTTATGCCAGCCGTATTCACCCATCAGGGCAAACCAAAGGAAGGTGGCTGGGTGAAGTGGGCATTCCACTGACCACAGAGCCTGTGAATCTAATGAACAAGCCACCTATATGAAGGCCACTCCCTGTCTGACAGAACAGACCACAGGAGTGCTCAAACATTTCTCTTGCTTATCTCACTCTGCAGTACTCAGTAGAGCAAGTCTCAAGAATTTTCAGTGGCTTCAGAACCTCACCATCAGATGGACTCAGCCTTCAGCATTAACCAAGCTGAGAGTTGGCACAGAGCAGGCAAAGGAGGAAAAGGTGGAGGAGAAAGGGCATCTTAGAGAGTTTCTTTCTTACTGGACTGCCTGTGACCACCTCACCAGTCCGAGTTACCCACCTTTGCTCCATCTGGCACAAAAGGTGGGCTTTCCTGGTGGCCACCCATTTTAATTCCACTTCCCAATCCCATTCTGACATGTCAGTCCATGGCCTCCTCTATAGTCAGGATGAGGCCACTCTCAGGTTTCAGGAGCAACACCTCATATTCCATTTGGGTAGCCTACAACCTGACAGCACAAACATCGATTTCTATAACTTCCTATACTTTGTTCCCATTCCCCTTTCTTTCTTTTTCCACTCCCCATTCTGGCTCCTCTCTTACCCCTTCTCTTCCCCTCACCTGCCCATCACCTTACTCTGGTGTCCCTCCTCAGTTCCTTTCTCCCATGGTCCATTATACTGTCCTATCAGATTCCTTCTTCTTCAGCCCTTTGCCTCTTCCACCTATCACCTCCTAGCTAGCCACCTCATATCCCATGCCCCACCTACCTGGTTTCACTTATCATTTGCTAGCTTGTACTCCTTCCCCTCCTTTTATCTTCTTTTTCCAGCTTCTTCCCTCTTCCTTTCCAGTCTTGATGAAGGGTCTCAACACAAAATGTTGGCTGTTCATCCTCCCTATAGATTCTGCCTGACCTGCTGAGTTCCTCCAGTATTTTCTGGTTGTACACATAACCAAAATCTCACTTCCTCCTTCATCAATAGTTCCCATCTTTCTCTGGCAACTGCTTGGCCACAATGTTCAACTAAAAGTAAACACAAAACCAATATACTACACCAAGTTTATAATTCGAAGCAAGTCAAATCCCACACAAAGGTTAATTATTTCTCTAGTTTATTCCCTTTGAGTCTGCCTTCCATATACTTTTCCCACCCTTTGCCTTTACACAGTGCCACTATGGCGTCTGCAGCATGATCAGTGGAAGGATGCTGATATTTAAGTAAAGGAGGTGCGAATGGCTTTTAATCGAAACCTGGAGCATCTCCGTGCCTAGAAAGCCAAGTTACAAACTGTACTTTCTCAGCGCAGATACCAGGCACTCAGAGTGACTGGCAGACAGGCAGCAACAGAAGTATTGGATGGATTACATTGATGAGATCATGAACACTGTCACCCAAAAGTATCACCAGTGCCAGTGCTGAGATTGGAATCTGTCAGAGGCCATCTTTGGAACCTTGATCCAAGGTGGCAGCAGTCTGAGTTTGCATAACAAAGTTTGTATGCCAGAAATATGAACTTGTAATCTAACATTCATGCACGGCATCCCTATCAAATTCCTTCCTTTTCAGCCCTTTATCGTTTCCGCCTATCACCTCCCAGCTTCTCACTTCATTCCCCCTCCTCCACCCACCCATCTTCCCCCTCATCTGGCTTCACCTATCACCTTCCAGCTTGTACTCCTTCCCCTTCTCCTTACGTTCTTATTCTGGCTTCTTCCCTTTCTGTTCCAGTACTGATGAAGGGTCCCAGCCTGAAATATTGACTGTTTATTCTTCTCCATAAATGCTGCCTGACTTGCTAAGATCCTCCAGCATTTAGTGTGTGTTGCGTTGAATGGATTCTATTTGTACTGTCCAATGATTCCACTATTTCCAACATTTGTTCCACCATGGCCCCATCAGAAGGTGGCAAACCCACAGTGAAATCCATGGCAACATGGGACCATGGGTGATGGGGTACCAGTAGGGGCCACAGGAACCCAGAGGGCTGCTGTTTGGAGGAACAGGACTTTGCACATTGAGGGCAAACAGCAATGAACTGACATACAACTGCAATCATGGTGGGTCACCAGAACCGGCGTCACACAAAATTTAGAGTCCATTGTGCAGCTGGATGGCTGGTGAGGGGTGAGGAGTCTACCCACTCGAGTGTCTCAGAACGCATGGCTGCCAGCACATATGTGCAGTTGTCAGTTGTGTCGGCTGGAGCAGACTCATGCTTTAAGACCTGGCAGATCTGCTTCTCAAGATCCCAGATGATTGGGATGAGGATGTGCAAGGATGGAATGATGGGCCAAGGGTTGATATCCATCTCAGCTATGATAGAGCATCCACCTTAGTATTCTTGAATTGGTAGGAGATGGTCATTCAACAATGGCGTGCGCTTTCTCTGAGTCCATGGTTATGTGTTAGTGTGAAAGGACATAACCCACAAAGGAAATGACTGGGGCAGGGAACTGGCATTTTTCTGACTTGCAGTACAGTTGTTTTTTGAGGAGATGCTGAAGGATTGATTGGACGTGACAGATGTAGTCTTGAGGGTCCTTGGAGAAGATGAGGATGTCGTTGAGGTAGAAGAACACATACCTGTGTAGCATGTCTCAGAGGATCTCGTTGCCGAAAACTTGGAAAATGGCTGGACTGTTGGAAAGTCTGAAGAGCTTCACCAAGCACTATAATGTAAACAAGGACTGTGGATGAGAGCTGGGTTTAAATAGGCTGCAGGTGATGAGTTGCAAATGAGTGACAGATGATGCTGTTAGCTGGGATGTTCCTGTCTTTGTAGGCCTGATGGTATCACTCTCTTATGTCCCCTCACATGCTGCAACTCCACAATACCCTGGTTAGACCACACTAGGAATATTGTATTCAGTTCTGGTTGCCTCATTATAGGAAGGATGTGGAGGCAGAAGGGATTTACCAGGATGCTGTCTGGATTAGAGAGCATGTCTTCTGCGGATGGGTGAGCTAGGGCTTTT
Organism: Hemitrygon akajei; assembly: GCF_048418815.1. Taxonomy (NCBI): domain Eukaryota; kingdom Metazoa; phylum Chordata; class Chondrichthyes; order Myliobatiformes; family Dasyatidae; genus Hemitrygon; species Hemitrygon akajei. The sequence continues at coordinate 24,044,991 of NC_133141.1, read as the reverse complement.
CTCTTTGTAGCGAAGGAGGATGAAAGATGACTTGTTAGAATTGGACAAGATAAGAGGCATAGATAGAGTGGACCACCAGAGACTTTTTCACGGGATGGAAATAGCTAATACAAAGGGGCATAATTTAAAGGTGATTGGAGGAAAGTTTGTCAGACATCTTTATTTTACAAAGAATGATGGTGCATGGAACACCGTGTCAGGTGGTAGAAGCAGATACGTTAGAGACATTTAAGAAATGCTTAGATAGGCACATGGATGATAGAAAAACGTAGGGTAATGTAGGAGGGAAGAGTTAGATTGATCTTAGTTTCTAAGGTCAGCACAAAAGCATGGGTCAGAGAGCCTGTATTGTACTGTAATGTTCTATGTTCTACATCCTTCAATCCATTCTCAATCCAGGCATTTGTTTTATCAAGACTGTTCCATTTGCAAATACACAATATGGCTTCTGAGCAACATTTAATCTCCTGGCAATATTACTGACTGAACACTCCATTCAATTGGTTTAGTTTTTTCTCTCTTTAACAGATTCAGTAACATACCATGTTATACCGCCATCAAAACAACAAATTAGCAAGATTAAGGCAACCAGGTTGCCAGCTGGCAATTTCTAATCTTGCTGTTGCAGGCAAGGTGTCCAAATTTGGGTATATCACTGTACAAGGCCAGAATCAGTTGGCTTGCCATATTAAAGGAAATTCTATCTTGCAGATTTCCCGGTGAACAGCAAACTAGTATAGCTCTGAAAATCAAAACTGAACCCATAATTTTATGGAAATATTCACTAAAGCTCTCAAGTTACATCACAGTTCCTGACTGGTTTTGTTAATAGTTTACAAGAAAACTATCTTAATTAACTGTAACTGTCACCTGCAATTAATCTTCCTTTTACACCCTTGTTTATGCATTCTACTTGTAAAAGGGTGCATTGTCCAGTACATTGCTGGGAGAACAGCGTTCAGTTTTACACCTTTACAATGGTTATTCTGATGAATTCTTTGAGAAGCTGATGAATGTAGCAATGGTGAAGTGTAATGGGCCTAATGTACAGAGGCTTTTGGAAGGTCCTTTAACAACATTCTACACATGATTCAGAGAACATTGGGGGATATAGAATGAGGGGAATAATGGCTAATTGGATTGCAAACTGGTTAAAAGGGATTAAGGATGTCCCTTTGTGTTACTGAAAATAGGTAGGAGTGTTCTACAGGATTCTATTCTGGCATCACTTCTGATCACCAATGATTTGAATGTGGGGCCTGGTGTGCCTGATGTGCATATATGCAGATTATCTTGAAAAAGGGAAAATAACTAATTAACTGAGGATAAAAAAATGTGAGGGATTATAAGAGTGGAATGGGAAAAACGTTAGTGTGGAAATGCAGAGGGATATGGATTTTCAAGGAATTGATAACATCACATTACGTGGATAAAACATTTTGGAAGGAAAGCTAACTGAATGGAGATTTATGGCAGGAGGCATATAACATAAAATAAAGATTTAGATTTGAACCCATATAGTATTTTTTCATTTAGGTAGCTCTATACTGTGGAGTTCCAAACCATGCTATAGAAACAGTATTTAAGCAACGGAGGTCACAACAAAGATCTACAAAAGATGTTGTTTAGTATGGTAAAATACAGGTAAGCTGATGATAAAATTGGGATTGTTTTCATTTGGAAGTTGCAGGATGATTTAATTGAGGTGTTTGAAGTAATAAACAAAACATTCAGTGATTGAAGGGTCAAGAATAAAGTTAAATATCATTAAAGTATCAGTGATAGACAATAAGATAGGACTTCCAAGTCCATGGAATAAACATTTAAGTTAATGCCTAAAGAAAAGATGTGACAATATTGAATAAACAAAATAGGAATAAAGGGAGATTGAGAGGGGATGGGCACATCTATATTGTCCACCCTAAATATTAATTCTTAGTTTATTAGAAAAGAATCTGCAACATGTTCCCGAGTCTCACCGATTGCTCTTTCTATCTGAGTTATTTCTTCTCACCTTCCCATTATTTATTTTTATTGCCTAACAGTATGCCCTCTTCCCTAGAGCATACACAGAGTTCTTAGCAAGTAGTTTCAATGTCTACCTTCAGTGAACGAAGAGTTTTATGCCCACAAATATCCATCACTAAACACAAGCATTATCTGTAAAAGCCTCCATAACTAGTTCCAGCTCTGAACTAATGCAGATCAAAGACAGCACTGGATAAATATTAATGCCAATACAGAATGTACTGGAAACAGGATGTATACCAGGGCTGAATATGGTCATTTTCTTTTCCTTCTCAAAAGACAAATAGATTAAGTACAGGAAACTTTGGATTTTTACTGGTTATGTTAGATAATTCGTTTGGCCCAACCTTGTGCAGCCATATGCTCCAAGAAAGTATCCTTAGTCAACAGCAGATCCTATTCTCTTCTTTCTGAATGTATTAGTGTTCATCTGCACAAGGATTCCAAGCATAATATTATTGTGGTCAGTCAAATTCCAGCAGTTGAAGAGCCTTCCTTTTCTTCACAGGAAGATAAACTGCTTCCAACATTTTGTGATGTGGTATTACTTCTCCCTTTGATAAGCCAATTTTTTGAGTTAAAAAAATCTTAAGAAAGAGCCTCTCTCATCTCCTTCAGTGTCCAATTACAATTTAGATCATTTCAAAATTCAGAGACTGGCTTCTTGTGGTTTATCATCTATATTTGTTCCTGATATCTTTAATAACCATTGATGATCCCATCTGAATATGAAGATATGAGACCAGCAATGAGCGAGAGGCCACCAACTATCATTGCCTACATTGTAATTTTGAGGATTAGGAAATAACAGTACAAGCTACTTCAGAGAAGGGAACTCTCATTCTTTTTTGATAGAACTCAATTTCACCTTTCCATTTTAAATTTAATACCCCAAATTTTAACTCAATTCCTCTTGTATTTCCTGGACTGATTTTTCAGAAAATTGCCAGACATTTATCCTAGTTTAAATTTTAAACATCTCTGTATGATCTATAGCAACAAACAACCCACTGAATGAACTCAGTGAGTTAAGCACCATCTGTGAGAGGAAAAGAATTGTTGATGTTTTGAGTTGAAACCCTGAATTAGGAGTCCTGAGGAGAGAGAATGTGTGAGAGGTGAGAGGTGGACCAAGGAAGGGTGAAAGATAATGGGCTATGAGTGAACTGAAACAGCCACATAATTATTAAGTATTTTGAGGAGGCAATCCAGGAAGCACAGTTTCCATGGGCAAGTAAGGTAGTAATTGGTAGGTAGAAAATCATCATTGCAAAACACAAAGAGAGGTTAGGATAAAGCTTCTAGGCATGCAATACCCATCAGAGTAACAAAAGTTGAATCCACAACAAGTTTCTATAAAGATAAATACTTGAAAAATGAAAATAAAAATATCAAGTGCAGAGAGAAGAAATTGGGGTGGAGCTGAATATGTATTTTTTCAGAGTGAAAGAGAAAAGCAACATAGAAAGGGTACAATTAGTGATGGAGAAAGCGAGAGGTATAGAGAGGGAGAAAGAGAGAGAGAGAGGAAGAATACAGGTGTAATGGGTTATATGAGGAGGAATGATTTTGTATTTCTAGTGCCTTTTTGTTGATCTCAAAATGACTGACCATGCCCAGGTTATAAATGCCCAGACACCCCTACGTAGAAATGGGCTACCATTTTATTATTAAATTCAAAAGCCTGACATATGTACATACAGTATAGTCCTTCCTACAAAGGGTAGAACTAGTTTCCTCTCTCTCTCTCTCTTTAATAATTACTCCCTCTTATCAGTCTGGTGTGTGTTTGATGCCATATATTATAACACTGTGGGGGTGTGGTTCCCATATTGAGTGATCTTTGTGGATTTTCCAACTTACAGACAAAATTGACTTCAGTTCGTCTGTGAAAACAGAACCCATTTATTTTATCCAGGGATTTTTGTGAAGTGAAATCATTGTTGTAAAGTAGGCAAGATAGTTATCAACTGTACATAATAAGCTACCACAAACTATAATGTTGTAATGATGTATTTTAATGATGTCTACAGAGGGATAAAATTTATCCAGAGCATCAGGGAGAATTTCTGGGCTCTTCTTCAAAATAATGCATTCCCAGCCATCTGAAGGGGAAAGCAGAGCCTGTGTTTAACATCCCAGTTGCAAGATGGTATCCCAAAAAGGGTCACATTCCCTCAGGATTCCATCAAAGTGTCGATTTAGATTCTATGCTCAAATCTTAGACGAGCTGCTTGAATCAAGTCTCAAGGATTGAGTTTAAGGAGACAACTATTTGAAAGATTTTGTGTGTGTGTGTGTGTTGCTTGGATTTCCAGCATCTGCAGATTTTCTCTTGTTTGTGATTTAAAGCTATGTGTCTTCAATCAGGAGCAAGTATTGTCTAGCTGAAGCTTTGGGAGAAGGGAATTTATAAACTCGGTAGTAATTCACTCAATTATCTAAATGACAGGGCAACACTTTAATATACATAGCAGCCGGGAGCTATTTACTTATCAGCTTTAGAGTGCTAGCCTGTCAGTTAGATAGACTCCAGGACTTTCTACCACTTGAATTGAAAGCAATTCTCTTTACTTCTTTAACCGTTCCTCAGGACTGGCTTCTGTGAGTTCTGAGGTGGCTAATGTGACCAATGGGGGACCTGTGGAGTTCACCACAAGCGGGGCCGGAGCCATTTGCCAGGGCAGGTGGGTGGGTAGCACAGAAGGTGGTGTGCTTCAATCACCGTTTTCACTAAGCCTCCATGTTCTTGAGGTTCCTAACAGGATGTTTTATGAAGTGGCCAGGAAATTACAGCTTTTTCGAGGAGGTTTTGAGAACATCGTTGAAGGGTTTCTTCTGGTCCCCCTTGTAATCTCTTATTGTGACAGATCTCAGGCTACAATGCAGGTTTTGAGAGTGTGGTGTTAGGCGTATGAACAAACGTGGCCCACTTACTGAAGCTGGCTTCGTGTAATATAGTCTCGATGCTGGGGATGTGGGCCTGTGAGCAGATGCTGACCTCAGTCTGAATGTTATGGATTGAGTTCCTGCTTAAGTGATTTGTGCACATAATCCAGACTGACATACCTGCACAGTTCTGAAGGAGTAAGTCCTGCCTGTTGGACATGCAGTCTTTCCAGTAAAACATTAAACTGGGACCCTTCTTTTCTGCCTCAGTGGACTTTCATCAGTTTGCAGTACTATAGGTATCTTTCCAATATTCCAGCCAGCATTACTCCTACCAAGTGCAACTAATGTGCTTGCTAAATGAATTTGCTGTTGGTGTTATCTTACTGTACAGAAAGGGAATTTTTCTTAGGAAATATCCTAATTTTAATTTTTTAGGAAATTACAGGAACAGAATTCAAAAAAATTCATTCCAAATAACACTCTTGGGGAACTAATAGAGTTATATCTGCAATTTCTCTCTACTCTGCTGTCTCATTAGAGCTAATAATCCACTTAAATGAGAGCCAAAGTGCATTAGAATTCTGCTTTTCCTTGTGCCATCATAATTATGCTTCATTGTCAGTTCCAGTTCTGTTACTGCTTGTTCAGTGCACACTAAATCAGTTTACATTATGAATTAAAATTCAATGACTAGTTTGTCTTCTCACAGACTGGGATCTCTTCCCTTGTTCCTGAGCAGGAAAGGAAAGGAGGGGCCTTTGCAGTTAAAATAACAGCCACTGGTTCGCCCTTGCAACTCAACATCCTCTTCACAGAGAGGTGAGTGTGAAAGCCATGATTATTTAGAGAAAAGTCAAGCTATCCAAGTCTTAACAAATAAAAGAATTTGAAATGTGTCTCATTTGAGTAAGGATATGAAGAGGGCCTAACAGGACCACAAGGGCACAGGCGAGCAATTCTATGTTACATACAGAAGTGTATGAACAGACTTTCTGCACTCTGTTTATATGTTTTTAGAATTATATTTTAACTAATGGCCAGGCATTTTAAGACAATTCCTTAGATTAGAACTGTGACTGAATTCAAAATATTTCTCGGACATCTTGAGGTTATGAAAGGTGTTATATACAACACAGTCTTCTTGTCTTCACTTCTGAGAAACTGCAGCTGGAAGAATTAAGCACCCCGTCAATCAGATAAGATACAGAGACAAAACAAACACAGAGGGGAAAGGCAGACACTCACTCAGAGCAGCAGGCAATACTCTTAGTGGATTAGAACACAATGTCAACCTTAACCACTATGGCCCTTTTAATTTTATTAAACAAATTCCTGCAGTTTGGGAGGTCTGGCCTCCATTAACCTGTCTCTTCCAACTAGAGATGTTGTTTAATTATATGGCGATACATCTTGATATGAATTCAGATTTGGAGTAGATAGCATAGCTTATCTGAAATTCCTTCTGCTTTATAATGCAAGATGAGATACCTCAACATTGGCTCAACACGTCCATCAGCCCGCCATGTCTGTACCAACTATGATGCCAATTTAAACAACCCCATCTGCCTGTACACGGCAGGCATCCTTCCATTCCCTGCCTGTTCCTGAGTCTGTCTAAATACCTCTTAAACATTGCTATTGTACCTGTTTCCACCGCCTCCCCTGGCAGTGTGTTCCAGGCACCTAGCACACTGTACCCTGACCATCCAGAGCATTCTGACTGGTTGCATCACCTCCTGGTGTGTCGTCTCCAATGCACAAGATCAAAAAAGCTGCAGAGTTATAGACTCAGCAGCTCCATCATGGGCACTAGTCTCCCCACCACTGAGAACGTCTTCAAAAGATGGTGTCTCAGGAACGTGGCATCCACCATTAAGGACCCTCAGCATCCAGGACATGCCGTCTTTTTGTTATTACCATCAGAGAGGAGGTACAGGAGCCTGAAGATGCACACTCAACATTTTAGGGACAGTACCTTACTATTTTACTATTTTTGCCCTACTTATTCAGTTTTCATATATATATTATTTTAACTTACAGTAATTATTTATGTATTGCACAGCACTGCTGCCACAAAACAGCAAATTTCAGGACATACTGATAATAAACCTGATTCTGATTGTATGTGTTGAAAAAAAACTTCTCATGTAATCTCCTTTAATCCTTCCCCCTCTCACTTTAAAACTATGGCTTCCAACATTAGACATTTCACCCTGGGAAAAATACTCTGACCATCCACCCTATCTATGCTCTTATAATTTTATTTACTTTCATCAGGTCTCCCCTCAGTCTCTGATGCTGCAGAGAAAACAATCCACATTTCTCCAATCTCTCCTTATAGCTAGTATACTCCAATCCAGGTAGCATCCTGGTGAACCTCCTCAATACCTTCTCCAAAGCCTCCACATTCTTCCTATAGCGTTGACTAGAAAAGCACACAGCATAAGGGTCCATCTTCTCTTTGTTACCTTTGGGCAGGAGGTATAGAAACCTGAAGTCCCACACAACCAGGTTCAAGAACGACTTCCCTTTAACCATTGGACACTACCCTAATTACTGCAGTTTAGCCACATTAACACTTTGCACTTTTTCAGTTCTAAATGTGTCCTTTCTTGTAAAAATTGTGTATAATTTATGCTCAATTTATGTTTATTCCTGCCACTTTCAGGAAGTTATGGACTTGCATGTCATGATCCTTCTGTGTATCATTGCTCTTTTCGGTGCAGACATGTAATGTATACTTTTCTCCTGCTTTTGACCTCCCAAAGTTCAACAGCTTACACTTGTCAGGATTAAATTCCATCTGCCATTACTCTGCTCAAATTTCCAACTGATTTATATTTTGCTGTATCACTTGACAACCTTTCTCATTATCTACAACTTGTTAATCAGACCACCTACATTTTCGTCTACATGTATCACAAACCATAGAGGTCTCAGCACTGATCCTTGTGGAACACCTGTACTGTTCTCTTGCATTTTGACCTCAAGTCACCCTTCCACCATTATCGTCTGTCTTCTAGAACCAAGCCCAAACATACCTGGATTGTATGTTGTCTACCAGATGGCAGAGTCTGGGACATCTCGGATTGAGTCCACAGCATTCTTAAGTGGGAGGGTGAACAGCCAAATGTCTTGGTCCACACTGGTACCAATGATATGGGTATGAGGAGTGACAAAGTCCTGCAAAGTGATTTCAGGGAGTTAGGTGCTAAGTTAAAGGATACGACCTCCAGGGTTGTGATCTCGGGGGTGCTACCCATGTTACATGCTAGTGTGGCCAGGTACATTTTAACACTTGGCCAAGAAGATGGTGCAGGAGGGAGGGATTCAGGTTTTTGGAGCATTGGGCTCTCTTCCAGGGATGGAAGAATCTGTACAGAAGGGATGGTTTGCATCTGAACTGGAAGGGGACAAATATCGTAGCAGGAAGGTTTGCTAGTGCTGCACATGGGGGGGCGGGGGGGGGGAGGTTTAAACTAGAGTTGTAGCGGGATGGGAAGCAGAGCACCAGAACAGAGAGTGGAGTGATTGTGTGGAAAGATGTTGTTAATCCGACAAAGTCAGGAATCAAAAGATTGAGCATTGTGGGGCTAATGTTCTGAGCTGCACATATTTCAAAGCAAGGAGGAAATGCAGGAAAGGTGGATGAGCTCAGGGCATAGATCAACATATGGAATTATGATACTGTAAATATTACTGTGACTTGGTTGCAGGAGGGGCAGGACTAGCAGCTCAGTGTCCTGGGGTTCCATTGTTTTAGGCGTAATAGAGCGGGAGGGACTAAAGGGGGAGAGGTGGCGTTACTAGTCAGGGAACGTGTCACGGCAGTGCTCAGTCAGGACAGACTAGAGAACTTGTCTAGTGAGACTTCATGGGTGGAACTGGGAGATAAGAAAGGTATGACCACACTAGTGGGATCATATCATAATGCAACCAACAGTCTCCGGGATTTAGAGGAGCAAATTTGTAGAGAGATCGCAGGCTATTGCAAGAAACAAAAGGTTGTGATAGTAGGTGATTTTAACTTTCCACATGTTGACTGGGACTCCCATACTGTAAAGGACTGGATGGGAAAGTGTTTTTATTAAGTGCCTTCAGGAAAGTTTCCAGTACGTAGAAGTCCCAACAAGAGAGTGTGCAATACTTGATCTTCTATTAGAGAATGAGATAGGGCAGGTGACAGAAGTTTGTGTAGGGGATATTTTGTATCTAGTGATCATAATGCCACTAGTTTCAAGGTAATTATGGAAAAGGACAGGTCTGGTCTTCTGGTTGATATTCTAAATTGGATAAAGGCCAATTTTGATGGTATCAGAAAGGATCTGACAAGTGTGAATTGGGACAGGTTGTTTTCAGGCAAAGGTGTATTTGGTAAGTGGGAGGCCTTCAAAAGTGAAATTTTGAGAGTACAGTGTTTGTATGTTCCTGCCAGAATGAAAAGCAAGGGTGACAGGTTTAAGGAACCTTGGTTTTTGAGAGATATTGAGGCCCTGGTTAAGAAAAAGGAGGTGCATGGCAGGTACAGGCAGGCAGGAAAAAATGAGGTGCTTATGGAATACAAGGAATGCAAGAGAACACTTAAGAAGGAAATCAGGAGGGCTAAAAGAAGGCATGAGGTTGCTCTAGCAGACAAGGTGAAGGAGAATCCTAAGGGCTTCTACAGGCACTGTATGTTAAGAGCAAAAGGATAGCAAGGTACAAAACTGGTCCTTTGGAAGATCAGACTAGTAATCTATGTGTGGAGCTGAAAGAGTTGGGGAAGATCATTAAATGGATTTTTTGCATCTGTGTTTACTTGGGAGATGGACACAAATCTATAGAAGTGAGGCAAAACAGCATCGAGGTCATGGACCCTATACAGATTACATAAGAGGAGGAGGTGTTTGCTATCTTGAGGCAGGTTAGGGTGGATAAATCCCCAGGGCTCGACATGATGTTCTCTCGGACTCTGTGAGAGGCTAGTGCAGAAATTGCTGGGGTCCTAGCAGAGATATTTAAAACATCTTTAGTCACGAATGAGGTGCCGGAGGATTGAAGCATAGCCAATGCTGTTCCGTTGTTTAAAAAAAGGCTCTAAACAGAAACCAGGAAATTATAGGTTGGTGAGCCTGACATCAGTAGTGGGAAAGTTACTGGAAGGTGCTCTAAGGGACTGGATATATGAGTATTTAGGTAGACAGCCAGCCACTGCTCAGGGATAGTCAACATGGCTTTGTGCCTGGTAAGTTGTGTCTAAGCCATCTTATAGAGTTTTTCAAGGAAGTTACCAAGGAAGTTGATGAAGGCAAGGCAATGGATGTTGTCTACATGGACTTTAGCAAGACATTTGACAAGGTCCCACAAGGGAGATTGGTGAAGAAGGTTCACTCGCTCGGTATTCAAGATGAGGTAGTAAAATTGGATTAGACATTGGCTTTGTGGGAGAAACCAGACAGTGGTAGTAAATGGTTGCTGGTCTGACTGGAGGCCTGTGACTAGCAGGGTGCTGGGTCTGTTGTTGTTTGTCATCTATATAAATGATCTGGATGATAATGTGGTTAGCTGGATCAGCAAATTTGTGGATGACAGTAAGACTGGGGGTGTAGTGGACAGCGAGGAAGATGATCAAAGCTTGCAGAGGGATTAGGGCCAGCTGGAAAAATGGGCTGAAAAATGGCTGATGGAATTTAACGCAGACAAGTGGGAGGTGTTGATCAACCAGGCTAGGTCTTACACAGTGAGTGGTAGGACACTGAGGAGTATGGTAGAACAAAGGGATCTGGGAATACAGATCTATAATTCATTGAAGGTGGCGTCACAGGTAGATAGGGTCGCAAAGAAAGCTTTTGGCACATTGGCCTTCATAAGCAATGTTTGGGTACAGGAGTTGGGATGTTATGTTGAAATTGGGAGATGTACTTACAGGAAAGATGTAAACAAGGTTAAAAGAGTATCGAGAAAATTTATAAGGATGTTGCCAGGTCTGGAGGACCTGAGTTATAAGGAAAGATTGAATAAGTTAGGGCCGTATTCCCTGGAGTGTGGGAGAATGAGGGGAGAATTGATAGAAGTATACAAAACTATGAGGGGTATGGATAGGGTAAATGCAGGCAGGCTTTTGCCACTGAGGCTGGTTGAGATGAGAACAAGAGGTCACAGGTTAAGGAGAACATGAGGGGAAGCTTCTTCACTCAGAGGGTGGTGAGAGTGTGGGACAAGCTACCAGCGCAAGTGATAGATGTGGGTTCAATTTTAACACTTATGAGAAATCTGGTTAGGTATATGCTTGGACAGCTATGGTCCCAGTGCAGGTCAATGGGACTAGGCAGGTTAACGGTTCGGCATGGACTAGATAGGCCGAAAAGGTAAAGAAGTTAAAATTCTGGGTGAACTTGGGAAAAGGCAAAATTCACTCACCAAACAAACACTAAGGCTCTGGAGCACCACAGTGTTTCACTTTCACTGATTTTTTTGTTTGTTTTTGCTACCAGAGGGCACAGCCTCAGAATACAAGGACCCCTTTAGAACAGAGATGAGGAGGAATTTCTTCAACCAGAGGGTGGTGAATTGATTAGTAAGGGCATCAAAGGTTGCAGGGAGAATGAGGCTGAGAGGGAAAATAAATCAGCCATGATCAAATGGCGGAGCAGACTCAATGGGCTGAATGGCCTGATTCTTCTCCTCTGTCTTATAGTCTTACTTGTTTAAAATTTATTATAAGTGACCTCTCCCAATTCACTGGTGTAAGAGACTGATTACATAGAATTATAGAACTGTTGTGGCTCAAGAGGGCAATCATCCCGCTGTGTCTATGCTGCTCTTTATAGAGTAATCCAGTCGACCTGGAGCAGTTGCAAAGGTCCCTCAGACCATTACAAGCTCTATATCACTCTGACTTGAAATTGATCAGATCCATAAGAGTTAGGTAGAGACCAGAAACTTTAAGGGATAAATACTGCCAAGCATGCTGGGGATAAATTGATGCTGTGCTTTAAAGTAGCATCATAAGACATTTTTTTGTCTATCAAGAGATATCAGACAGGTAAATATTCCATATTTTCTTATGACATAGAAGAAGACTATTTGATCCACCAGGTCTATGCTAGCTCACAGAGCAATCCAGTCCCCCCCCCCACTAATTTCCCTTTAATTTATTTGCTGCACATTCCCATAAATTCCCCCCAGATTCTACCCCTCACCCACATGCTAGGGACAATTTGCAGCAGGCATTAACCCACATGTCTTTGTGATGTGGGAGAAAACTGGAGTGAGCAGGGGAAACCTACACGCTCACAGGGAGAATGTGCAAACTCCACACAGGCAGCACCGAAGTCGGGATTTTACCCGGGCCTCTGTACCTGTGAGGCAGCAGTTCCACCCACTGTGTCAGAGTGTCACTCTTTTAAATAAATTAAAAGGTAGCATTTCTTGACAAGGAAGCACTCCATCTCAGAACTGCATTGCTGTGTCGGTCATGATTTTCTGCTTAAGTCTCTGGATTGAAATTTGGACCAATATCCTCTGGCAAATGACATTGCTGACACTAAACGAAAATTTCACAAACTAAAAGGCAATACCGCAAGCAATGTACCAGTTATGATTTAAGGTAGCTTTGCTTTTGACACAGATTACTCATTAAAGATGTACCAATTGATAGAAAGTACCCAGATGCTAAGATGGAAGTAAAAATTTCGCCATTTCATGTATGATAACTGATTCATGGTTTAGGCTTTCTATATGATGGGAGAAGGAATTTTCAACCTAAAATGTTAACTCTGTTTCTCTTTACAAAGATGCTGTCTGACCTACTGAGTATTTCCAGCAATTTCTACATTTAGTTAGAACTTTGTCAGTTATACTGGCAATGTGACTGTCGCTTCATAAAGTAGGGGAAGGCCATTCAGCCCATCATACATGGACACAGCCCTGAGGTCACGACCCCAGTCCCTCTGCCCACTCCCATCCAGTCTCTGCATTCACCAGACGATGATTAATCAGAAAAGCTGCTCTCTGTTGTTGATTTGTATTCTCCGCTTCATTCCTGTTATCTTCTGAATATGCCGTTGCCTCAATGACTGTGTCTCATTCTTGGCAAATACTTCTGTGCAGCAAACACAGGAACCTTTGAGGCTTTCCCACTGTGACTTTGTCATCTGTGTCGCCATAGTTCTGCTTTTGATTGCTTGTGGCTCCAAGACAGCAGTAGCTGTCCACGGCCCACTTTCCCTCTCCCTCTTGCTCTCTGTCACACCCATTCAGCAGTAGCTCTTTTGTCTGCTTAAAGCATTCCTTGGCACAGAGAGACAAGCTGTTCTTTCACTCAGCCCCAGCTTTCAGCTAAAAACCAGACAGGCCTCTCGAGGAACAGTGCGCTTGGAGCTGAACGTCCCCGGCCATGTGAAGGACCAAGTTATTTAGCAGATGAAATCCAGAGGCCACCCCTTCCATGGCTGACTTTCATAATTAAGCAAAATAAAAGTAATTTTTCTTCTGACTTTTACATCCATTTTAGCCAATGAAGTATTTTTAACAGTTCTGTAGTTATTGGGGAAAAAAGCCAATTTGAAATGAGCAAACTTCCACAGTGCACAATAATAATATCCATCTGTGTGATACTTACTTAGGGGAAATTATTGGCTAAGTCACCACCCCTAACTGTCCTGCTGTTCTTTGAAATGTTGCAGGATCTTTCATGTCCACCTGAGAGACTAACGGGGACACAGAGCCTCAGCTTAGTGTCTTATCCAAAGGGCACCGCCTCCAACTGTGTAGTGCTCAGTACCGATTTTTCTGTTCAAATCTCTGGAGTGGGAGTTGAACCCACAACCTTCTGACTCAGAGGTGAGAGTGCTGCTCACTCTGCTGCAGCTGGCACTGATAGGTCTTATAGATAGATAGATACTTTATTCATCCCCATGAGGAAATTCAACATTTTTTCCAATGTCCCATACACTTATGGTAGCAAAACTAATTACATACAATACTTAACTCAGTAAAAATATGGTATGCATCTAAAATCACCCTCTCAAAAAGCATTAATAATAGCTTTTAAAAAGTTCTTAAGTAGTTTACTTAAATACATTGAGTCCTAACCCCGGCACTTTAACCTATCTTACTCCTGGCGGTTGAATTGTAAAGCCTAATGGCATTGGGGAGTATTGATCTCTTCATCCTGTCTGAGGAGCATTGCATCGATAGTAACCTGTCGCTGAAACTGCTTCTCTGTCTCTGGATGGTGCTATGTAGAGGATGTTCAGGGTTTTCCATAATTGATCGTAGCCTACTCAGCGCCCTTCGCTCTGCTACCGATGTTATACTCTCCAGTACTTTGCCCACGACAGAGCCCGCCTTCCTTACCAGCTTATTAAGACGTGAGGCGTCCCTCTTCTTAATGCTGCCTCCCCAACACGCCACCACAAAGAAGAGGGCGCTCTCCACAACTGACCTATAGAACATCTTCAGCATCTCACTACAAACATTGAATGACGCCAACCTTCTAAGGAAGTACAGTCGACTCTGTGCCTTCCTGCACAAGGCATCTGTGTTGGCAGTCCAGTCTAGCTTCTCGTCTAACTGTACTCCCAGGCACTTGTAGGTCTTAACCTGCTCCACACATTCTCCATTAATGATCACTGGCTCCATATGAGGCCTAGATCTCCTAAAGTCCACCACCATCTCCTTGGTCTTGGTGATATTGAGACGCAGGTAGTTTGAGTTGCACCATATCACAGTCCTGTATCAGTCTCCTATACTCTTCCTCCTGTCCATTCCTGACACACCCCACTATGGCCGTGTCATCAGCGAACTTCTGCACATGGCAGGACTCCGAGTTATATTGGAAGTCTGATGTGTACAGGGTGAACAGGACCGGAGAGAGCACGGTCCCCTGTGGCGCTCCTGTGCTGCTGACCACCGTGTCAGACCTACAGTCTCCCAACCGCACATACTGAGATCTATCTGTCAAGTAGTCCACTATCCAATCCACCATGTGAGAGTCTACTCCCATCTCCGTTAGTTTGTGCCTTAAGATCTTGGGCTGGATGGTGTTAAAGGCACTAGAGAAGTCCAGGAATGTAATCCTCACAGCACCACTGACCCCATCCAGGTGAGAGAGGGATTTGTGCAGCAAATACGTGATAGCATCCTCCACTCCCACCTTCTCCTTATACGCAAACTGAAGAGGATCCCGGGCGTGCCTGGTTTGTGGCCTCAGATTCAGTATTATCAGCCGCTCCATGGTCTTCATCACGTGCGACGTCAAGGCAACAGGTCTGAAGTCATTCAACTCCTTTGGTTGTGGTTTCTTCGGTACCGGGACAATACAGGATGTTTTCCACTGTCTGGGTACTCTTCTCTGCTCCAGGCTCATGTTGAAGATGCGCTGTAGTGGTTCTCCCAGCTCAGTCGCACAGGCCCTCAGTAATCGTGGGGATACTCCATCCGGTCCAGCCGCCTTGCTGGTACAGATCTTCCTCAGTTGACCTTCCACCTGTGCAGCCGTAATCCTGGGCGTGGGCAAGGTCTCCTGTGAGTGGCTATTTTCCTGTGAGGGAAGTAAGAGGGAGGACGAGTAGAAAGACAAGCCAGGTGTGGAGTTCTGCGGTGAGGATGAGATTGTGCTGTCGAACCTATTGAAGAAGTTGTTCAGCTGGTTCGCTTTCTCCACATCTCCACTTATGTTTGCCCCCCGCTTTGCACCGCATCCGGTGATGATCTTCATCCCATCCCACACCTCCTTCATGCTTTTGTTCTGCAGCTTTTGTTCTAACTTCCTCCTATACTGCTCCTTTGCCCCCTTTATCTGTACTCTGAGTTCCTTCTGAACTCTTTTAAGCTCCAACCGATCACCATCTTTAAAGGCCCTCTTCTTCTGATTTAGGAGGCCTTTGATGTGACTAGTGATCTATTTCGCTGTTATTAAAGCTAAGGTAAGCAGAATAAACACATAGAACCAGCAGGGACTTAGTAAGCTGAATGGGCTCCTTCGATCTGGTGACCGCTCTGTGATTCTGTGTGTTCTGGTTTACCTGTTATAAGCAATTCTGATCTCAGAAGCAACTTCAAGTAGCAGGAAAATTTCCCAAGAGATCTTCTGACTTTTCAATGTTGTGCCTTTGTCTTTGAAGCACTAAGGCCTCTTCTGAGCATGGTCCCATGAATATTCACATCCCTCCAGTACCTACAACAATTTCCCACAGAGTGAGTGAGTGAGTGTGTGTGTGTGTGTGTGTGTGTGTGTGTGTGTGTGTGTGTGTGTGTGTGTGTGTGTGTGTGTGTGTGTGTGTGTGTGTGTGTGTGTGTGTGTGTGAAGTCAAAGTTCAAAGTAAATTTATTATCAAAGTACACATATGTCACCAAAAATTACCTTGAGATTCGGTATCTGAACCCACACATGAATTCTCAGCAGCAATTACTCAAGGGAAGATGGAAAAACTTAAAATAAAAACAATACATGCTGGAACTACACAGCAGGACTGGTAGCATCTGTGAGAAAGAAATAAAGAGAACCTTTGAGGAGGATGAAATTAATCGGATCTGAGACATTAACACTGTTTCTCTCTCCCCAGACACTGGCTGGTGTTCCTAATATTTCCAGCATTTTCTGTTTTTACTTCAGTTTCCACCATCCACACTCTTCTGATTTGCAGTAGAGCAAGCTGCAACTGTGGCCAGTTTTTCTGCTTCTTATTAGAGTGACACTCATGCCCATTACAAGAGGTCAAAGATAACCTGGACTGAAAGCAGTGTTTCAGAGCAGTCTTGTGAGCCTTTCTGGGCTGCTGTGGCCCGGCACCATACCTAGTCCAGCACCGAGCCATCAGGGATAAGCTTATCTACTCTCTGCACTTACTATTGCTGCAAAACACCATTAGGGATAGTGGTATTAATAGACACTCCATTAGAACTGGCAATCCAAGGAACTGCCTCATGAACACGCACAAGGCACAATTTACCTCTAAATCCTTTCACCATATTGGAAAGGCAGACATAAGTTGGTTGATTGGATTTGTACGTTCACTGAAATTCTGCTTTAGTAAAAGTTAAACTGCACCAAAGCCCTTTCAACTGGGCACAATGATAAAATTAACACAAAAATTCAATGTAAATTAAACACTGTTGGCACCCAGTTTTCCACTGACAGAATTGAACCTGCTCTCAATTTGTGCTGAAGTCCCCCTCTCAACTCAACATTATGGAAGAATGGTCCGAGCTACCAGTGTGATTCATTTACATGACTTAAGGCTACACAACACTCCACTGTTTTCATATTTTTTATAGATTTGCCACTTACTCAATGGTCTGAGAGTATACAAAAAGGGTTCCCTCGACAATTTTTATTCCCAGCCAGAATTTTTTTGTTGTTGTTTACAGAGCTATGATTTGCTGCTCTTGTAATGGGCATGTTTGAATAACAGGACCTTGCTGAAGTCCAGCCAGAAAGTCGGGTGCGGAGGGACAATCACAGTCAGAGAAGGCAAGACTTTTGGGGTTTTTAGGTGTGTCAAGACCTGATCTACTGCATCACTGGACTGGCCTTGTGGAAACATTAACAAAACCATTTCATTCTCAGATTTCTCTTTGTATATTTACAATCAAGTCCCACTAATATAAGCAAAGGCCACCTTCCTTCTGGACAGATTAAACTCACTGGCTCCAAGGCGGATCAGTGATCTGGATGAGGATTATCAAACCTTTAGAGTGGTGTGTAACAGGGACAATGTAACAACAGTTTTATACATAGTCTCATATCTCTCTATGCGTACATAAACTTCCAATACCACTTATATTCATATCCCCATCTCTCTCTCTCTATATATGTGTGTGTGTGTATATGTGTATACACATACACACACACACACACACACACACACACACAGTGATTGATAAGTTTGTGGCCTATGGTAGAAGGGGATGAGTTATACAGATCTTGTTACATGCACATGCAGTTCAACTCTTTGAGTGATTATCCAGAAAGTTTGAAGTTAATAATTCATCTCCTTCTACCTTAGGCCACGAACTTATCAATCACCCCTCGTGTGCGTGTGTGTGTGTGTGTGTATATATATATATATATATATATATATATATATAGAGAGAGAGAGAGAGAGAGAGAGAGAGAGAGAGAGAGAGAGAGAGAGAGAGAGAGAGAGAGAGAGAGAGGAACATATCTGTATCTACTGTATATATAGGTGAGTAGTTTCAAGTTCCTGGGCATCAACATCTCAGAGGATCTATCAAGGGCCAATCATATTAATGTAATCATGACAAAGGCACAGCAGTGGCAATCTTTCATCAGAGGTTTAAGGAGATGTGGTATGTCACCAAAAGGTCTAGCAAATTTCTACAGCTGTACCGTGGTTTCATCGCCATCTGGTATGGAGGCACCAACACACAGAATTGTAAAAATCTACAGACGACGTTGTAGACTCAATGAGTTCCATCACAGGCACATAGAGAACATCATGAAGGCAGCATCCATCATTAAGGACCCTCACCACCTGGGACACGCCCTCTTCTCACTACCACCAATGTGGAGGAGCTACAGGAGCCTGAAGACCCCTCTTAACATTTTAGGAACATCTCTGCCATCAGATTTCGGGATGGTCCATAAACACTACCTCAATGTTCTTCTTTTGCACTAGTTATTTATTTTATTGTAAACTACAGTAAATTTGTTCCACCTGCACTACTGCTGCTACAATACAACAAATTTCACAATTAATGTCAGTGACAATGATTCTGATTCTAATTTATAATTGTGTGTATCCACGCACACCCATCCATTTCTTCGGCTTTTCCTTCTGCTGGTTTATGTACATATCTTGCATCCACTTCTTTACCCCTCATTACCCAATCACACTTTATTGCCTTTTACTTTCCTGGGTAGTATCAAGCAAACAGTTTACCCCGTGGTTACTCATTATCCTGAGGCTTGCAGCTTCCTGTGCTAATTGACAGACCCAGTCACAGATTCCTTGTGCAACTATTTTCTGATTTCTATCTGCAATCAAAGCTCAAACACATTCTGTCACCTTACATCACAGAAGCTTTAATTTTCATATCCACCGCAGTGCTTTTGGCCACATACAAGGTTCAGGAGTTTCTGCTTGATTACACTGACTACTTTCAGCACAACTCACCCAAAATCAGCAAAGGATTGAAAAATTAAATTCAAAGTAAATGGGGAGATATTCTTGATGGGATTGCTCTGACAGTCAGCATAGATTCAATGGGCCAAATGGCCTCCTTCTGAAAGGATATATGAGATATATTCAGTTCAGGGTGTAAGAGAGATTGTCATAACAGACTGTCAGAATGAACATGGGGCTGTAACAAGGAATTTATTATATTGAACTAGGTGTATAACAGAGAATGTTATAACATTTACTAATGGCGTAACTGGGAGAGTTTCTACAACAAAGTCTTATAAAAAGTGTGTTTGCAGTAGAGAGTGTTTTATAACAGCATCATATAATGAGCATGGCTGTAAAAGAGTGCTATAATGGAGAGGGTCTTGTAATTGGCAGAGCTATAAAAAAAGGAAGTACTATGGAAGAAAAATATTGATGGTGGAATGTAAACAAGAATGTAATAATGAGGTGTAACATTAAGCATGGTGGAGAACAGAAAGAGTGTTTTAACAAGTTTTAACCGAAATGGGGTGTGAAAAAGGAAGTGCTACATTAGAGATAAACAGGGGCAGGGCAGAGAGAATTATAAAAGAGATCAATTCTGAGAGCTGGGTGCAACCGCAATATTCAAACACAGTCTTACACTGAGAGAGTGTTGTAATAGGGTCTGACACAGAGTGAGTGAGTGAGTGTGAGTGTGTGTGTGTGTGTGTGTGTGTGTGTGTGTGTGTGTGTGTGTGTGTGTGTGTGTGTGTGTGTGTGTGTGTGTGTGAGAGAGAGAGAGAGAGAGACAGAGACAGAGCGTGTTATAACACATTATTACACTGTGTGTTTGACAGAGAGTGTTATAACATTATTACACTGAGTGTGGGTGTGTGACAGAGAGAGGGTTACAACACATTCTTACACTGTGTGTGTGACAGTGTTATAACTCATTATTACACTGAGTGTGTGTGTGTGACACAGAGAGACAGAGAGAGAGACAGTGTTATAACACATTATTACACCCTGTGTGTGTGTGTGTGTGTGTGTGTGTGTGTGTGAGAGAGAGAGAGAGAGAGAGAGAGTGTTATAACACATTATTACACTGTGTGTGTGATAGAGAGTGTTTTCACACATTCTTACACTGAGTGTGGGTGTGTGTGGAGATCAGAGTATTTTCACAATGTCATATCCTGAGCATGAAACGTAACAGAGAGGGTGTTATGAGAGGGTTGGATCTAACTGAGAGTAGATTATATTATATTGTGCGGGGAAATAACAGAGAGGGGGCACTGACAATGTTAAGTTGAGCATGAGAAATGGGGAGAGTGTCATAATAACCATATTTTAAGCAAAATACAAAGTATTAAATCCAAATCTTTTACTGATGTGGTAGCAGAGAGAATGTTAAAACTGAATTTTAAATTGATTTGGGGTTTAACTGATTGTTCTAATCAAGTGTGCAATTGAAGGAGTATTTTAACTTTAAAATCACGAAGGAGCAGGGAATCCAGGAACGTTCCTCTGGGCTGTATCCTTCCCAATCGACCAGGTACTGAAGGCCCCTGCCCGGACGGCATACATCCAGTAATCGCCGAACGGTGTACGCTGGGTGGTTGTCGATGATCCGGGTGGGTGGAGGGGGTTCGGCCGGAGGGCACAAGGGGCTGACAGAAACTGGTTTCAATTGGGAAATGTGAAATGTAGGATGGATGTGCATAGACTTAGGCAGTTTGAGTTGAACCGCTGTGGGGTTGATAATACTCTCAATCTCAAAAGATCCCAGGAAGCGAGGGGCGAGCTCCTTCGGCCTGTTCTTGAGAGGAATGTCTTTAGATGAGAACCACACCTTCTGCCCAGGTCGATACTCAGGTGCAGGAGTCCGATGGCGATTGGCACTCCTCTGGTTGTGGTCGGTTGAGTGGAGCTGGGCCGTGCGTGTGTCTTCCCAGACCTTGCAGAACCGGCGGATATGGGGCAGAACAGAAGACTCCGCAATATCCTCTTCCTGAGCGGAAACAGCGGGGGTTGGTAACCAAGAGAGCATTCAAAAGGAGATCTTCTGGTGGTGGTGCTGACCAGAGAGTTGTGGGTGTACTCTACCCGCGTGAGGTGGTTGCTCCAGGTAGACGGGTTGTTGGCTGTTATGCAACGTAGCACTGACTCCAAATCCTGGCTGACCCGCTCCATTTGCCCGTTCGTCTGTGGATGAAAGCCAGACAACAGGCTAACTGAGGAACCCAGGGATCGACAAAAGGATCTCCAGACTTGCGAAATGAATTGGGGACTCCGGTCGGAGATAATGTCTGAAGGAATTCCGTGAATGCTGAAGACGTGGCGGACGAGAAGGTCTGCGATCTCCTGAGCAGAAGGGAGTTTAGGGAGGGCTACAAAGTGCACAATCTTGAAGAACTGGTCCACCATGGTGAGTACTATGGTGTTCCAATGTGAGCGGGTAATCCCGTGACAAAATCCAGTGCTATGTGAGACCAAGGATGACTAGGGACCTAGGTAGGGGACAAAGTAATCCAGCAGGTGGCCAGTGGGAGGTTTTTTCACAGGCACAGACGGAGCATGCAGAGACACAGGAATGGGTATCCGCCTCCATGGAAGGCCACCAAAAGTGCCTTTTCAGGAGAGACAGTGTCCGATCACTCCCGGGGTGGCAAGCGAAACGAGGTGAGATAAGTCAGGTAAGGGGTGCCGCCACCCGACTATAATCCCTGATAAACCGGTGATATAAGTTCGCAAACCCCAGAAATCGCTGGAGTTGCTTGCGTGTCATGGGTCTGGGCCACTCTGCCACCGCCCAGATCTTCTCAGGATCCGCTCTCACTCGCCCGCTCTTGATGTTGTAGCGTAAGAAGCTGACCGAGGGGACGTGGAATTCACACTTCTCAGCCTTCATGAATAATTTGTTCTCCCACAGCCTCTATAGGACTTGACGGACATGATGAATGTGTTTCTGGAGACTGCTGGAGAAGATTAGGGTGTCATCCAGGTAGACAAACACAAAGCGGTTAATAAAGTCTCTCAGCACATCGTTAATCAAGGCTTGAAAAATGGCAGGGGCATTGGTGAGGCCAAACAGCATGACCAAGTATTCGAAATGGCCTAGAGGGGTATTAAATGCTGTCTTCCACTCGTCCCCCTCCCTTATTCTGACCAGATGTTAGGCACTTTGTACGTCCAACTTTAAAAAGATGGTGGCTCCGTGAAGTGGTTAAAACGCCGAATTTATGAGCGGCAGTGGGTACTTGTTTTTAACGGTTATGTTGTTAAGGCCTCGGTAATCGATGCAGGGACGTAGTGACCCATCCTTCTTCTCCACAAAGAAGAACCCTGTGCCCATCGTGGAGGATGAAGGCTGAATAATGCCCGCTGTGAGAGACTCACTGATGCAGTTCTCCATGGCTTCTCTCAGGCCAGGACAAGTTATACAACCAACTGGTGGGTAACGAGGCCCTGGGGAGAAGGTTGATAGCACAACCGTATGGTCGGTGTGGAGGCGGAGAAAGAGCCAGGTCGTGGTACTCTGCTGGAACCCTGGACAAGTTGGAGGGTTCCACATCAGGCGAGGTTGCGGTGACCTCCCCAGGGGATAGGGACGACTGAAGACAGGTGGAGTGACAAAACGGGCTCCAGCTGATTATCCTCCCAGTGGACCAGTCTATGTGGGGATTATGGTGGCTCAACCAGGGGTACCACAGAACTATAGGGGCTTGAGGAGAATGGATTAGATTAAATTGTACCTGCTCTCGATGGTTTCCAGACAGAATCAGGATCAGGGGTACAGTGGGTAACCTGGGCCAGAAGTCTCTTGTCCAGCGCCTGGGCCTCCAGAGGGGTACTTAACGGTTCCCGAGGAATTCCTGCCCAGAAGGCTATGTCCTCATCCAACAGATTTCCCTCGGCAGCGGAGTCCACCAAGGTGGATAGAGACGGACATTGGTGATAGTTCACAGTAGCATGGATCTGAATCTGGGTTTGGGGGACTGAAGGGAGTGTCGTCTGACTCACCAGGATAGTGGGAACAGTTGGAGTGGGAGCTATGCTAGCAGCAGAAGGGAGAGAGAGGTTAGGGCTGTTCGAAGGTGGTAACATGGGCCGCGGGGTGGCCCGAGGAGTGGGGCGACCAGTTTTTGCTCTCTGACGTTCTCAGAGTCGGTTATCTACCCTGGTGGCTAAAGAGACCAAAGAGTTCAAGCTGTTTGTGTCATCCCTCGCCGCCAATTCGTCTTTTATCCTGTCACAGAGGCCTTGTCGAAACACTTCCTGGAGTGCCTCGTCATTCCACCCCGAGTTGGCCGCTAGTATTCAGAACTCTATTGAGTGTTCAGCTACACTTCATGAGCCCTGACGGAGAGTCAGTAGGCGCTTAGTGGCATCCTTACCGTGAATGGGATGTTCAAAAATCTTCCTCATTTCAGAGATGAAGGTGGGAAAAGAACAGCAGGTCTCTGGCTGGTTGTCCCAGATCGCGATGGCCATGCTAAGGCATTCCCTCGCGACAACCCAATGATGTACACCATCTTTGATCTGTCTGTGGCGTACGTACATGGCTGTTGCTCAAAAACCAAGGGACATTGCAGTAAGAAAGCCCAGCACTTCCCTAGGTCCCCGGCGTGGGGTTCCAGTACGGGAACGTGCAGCTCTCTTGGTGATCGTGTTGCCGACCCATCAGGCATAGCCATCCCAGGCTGTGCGAGTTGGTCAGACCGGGTTCTCAGAAGGGACGGAGTAAGAGGAGCGGATACTCGGTCGACCTGCTCACTGACCTTCTTTACATTCTCGGACAGGGCACAGAGATTCTCCATGACGTCTCTGAGCAGTTGATCGTGTAGGCCCAGTAGGGTACCCTGGCTGGTGAGGCCCTGCTGCAGGGGGTTTGTGTCCGCTGGGTTCATTCTTGGCCAGTTCGTTCCGTTACACGGAGCGACTGGGGGGCGAACCGAAGTGCTGGACACAGACACGGAGACAGGGTTGAGAGGTGCTTGCACAGGTGCGAACGTGGAACAGATAACCAGGAGGAATCTTGACACGGAGTTCTGATATGGAGTCTTGACAAAGAGATGGGGTTTTCATGGAATATCTTGCAACTAGAGCTGAACTTAGAACTAATGGTTCTAAGCGGTCAGGAAACAAAGTTATCACATGGGAATAGACCAACGAACTGGCAATCCGTGGTTGTGACGCCAGGGTTTTTATCCTGCAGTCTCTGATGGAAACCAGGTGTGCTGTAATTAAGTGAACTAGTAGCAATTGGGAATCAAACAACTGGAATTAAGGCATAATCAAGGAAATAGGAGTGAGATGGGGGACAGCCAGATGGGACCATGACAATTTTGCACTAAATGGACTATAACAAACAGAACACACTGGGGGTAGGATTGAATAAAGAAAGCATGTTAAAACAGACTTAAGCTAAGTTGTTCAGAATCAGATTTAATATCACTGACATATGTCATGAATTGTTTTTGTTTTGAGGCAGCAGTACATCGCAATACATTAAAAAACTAAATAACAATCAATATTCAGAGACAACTGAGGATGGGCTGAAAGAAAGTGGGGTTGAATAGTATCTTGTGATGACCTTGGTATGTAACAGAGAGACTACCATAACAGCGCCCAATATCAAACATGGAGAGTGTTACAGAGAAATAGACTCCTTTTTTGAGGGTGAGAGTAACAGAAAGAGCATCATAACAAAGGTTTGTATTCAAATGAAGTGTAACAAAGTAATTCTTCCAGTGAAGACCTGCCTGGTGATACTAGTGCAAAATGCTAGGAGGCTGGTTTCTTTGATTACAATTGACAGATATAAAATGTGTATCACTCAGAATATTTGCTCTTTCAATTATTTGTTCCCCTGTAAAATACCACTAACACTTTGCCTCTATAATATGAATGGGGCCTCAACACTACAGCAAACACTAGCAGACAAGTGAACTCAACAAATGGAATAATGATTTCTTGTTTTAAAACTTTCTTGGACAGACATGCCTTAAACCCACTGTGCATATTGGACACAGGTAGAACACTGCGCAGTCACCCAATTACTGAGAGGGAACAGAGGGGACAACAAAAATAACTGGAGATATCAGGATGATATTGTGAGCAGCACAGTGCCAGGAACCTGGGCGCAACCATGTGTTCCAGTACTGTCTGTGTGCTGTTTGCACATTCTCCTTGTGACGATATGGGTTCCCCAGG